>NC_044278.2:12400000-12748819 GCF_004027225.2 Strigops habroptila
TCAGAAGTCACAGTGCTTTTGCATCAGTACTTCTTTTTGCCTCTTTTTGACATGAACCTGTAATCTCTTTTTGTAACCGTCTCTATAAATCACCTTACTCCTTTATTCATTATCAAAGGAGCTGGTATGGTAGTTAATCTGAAATTGTTGTCAAACTTACAGGATCATGTGGATCATTCTGTCTACCTTTATTCTCTGAGTGTTCTGATTCCTTTCAGAAATCAATATCACTTCTCAGGCTTTTTAGCTAGCTCTTCCAAAATCCTTGGATACAAACTGTGAGATTCTTCTGATCTTAAATAACATCTGATGGATGCTCTTTTATTTTGTGGTATTCGGTTTCAGTCAAGAAGTCAGCCAACATTTCCTGTCTAAAACAAGTATGTGTGTGTGTGTGTCTGTATACATATTTAGTGAATACTTCTGCTTCTCTGGGTGATGATTGGCACACTTACAGGGTTTTGTTTAATGTTTGACCCAAACTGTTTCTGCAGTTTCATGGACTCCTTTTGCTTGGGGTAAATGTAAAACCAAACCACACTGTATTTTGTTAGACTCCTTTCTTAGATTCCTTGAGTTTTTCTGATTTGATCCTTGAATGCTCATTTCCATCTTGTACTGTCTCCCATTAGGTAACACTCATGCAGTTCACTGATGAAGAAAGGAAGTTGTCTAGTGAAACTGCTCATAAATATCACTTTTCTACTTTCTCCCCTGTAGGGGCTCATAATTATTCGCTTTTTGTGAAATTAACCTTTTAGAAATGTAGGCCAAAATAATCAGAAAAATGTCATCTAGCACTGTGACTTCTCCTGCTGACAGCATGCCTCAAGCATGTTGCTCACATCAAAGACTCTCAGAGCAGCTGATGACCTCCTTCTTCCTTCGCATGCCATGAACAGATATCTAAGAAGCCAGGTGTTTTATTTCATAGCCTAATCAGATGGTCAGCATCAGATCCCAGCAGATAACTTTTCTTGTGCTTTCTATTAAGAGATTTGTTTCACAAAGTATTCGGATCTTTTGACCTTCTCAATTATCAATGACTGAAAAAAGCCAGTGCAACTCTGATCGACTCCCATCCCCTTCTGGTCAATTGTTTCTCTATAGGTAGTTGTGTCACCTGCTGGTTGTGATCTGTTCAAATTGGCAGGGGCTAGTTCCAGCAGTGTAAGTTTTCCATGGAAGTGACTTGTTGACTGCATTGAACATTGAGCAAATTAAGGTGAAGGAGTGTGGAGAAGCCTTAGACTTGGGAGAGGGAGAAGTACTCAATGTCGACTTAAGACTGAGCCATATCTTAATAGGGAGGAGACACTGAGAATTAGAATAGATCAGTAAAGATATTTGAATTGAGTGGAGACCTCAGACATTGTAGAGAGTGTGTTGTAGGTTTAGAACTGCAAAACAACCAAAGTAACATCTAATGGAGGACCTGTGTGCATGCCAACGAGGAGGAGGGAAGTAAGAGTAGATGGGTAAAGCCAATAGAAAGAAGAAAAGGAGTTTGTAGATGGTGCAAAGGACAGATTGCACTTGAAGTAGGAAGGAAGCAGCTGTAAACATCCTACTAATTCATTGTTTTTTCAACTTCAAAACATATAGAAAAGGAGGAAGAGGGTGTGTGTGTAGTTGAAAGAAAAACGAATCATAGATACATGTACATTAATGTGCACTTGTACTGCTTGGTCAGAAGCTAAACAGTTGAAGGGATGTAGGGCAGACATAATCTTGGACTTTTTCCAGGCCTATTCAGTAGAAAGCGTGGGGTGCATTCTGATCAATAGCAAAGGACGTCTTTCATGGTCTCTGAGGGCTGAAGAGAATTTAATTTCCTGGCAGCTAGTTTAGGCACTGGCAAAAAGTATACGTGCAGTGCACTTGTTGAACAGTCAGCTTTGACCTAGTGTAGGAATCTGCAGCTGGTGGGGTACTGATGAGACAAAGTGCTTGTTCCAGTAGCAGAATCCCTTGTCTCACCTGGGTAAACACCTACCAGCATTTTTTCTGAGCTTCGTGCCTCTTTTCCCCAAACCATACAAATCTTTCACTAAAATAATACTGCTCCATATTAGTTTTGGTTTAATTGCTGAATTGTATAAATAAAACACAATTGAATATGTTCAGCTTCTTTCTGAGTGTACAGCATTGCATTTATATTCAGCTTGAAAGGGTAAGTGGCCATTGGCATTAGGTAAAATGATGACATGAGCCATTCTAAAGTTATGCGAACATACTGGAAAATAGAGTTAGAACTGGCACTGATGCTCTAATAAACTGTTCTTGTAAGTGGAGTATGTTCTTTTCTTCCCACAAACTGATGAGTATTCTCTGCTTTCAAACCACTGACGTTACCTAATGCTCATGATTTGTCCCATACAGTCATCATGTGCTAAAGGTGGAAAGTGAGCTAGAAAGATCAGAGCATTTGGGAATTAAAATGTCTGGATTTTGTTTTCAGTTTGCACGTCAGACTACAATAACCTTATCATCAAAACCCATCCATTTAATAGCACACCATGGCTGTTAAACATCAACGTTGTGTGGGGAAATGCTTTAAGGGTTTGCATGAAATGTACCAAGCGTCCTACAGAGTGATAGCTATTTATTTTCACTTGTGCTACTGTCCTAGATGTTACAAAGGTGGTTTGCCCAGGTGGTGGTTGTGCAGGCACGTGAATGTGGTTTTTGTTACAATAAAGCTAGGTCATATTGCCCCAGAAAGCAGCAGCTTCTGGACAAATACTAATGACCTTCTGATGTGAGCTGTGCTGTAAGAGCTGTTTAGTATTTTGATGTTTGGTCCTTCCTTCCTTCCTTGGTTTTTCAATTTAATGTTCTAGTTCTATTGTAGACCTACAATTGAAGGTGTTGAGGGTATTGTGTGTTTGACAATGTCTACTTATCCACTGGGGACACTATGTCTCACAGTCCAAAAGAGAATTAGAGGTGAAAGGGATGAGACATAAACTGCCTAGGCTTCTCATTAAGACTTGCTGTGTGGTATAATGCTTCTTGGTGTTGTCTTTTAGGAGTCTCAATTTGGAGGTACTGCAGGTTGCTGGAAAAGGGTGTTTTTGTCCCTTCAGACACTGGAAGCTGCTCCAAGGTCTCCACGCAGCTTCTCTTCTCCAGGCTGAACAGCCCCAACTTTCTCAGCCTGTCCTCATGCAGGAGGGGCTCCAGCCCCTCGTGGCCTCCTCTGGACTTGCTTCAAGAGCTCCATGTCCTTCTTATATTGAGGGCACCGGAACTGCACACAGTGTCAGTGCTTACACTTTTAAGATCTGAAGATGTTAAGTTTGGTTAGGACCTGTTTTTCCATGGACTGAAAGGAAAGCATGTAAAACTGATGGCTCTGGAGAAGGTGGCCAGGTTGTCACAGCGCCACGTTGGGAAGAACCACCTGACATGGCGTGAAATTCAGGGTTTGCTAAAGGAATTGCAGCTCTGAAGAGTGTCCTTAGAGCAGATCCCTTGAGACCAAGTACTTCAAATCTCAACCAGTATTGCCAGGGACAATATTTTTTTCTCTCTAAGATTTTGGTAGTCTTGATGTTTTTGAGAAAGTGCGGAACAAACCTCACTAACAGTAATGGTGATGCTGTGGCCTTGTGAGCACTTGAGTGGAGTCTCTGTAGAGTTTGAGTGGCGGCTGTGGAACAGCAGAGAGTGTATTTTCTTGCAGCCCTGTTGGATTCTGTAACTTGAGCTGTCATAACTGAAGGGCAATAAATGACTAGTGTGTGCCTGCAAAACATCTGTAACTTTGGTCCTATTGCAAACAAAATCAGGCCTTGAACAAGAGGAAGCACAGTTGGTGATGGCAGTAGCGCTAAGAGTAGGTGACAGCGATGTTGTCTTTTGATGGAAAGTGCTCTTGTGGTTGGCAGTGGACTGTTGAAACCCACAGCCACTGCATCTGCACAGCACTCTGCCCTTTACAGGCATGTACGTGGCAACAAAACCCAAAGCACATTCACCTGTGCAGCATCCACCATGATCTTGCATCTTGAGCGTACGTCACTGCATTCTGGTTCATGTTGAGATGCGAGCTAAGTGCGTGCCATCATCATCCTCCTTCCCCTTCCTTTCCCCACCCCAGTGCATGGCTTCCTTTACAAGGAAGGAGAGAGGAGCAGGACCGCGCCGTAGGACGCAGCCTAGGTTTTGCTTCAGGTCCACACAGCCAGCTTTGACAAAGGTTTTGCTTCCTAATGCATGCAAGCTGAAGCTTTGCATGTAAGTGGGTTTGTAATAAACTTTGTCAGTTCTTGGGTTTTGTTGCCACGTACATGCCTGTAAAGGGCAGAGTGCTGCTTTGCATACTGACAGGCTGGTTTCTTCAGTTACAGGAAAACACAGGGAAATGCTTCATTTTGGTAATATAAACAACACTGTGTTTAATACCACTTATGTTAATCAGATGTAGAAATAAGTACTTGTTGTTCATCTTGTTTATGCATGTATTTTGATTATTTATGTCTCTCTTGCTTCCCAGGAGACAAAGATGGCAGCAAAGTGACTACAGTAGTGGCAACTCCTGGACAAGGTCCGGACCGACCACAAGAAGTTAGCTACACAGACACCAAGGTTATCGGAAATGGATCTTTTGGTGTTGTGTATCAAGCCAAACTCTGTGATTCAGGAGAGCTTGTGGCCATTAAGAAAGTCCTGCAGGATAAAAGATTTAAGGTGAGCCTATGCATAAGTTCATAATGTTTTTATGAATGTTAACTCATTTTCCATGTCTTTGATGGCAGTGTTTTTATTTTTATTTTTACTTTTTAATTTATTTTCATTGGAGTTCATAAATGCATGTAAAAATTTCAAGAACTAAAGATTAAATAGATGTTTTATGATAAAGGGATATAGTTTAACTTGAAAATCAGTGAGTCACTGATTTTGTTATGATTATTTGGAGTAGTGCAAAACAGGAAGCTAAACATCCTGATTTGATGTGCTGTTTCCAGGTTGTAGACTAGATTTTTCAGACAACAAGCGACGAAAACAAGAGAAAGGCTTTTCTTATGCTTACTTCTTTCTAGCGTAGACTCTTCTCCAGTCATTAGTAATTAAGTTGCTGGAAGAAACAGAAGCCTTTAGGCTTTGTTCTTGGTTGTTGCACATACAGGTGGAAGGCTGTATTTGAGTAAATCAGGAAGTCCTCAGGCCAAGCAAGAGGATAACAAATACTGAGCTCAGGGCAGTTTGGACTGAGAGCGAGTTACTTCCCTTCATTACCCCATTTATAAACGTGATCTATTGTAGTGGGTTTTACTAGACCTAAATTCTTCCTTCTGCACAAGTAGCCCTCCAAAAAACTGTATTTTTATCTGGTGATGTTTAAACCAAATAAAAGTCAAGGACCATCAGCAACCCCACCACTGCTGTTAGTCTTGTGCTTGGTACTTGGTGTGCTTGACTGCTTCCCTTGTAGTCAGGTGGCCTGCAGCTAAAATTGTGCAAACAGTAAATGGTAGCAAAGGTACTGTTTTTAGTGTCTGAAATCAGTGGTGTGGGTTTTGAGATCTGAAGGCCACAGCCTTCACAGCTATAGAAGTATAAAGATAATTAATAGAGAAAGTGCCACAGATAATCTTCTTGCCATGGTTTTGATACAAAATCTTCTGAGCTTAAAAATAGGACGTTGAAACATATTTAAGAAAAATCAGTGATTTGAAACTTCTTTTTTGCAATTCAATACTTAGGTTTAGAAATCCTGAAGGCAATTAGATGACATTGTTATAATCTCTTCAGTTTTTTCAATTTTTTCCCTAAGACTTCAAGCACAGCTAGCTTTACTGTTCATGTTTTAAATTCATGTCCTGTTTTTGAAGCAAAACCATTCGTCTGAAGTGTTTTGAAGGAACTGGTATATGCCTTTTCCTGAGTCTTGAAATTAATGCTGTCATCACCACAGGCATCAGCATATCACAGATGCATTAGATGAAGAATGAAAGAGGAAAGATATGTTTAAATTAATCTAATCATGCAGCATTATTTAACTTCTAATTGAGAAAGGTGTGTAAAGTTCTCACATTGTTCTTGCATCTGAGTTATTTCTGGACTGTATTATGAGTGGAAGGCAATTAGTACTGGGGAAGCATGCAATGTGATGCAAGAGCGGATTATTTTAGAAGAATGGAAGAGGCAATGGCATAACAGAAGCTCTAAAATTAGTCATGCTTAAAAGACCATTTTGGTCTCTTCCCATTGTACAGTTTTAGGGGGGAGGCCAGGACATTTCCCTTAGCATGTCATGCTTGGTGGATGTCAGCTAGTGCTTTGGACCAAAATCTTTGATTTCTTTAGTCTCATGGCTGAGGTGTGTAGGGTGTCAAAATGAAAACTTGGTTGAACATTTTAGTTTCTGCCCATCAGATACTAATAGTTTGTGACATCTTAATTTTTATTTTTTGTTTTTCCCCAATAAATCTGTATTGGGCATCTACAACAAAATGCAGGGCTTTGGTTTTGTGGCAGTAGTTGGTTCAGAGATGTTTGGTTATGTCTTTATTTTGGAGAGAGATTTCAAAAAACATGGTATCTTGGAATATTAGCCCTCTTTTTGTTTAAGGAAAAACACCAAACTAAAAAGCTAAGTAGGGTGTTTCCAGTTTGGACTCTGAACTAGTTGCCTATGTATGATGACATAAGCTGAGAACATCCAGTACCTGGAGGCTTTTATACCCCTAATCTAGGTGGAATTAATGGTAGATGCATATGTAGATTTATGATAGATAGCATTAATTTAAAAATACTTTTTCTAAATTCCTAATTTGCACAGATCTGCAGAAGTACTCAAGTTACACATTTTGGTTTTATGGTCTTATCCCAAACTTGTATCCCAGCTGTGCAACATCCTTTACCTTCGCTCTCAGCTCCCTAGTTTTTGACATCATTCATCAGTTTAGTCCTGCCTTTCTTTTCACATTCTGATCTGGAAGTGTATGTTCTGTTGGCAGGAGGTGTAAATTCCTGCAGGCTGGATGAAAGCCTCTGCCTGGATAGATTTGGAAGAGGCATGTGTCTTACATCAGGAATAGCATACAATTACTTCGGGGTATGCTACTCATTGGTTGTAAATGCTGGACGAGATACTATGCCAGTTAAAGGGGGAACTCTTGGCTGTACATTTTGATTGCAGCGTAGGAGTGGACCAGCTCTTCTGCTCAGAGAGCTCAGCTGTGGTGTACAACTCAGCTGGGTTGTTGCCACCCCAGCATGGCTGTGTAAGTCTGGATCCAAGTCCTGGTGAGTGGATTTCCTTGAGAAATCTGCCACTTACCTCTCAAAATGTACATCCCTGCTCTGGCAATGATGAGGAAAACCCTAGTGTAGACAGCCAAGGGTGGCAAAGAGCTTGTTTGATTTAAATCAAGGTAATCAACTTCTGAGGGAAGAGAGGGGGCACTTTAGAAATACCTGTCTGCACTGTGGTCCCAGTGGTGGGGAAGCAAGAAGAGGAAAGTAATGCATGGAGTTGCTTCCTGAACTGTAGATCATCAACAGAACTTCCAACTGTATGCTTCAAGTTGGTGCCTGGTTATCCCTATATCCTGATGGATTTATCTTGGTACATGCAGTATAATTCCTTTGCGATTTAGGTCTTAAAAATAATTACAAAAAAAATATAAAGAAGAAGCTTTTAGAAAAGCCAGCAGGAAGTCTTGGAACTGCAAGATCATGATTCAGAGGCTTCAGGAAGGCCCAAGAGAGTGTAACTTACAGGCTCCTTCTGCATCTTGTGAATGTGAAGGGAGTTTATTGTAAACATCTGGAAAATGCATGACAGTTGCCAATTTTTAGATCTCTGACAGGAAGTTGAGATACTCTTACCCAGGTTTAAAGCTAGCTTGAAAGCTGGAATTACCAGAGGGGGGTTGTCTTTGTTTTCCTTTTCCATTACTATGACGGGTTTCTCGGCAGCCTCCACTGAAGTGGAAGCAGCATTGGACTACGCCAGAACAAAGTGACTGTAAAATCCTTCCTAAAGAGTTGAATGTTACAGTTTCTGTGATGGTAAAGATAGTCTGCAATGCTCCTACTTCTTTCTACTCCTTTGTTGCAGTTTAGTGGCTCTGCAGCTTGGCAGTGCAGTTCCTGCATGGCTGGGTTTTAAACAGGGTCTCTGAAGCGTTCTGGGGTTTAAATGAGCATTGTCTAGAGTTCAGTGTAACCTAGAGCAATAGTATTGGAACACTAGGGATAGAGACAAATGGCTGAGGGGGGTAAATAAACTAAACTATAGACTTCTGCTTAATTTTGGTCTGTAGTTCTCCTGCCTCCATTAAACTAGATCTCCATATTAAGTGTGAGGAGTTTAAATAATGTGGTTTTGCAAACTTACATGATATGTGAGTAGCTCACAAACTACATGCTGTTTATTGTTCATCCATTGGACCATTGAATTTTTCTCTAGTCAGTATGGAACATCATGCTTTCTTTGAGCTTTTATTTTTTGTTTGGTTTTGGTTCTTTTTTCAGTTAAAAGTTTAACAAGGGTAAGAGAGAGATGTTTCTCTTTGAAAAAACACATAAGACAGCTCTTCACAAGGTTTGGGGGCCAAAATCCATTCAAATGGCAAAATTCCCTGAAGACTCTGTCCCAGCTTTCACAGATCTTTACTGTTTCTGCCTCCCACAGATGCGTAAGGATAGGTCCTCATGCAAAGCATTAATAAAGATAGGTGCAGTTAAATTATTGATTTATAATATTTCGATTATTGTCATCCACGTCTGTCAGCCTAATTGTGGTGCTTGAAAAGAAAACACTGGTAGCATAGATTTTCTTCTACTGCTTTTGTTGGCATGTTCATTGGGATGTTCTTCAGAGTAAGAGTCAGTCATGTTGCTGTCTCATTCTGGAAGAAGAAATAATAAGCAAGCAGGTATGTTAGCATAAATAGGACTATCTTAGTCTAGTTTTTGTTATTCCTGTCATTCTTGAGAAATCCATTGGAATGAATGTGTGAATAGCTAGAAAAATGTCTCAGCTCATTGGCAATACTTAAACCCTTTGTATCTGAATTGCAGTACTTGATGTTTCTGCTTTAGCGCTCGAGTAGAAATGAAGAAGAGAGTTCATCTAAATGATGAAGAGAGTTCTTCATAATCCTGCATCTTTTCAGACAATCTAGAGCGGGCATTAACATTTCTTGTTAATGGCTCACATAGACCCGAAGTGTGCAGCAAGAGAAAGCCAAATTCTGTTACAACAGCCATTCATGCTATCCAGTCTGTCAAATCATTCAGTAATGCAACTGTGTGTGCCTGTGGCTTAGTTGCCAGAATTATTTCTGATCTTTTGGCGTGTGAGAGGATATCAGGGCCCTGATGGTCATAAGCATGATAAAGCCGACGCCACTAAATAGTAGGCAGTGCTCTTTCCTATTTTCAGCTGTGGGAGGAATCTGTGTTGTGACCAATTGCATGATTTATTTTTTTTAATATATGGAAGCTCAGTGTTAATCTGAGCCTTAAAACCTGAAAAACCAAGAGGATGGAAAAACAAGTCTGCGTTGAGGTTCTGGTTTCTCTCTTTCTCTGCTGGGTACGTGTACTTTTGTGAACTATTTGAAATGCTTCTGGAAGAGGAACAGCTTTCCTATGGTTTCTGCCTCAAATATATGAAGCTGCTAAGTATAAAAATACCCTTTTTCAAAGTAATCTGTATCCACTGTTTGTGTTAATTAGAGCAACTTGGATCGTAGCAGGTCACATGACAAATATAAATCCACAAGGAAGATTTCTCTTTGGAAAATGAGTAGGTGATTAGGTTCTTCCGTTAACTTCAGAATTCAAGAGGCTTTTCTGTTTAAAGGATTCAACAATTTAAAGCTGATGCATTTTTCTTTTTAATAGGTTGTGCATCTGCTTGTGGTGGAATGTGCCATTCTGTAAACATGCACGTACAAAAAGTATGAACCTGTTGACTAATGAGATCTGTATCTTCTGCTCTCAGAATCTCAGTAGTTAACAGACCACTGAGAATCCGACTTCAAATCATGTTTAATTAGTTCCACTCTTGGCTGACCTTGGCTTATTTCTTGGCTCTTGGTTATCCTTGGCCATTGAAGATACAGCAGGTAGTAACATTATATTGAAAAAAGGCTGCATTTTCAGAGGGCTTCAGGCTGCTAAGATCACCATTGGTGTAGCTGTTCTGTTTTGAGGAGAGATATACCTAGTAACCCGACGGAAACGAGGGGTGTTTTTTAATCTGTAAGCTTGGGCTATAGTCAGTCATGTCTATAGACTGACAAACAAACAGGAGTTTGACACCCAGCCTGTTCATACCTGTTGGGGAACCTGGTTGGAAAGTTTTAAGGGAAAAAGTATCGCTGTCTCTTCAGTGTAGGTTTGGTCTCCCTTCACCATGTTCAGACAGGGTGCAAGAAGCATTTTGCCTTTTAAGGTTTTAGCAGATCGGTCTTTCAGGCTCCTGTGCCTTTGTATTGTAGCTTTATCCATGAGGATGTTAAATGTATAGTTTAAGAGAAGCCATAGTTATTGCTGAAAGCTGAGATTACCACATAGAAATCATGACTTCCTTTGCATATGCCTGAGTTGTAGACTCTTTCAAGCACAGAGTATCTGAGGGAAGTACTTTACCCCTTATCACTGAGGTTTAGAACAAACGCCATCTTCATCTCAAGTCAGTGGTTTAAGTCTTGAATACAGTGTAGAGCTTGGACCTGCTCCAGTGTATTCATGATCATCTTCCTCTGTGACCTCTGGTCATCTGCACAAATTTCCACTGAACTAAGGACTGCACTTTCTTTGTTAATGTAACCTGTGTGTGTGTTAGCTGAGCACCCTCATATCTCCATCTAAGGATCACTGAATATTCAAACACTGATCTGTAAGACCTTCTCTCAAAAGAATGCCTGTTTTTATTTACTCTGTCATTTTTTTACCCTATCTCAGTTGAGTTGGAAGCATCCGTGGGATAAAAAGTCACAAAGGAAAGACATGGTGATGAGAAATAATAATTTTTAAGATCTTTCTTTTAAGTCTTTGAGGACTTGCACAGCTTACCTGCTTTGAAGATCTGAGGAATAGTGAATCACTGTTCATAAGACCATTATGGAGGTGGTACTCTTAAAAGGATGCCTTAATTATATTGTTGAATAGTTAGAAAGCACCCAGAACATCAGATCTGTCTTCTGGCAGGCAGTTGGCCTGGAGAAGACAAGGAAGTGCTCTTCATCTGCAGACATGGCTCTGTGTGTGTGTTGAAATGTGTTTCCACATGTTGCCATGTAGAAACCCACATCTTAGTAGGGAAATACCTGCCATAAGAATGTGTCCCTTGAAAAGGGAGGAATCAGAAGAGCGCTTGAGGGCTTTTTTTTCTCCTACCCCATGGATGCTGGCATGAGGCGTTTGTGTAGATACATGCTGCAGTTCAGATTTAGATTTTGAGCTTTTCTATTTCCATAAGTTCTTCTGGACTAGGGCCAAAGCTAGGATTTTAAAACAAGATAGCTGCTTGTGGTCAATTTCCTGTTCGCATCCACTTCTAGTGGGTAACCTGAGACTATGTGAATCTACTGACCAACAGAAAGAACCTTAAGATATATTAAATTTATAAAAGGCCTTTTGCTCTACTGGTCCAGATAATTCATACAGCTGCTCTCTTCATGCTTTGCTTTATTTCCTGTTGTCTTTCACATCTACTGAAGGGAGTGAGTTCATATGTCTGATGTTCATGAAATACATATATTTATATACATTCCATGAAATATGTATTCCATATATATGCTCCTAAATTAAGCTGGAGAGTGCTTTGAGTTAGAGAGGTTAAAAAAGAGTAGCATTGTAGGGATGCTATTCTGAAATAATGATATTCAGAGTGAAGATTACAGTTCAAAAGGATTCCAACCCATTCAGGTATGGAAATGTGTAGTTTAAAGCACATAAATAGCTGTTACTCTGCCACGTACCATCAGTATACTGTAGCTGTGTGAGTATGGTTGAAGATGCTGCAGAATTCCTTGCTAATCCTAGTCAAATTAAGTTCCATTTTTAAAAGACGCTTTCCTTAGACTTTTCAGCTTTGCTGCCTCTGTGCCTGCAAAGGACTGGCGTAGAAAAGCAGGAATTCTGCATGCAGACAGGATAACCTCTTTATCGTTCACATTTGTAAATGAAGGTTTTACTTTCTGGTCATACCTTCTGCATAGAGGGAGCCTTGTTTATGGCACATACAGGTCTGTGTACCTGAGGGGAAGGTTGACTTTAACAGTCTTCATTTTTGGGGTGTTGTGTTGGTGTTCAAAAGCAGTTGTGAAAAATGTGGACGTGGTGCTTTACGGAAAGATCTGTGATAGCCTTTCTGGAGCATTGCCATGAAGACCAAACACACACGCTGCTGTGTGAGCTCATACATAAGTACTAAGCTAGATTTATTGTTTTCATCTTGCAGTTCTAGCTGAGATGAACATGCAGAGAATAGCACATCTAATGCTCTTGAGAGCGAGCCTTGGGTACTGAAGAGGATGTTGGGTGGAAATGATGTCCCAGTGGGAACCTTCTACACCTGTCTCTCAGCTAGGGAGAAAAGTGTTGTGTAAGGTATAAATAGAACATTAGCTGATACTTGTTTAGATAAAAATGGTGCTTTTGAGAGTACTTGAATGTTTGGTGCATGCAGTTACTTTAAGGCTTTTTGTTGTACCATTGTGTATTCTCTTTTAGAAGTCCCACAGCAGGAGATTGTCTGGCTACGGAAGATTTAGCATAAACACTCTTTATATCCAGCAACATTAAGTACCTGTGGCTCCCTCTTGCTTACTTCATTCTTTCTTGGTTAAATTATCTTTGGTGCAACATGCACATCTTAGAGCATGATTGGATTATATAGTCAAATAATTCGGCTTCAATCTTTTGCTATTAAACACAGATCTTTATTTTTAAAATACTGGGCTTCTAAATGAGGTCATGGCAAACTGTCCTTTTGAACTCAGTATTTGGGTTTTTTGCAAATACTCTGCTGTGGTCACTATACATTTGAGGGGAAAGAAGGAATAAATGATGAAGTGCAAGACATAGGAAGGACAGAAGAGATCCACCTGCTGCTCGACAGAGGCTTCCTCAAACAAAGAGAGGGGACAGATCTTGTAGTTCCTGTGTCATGAAGACATTGTTCTGTGCCCTCCAGCACTGGCTTGTAGTCAGCCCCTTGTTTAAAACCTTGTCAGTGAGCTGCTTTTTTTATTCCTGGTTCCTCCTTGAAGAGAGTAACTCAAATTCAGCAAACAAAATGAGGAAGGTTTAAGGAAATGTGGAAATGGGAATAATTTTGGATTGCTACTTCGTTTTCTTGAGTAGACCTTGCGTTTTAGAACCAACCAGCATGTTCCTTCTGGGAAGTTGTCAAATCTTTGAGAGCTGTGGAGTTGATGATTGTTTTCTTTGCTGCTAAGGGCAATATGCACTGCCCCTTGCTGCTTTAAAAAGTAGTACCAAGACTAGGTAAGTAATAATAGAGACCCAATAAAAGGAAACCACTTTAAATGTTTTGTGAGGCATCTATATTGCAGAGGGAGGCACTTCAGACTGTCGGGCATATTCTAGAATTAGCAACACTGCTGGTTTTTCCTGTGACTTGGATACTTCCTGGTCCCTGGGATGACTGAGGAGGCGAGATGTGAGTGACCAACACAATTATTTTTAGCCTACACAGTACAAGGAATTGCTTTTCTGCTACTTTACATTGCATGTTTTTGAGAAAAGCTTGTTTTGGCTTCATGTCACACTTCAGTTTTTCCCTCACATTTTCTGTCTGCGTTATGCAGTGAAATTTGGCATATGGTGCCCAAGACTAAATTTAAAGGATGATGGAGACAGATTTTGTTGGATGACCTAGACTGCTGTATGCTCTACTGCAGGAATTAAAACACAATCTGATTTTCTCTCAGTGGCTTGTAAGAGTTCTATCATGCAGTAACCCAAAATAAGAAATCCTTTTGGAAAGATAATGAGAAACAGTCCATTGAGGAAAATTCCAATTATGGTGCTTAATGTTTAGGTACTATGTTAATACTTGTTTTAAAGTACAAGCAGTGATGTCAATAAAGAGGTTGTCATGCATTCATACTGGTTTTTGGGCAGGAACAAGGAAGGGATCTGCTCCAGAGTGAAATGTGAGCTGTGGTGTTTATTGCATTTTTGAATATGTGTTGGAATGCAGTCTGCTCTCTTCAGGATGGGCTTATGTTTTTATGTAGTGAGCTGGGATGAGTAATCAAGGCTCCTATGAGTAATCATGATGCAAATACCTAGACTGTATACACCTATATTCTGTAGTTCTTCTAAAATTTGAAGCCAGGTCTAATTGTTACAGGCCCAACAAAGGTGCTCATTTCACCTCTGCATTTGTGATGTTCCTTTGAAAGCCCAGCCAGCGTGATTAGACTGCTTAGGCCTGAGCTAACTAGTCAAAATACAAACATCCAGTCTGAATCATCGTAACAATGCATATGTAAAAGAACAGCTGAGTCTAATTTTAGTTTTTAATTCGAAAGGCACTCTGTCACAGAGACTTAGAGTACGTTTTCCCTCCTTGTCTCCCCCCCTAAAGTTTATCACTGAGGCTGAAGACAGTCTTTTAAAGATTCACCCGCTTCTGTTTCTTCATTTGAAGATTTGTCCAAGGATCTGCTCATCAGACTGAGTTTTCAGGCCGTTGCACATTCATCTCTAGTTTAGTATCACCAGACATATGAGTCATAAAGGTTGTACCTAGTTTTTGGGCTTGAAAACAGGTATCTCATTTATACTAGATGAGTGTAACAGTGCAAGTATGTTGGTTGATTAAGAGTGAAATGAGTTGTTGCGGGCTACTTAGTCCTTGAAATGGGACAGTGCAACTTACCTGGGTGTTGTGGTGGGACTTGCATACCTCTTCCTGAGCTTCCATGCTGTCCACCAGTCGCATTGCGCTTGCCGCAAGTACACAGTGAATGATTCTGTCCCCCCAAAGTAAAAGTTTATAGTGGATGTTCACATTGCCTGTGTGAACCCAAGAAGGCACCTTAGTGGAAAAGCTTGGTTTTACTGGTAAGTAATAGAGGAAGCTTTAAGAAGATGTGCTGCTGACCAACATGGGAATCAATAAGTGTGCAGGTGTGAAAATGAGCACTTTGGATTTCGCAGCTCTAAAAGACAGTGCATGGGCTAGGGTACATTAGAAAGATTCAATTCAGTGTCTTACATGGGTGCATTTGCTTTGCTTCTGACATTGAGCCAACTGTGTGAGCACGTTTAAGATGAAGTCTGACAGAAATTAATGGGGTGCAGAGCAGGAGACCATAGGTGAGCTCAGATTTCTGAAGAATTCCTAAAAATGAGGATAAATACTTAACTGTTTTTCTTTGTCGTGCCCTTCCGAATGTATTTTATAAATAGTAAGCAGTTCTGAGTTATAAAATTAGAAGAGGGTAAGAGCTGGTAATTTTTAGTTGAGGCAGTGATCTTAGAAGCTTGGTGCTTTGGTTTTGGTTTTGGTTTTTTTAAGTAGTGCTCTATTCCTTTTAGGTTATAGTCTTCTGTTAGTGCAGCATCACAGTAACCCGTACTAGAACTGCCTGTCTGTGAGACCTGGGGCTTCCTTGATTAAACTGGGGTTATTAATTCTATCCATTTGTCGTTTAGATACCTGCAAAAGCAGCAGCATGAAATACAAAATAGAAATGCTCTTTCCCCCAGTGTGCTGGAAACCACAGTAGGTGATGGGAGTCAGTGTTTGAAGAGCCAGAGCAAATAGTCAAGAACTTGGTACAATGCTTACTTCTTTTTTTCTGAAAAGTCAACATAACTTAGGAAAGGGCAAAAAAGGACATGGTTTACAGATAATAGAATAGATTTCCTGATAGGCAATGACTCTGCTTCTTTAGCTGTGCGTAACAGGCATAAAGGTTATCTGCTTTAACACAGGGCTAACAGATCTAGTAGAACAAGAAAGTAGCATGAGACACAGGAAAACTAGGGCACGTTGAGGGTTGCCTGGAGTGTTGGAGGCATAACAGAGTCAGTGTACTCATCGAACAATTTCTGTGGCAGCACGAAGGCCATCAATTAGCAGGAAGGATAAACAGTGCAAGGACTCTTGTTTGGAGCTAACCTGATGAGTATCTCTTGGAAAGGGTCCATCTTGCTAGTAGGAACAGCCCGTACCCAGCACAAATGCACAGCGCTGTGTGCAGGTGGTAGTAGAAAGTCCCTTCCTGGTGGAGCACTAAGCTGCGGCATCCTATCCTACTGGCTTGTCTGCATGGATTTGCTTGTGGGTGATGATTCCATAGGTGACTTCTTGAGTAGGTAATGGGCTTTAGAGGGGAATTAAAATCAGCTGAGTCCCTTTTGAATTCAGCTGTCCAGCTGAACACTGTTGGAAGTTTTAACTGATTCACCTTTAAAGCTTATTTGAATTACATTTTCCTGAATATAGGTAGGTGCAGCTCAAGATGCAGTGGCTCTGTGTTAACCTTGTGTGGGGTAAACACTAGAATGTGTAGTGTGGAAATGTGGAAAATGTGGAAGAGCATTGTGCACTGGTCAGGAGTGGGGCAAGGAAAGGAATTCAACTCGGAAGGCACAATTCTGTCAAAACAGGAGGCACCCGGTAGTATTTCTTTGCATTTTCAGTGAGAATGTTGCTGCTTAATGCTTCTGTCAGGAGGGTCTATCCTGAAAAGTTCCTGCCAAAATCTAGGTCTGCTCTGGCTACAAAGAACGATATTGCAAACCTTGCTCTTGTGACTGTTGATCTTGATCTGCAGAGACTAACTCTGGATAGTTAGAGAGATGAAGCTGCTGGCATTCAATCCTTGGTCCCCACTTCTAAAATAGACAATTACAGGTAGTCCATGAAATAAAACAAAACCTTAAAGGAATATTGAGACCAGTTACGTTTCCATTGTCTTGTAGTCATTTGGGGGGACAATTCTGTAATTCTTTTCAATGTGAAGAGGAAAAGTTCAGACTTGTATTTTAAAATGTTCAGGAGGAATACACGTAAAACATTATGGAGCAAGTTTAGTTTTTCCAGCTCATAAAACTGGCAATGACAAGCATTCTGTAGGGAAATGGGTAATAATTTATTTAAACTTGCTTTTTTGGTTGGGTTTTTTTCTAGCACAGGAAAAATTTCAGCTTCTCAGAAACAGCATAGAATCCATCTTGATTCACACGTGCTTTGACCTACTGGGTTTGCCTTCCTGTCCAATTATCGATTATCTCTTGGCTATGGACTAAAGCTGTAATACTCCTGAGCTGAGGAGGAGAACATAATCATAGATGGTCTTGTGCAGGTTCCATCACTTCATCTGGATAGGTGTATTAGGGTGCTTTTGAAGGCACCTGGTTTTTAGGAAAGTGCTGGAACTTGTGAGCATCCTCTTTAGTGCTGTAGTTCTTAGGAAAGCTGCACAGTGTTTTCTGTACCCAGTAAAGACTTGCCATAGACGGGTAACTCCTGGGAGGTGCTGCTTCAAATTGAATTCAGTGCCTTTGCTATGATTTCTCATGGGAGTATTAAGTAACACCTAATCCCTAGTTTTAAGAGGTGCCGCAGAACAAGATAGGCCCTAACTTCTAGTCCAGTGAAAGAGCCAGTATGTTTGATAAAGGTGAGAGGTACGTCTTGTTTTCTTCAAGGGGTCATAAGCTAAGTTTTGCTGTTACTATTCTAAATGTTAAGGCCTTTTGGTGGTTCTGAAATACATTTCTTCAAAAAACTAAGCAAATTATGGGAAGAGATAGGATTTGCTGGTTTTCCTGCCCTCAATATCAGGGCAGGAGTGAGAATTTATCAACCAGAGAATTAAAGTCTTGAGGAAAAAAGCTTTAGCATAGAGATACACTATTGTATTAGGGTCTGAAAACTGTGATTATCTTGATTGCTTTAGGTAGCAGTAGGTTGGTGGCTTAAAACCTGTGCATTTAGTCTTTCAGGTCCTCCTCTTTGTGAATAAATTTTGTCAAAGATATGCTTTAACATTGCTATGGCAGCAAAGGCTTCCCTGTGGAGTGAGTCACTGTTCCTCCCTCGTGGACCATTGTGATCTTGAAGGTGATATAATGGTCCTTAAAAGGTTTTTGATATCAATGGAAGCTACCAAGTGTTCAAGAGATACTTGATATTTTTTTTGTGGGCTTAGTGAGGGCCCTTCAGAAGCTTAATATGGGGGGAACAAAGGGCCTAGCTTGTTTGACAGCTGGATGTCACCAGTTCTGCTGTTTGTTGTACCTCAGAATATATTTAGCTGTTTGAACACAGAGCAGAAATACTGAACAACTTCTTCCTTCTAGTCAGAAATGCACATTTTCTACCTGATTGTGTATAGTTTGAATTTGGTGCAAATAAAACTTCATGCTCAGTGGAGGACAAATGGAGCAACTGATGAGAAATAGGCTAGCATGCAAAGGGCTCTTGGCTTGCCTGGACAAGCCGCTCTTATCTCACTACTGGTGGTGTTTGAAAGATAACTTGGGCCAAGGCAAGTGCCCTGTCTGTCTTGGTTAACTCGCATTCTATCTCCTGATGTGACTTCTGAAGTGCAGACATGGGGAATGACAGAAGAGGCCAATTTTGGCTTTTTGACAGGTGTGAACACCAGTGGTGATATTGATGTCATGTATATTGGGTCACTCAGTATTTCAGAATACCAAGTTACAGATGTAACCTGTTAGTGTGGATTATTCTTTCTACTAGTGGTAGATTCAAGTCCTTTTTTTTGCACAGTGCAACATTATGAGGTGCTATGAGTGAGAAAATGCTGCTCTGCCATTTCTGCAGTTCCTTACCTTATCCACTGCAGAGCTTTCCCCTTTTCTAACAAATGAGGCAAGGATCCTAAAAACAAACTCTTCATTACTGAACTCCAGGTTACCCCCATAGCGTATCTGTTCTGCATGGTGCATGCACTGGGAGACCTCCTTAAACAATGGAAAATAAGATCTTGTAGTGGAAAGTATGTGGCAAGGTCAGTGAAGAGTTTTGCAATTTGCACTACTAGTAACAGTGGATGTTTTAATGCAGTTACCTGCATGAAGTACTCCATGTTAAACACAAAAGAATGTGTATTCTATTAAAAGGTGGTAGGTGATGCAGGAAACGCTTTCTGACATAATTTGTGATCAACGGGCACACAGTGTCACAAAGTCACCGAGTCTCATGTTTTACAAATGCACTTTTGAAAACTATTTACAAGTTCAGTAAGAGGTTAAACGTCCATGTCTTCAGCTTCCTAGCTGATGGCTAGGAACTAAGCTTTTTTTGAGCCTTCCTTGGAAGCATCTGGTAATGGCTGTTATTGAACTGTTGGGTGATTTGGTGCCAGAATGATTGGCCTGACTGAGTCGTCTTTGTTCACTCAGTCCCTTGTTTTCACCAGTTCTCCATTTCTTTACTTGCTACAGGGTTATGTGCAAGTTCTCATTTTATTCTGGAAGCAAGGTAGAAGCCAGGATGCTCCTGAAGCTACCCCTCTCTTATACAGTGGCAGTGACACTACTGCCCAAGTTCCCAGCTATAGCTTCAGCTTTTTGGTTTCCCTTTCCTGAAAACTTGCTGTAGTTGTGCCCAGACATCTGACAGTGGGGCCAGCAAGTGGATGCTTGAAAGAGCTGAAGGGAGAGGACTTGTGGGCAGTGGCAGATGGGATGGCTTTTGCACTTGCTGCCCCTGCAGCAAAAGCTTCAAATTGGCTCTTGAACCAACACAGTTTGCAACCTAGTGTATGTGTTGAACTTGGTTCTTGGTAAGCTCTGTGCTTTGGGTGGCAGGCTTGGTGAATCAGGTGGTGTCTGGTGAGTCACCCTGGTGTCCTAGCTGCAGGGACAGCAGCACCCAGGAGAAGTGGGGTGGCAGCTGGGTGTGGAGGGCTACCTCTGCCCTGCGAGTTTAAGCTGCTGCTGTTGATGGATTGGGGCCTGAAGGCTGGCTTTCATTGCAACATAGTCCTAAGTTGTTGGTTGTGACACTTACCCTGGGGTAGGCTTAAATTCAGAGCTGTCTTATCCCAGTCAGAAAAGAGAGCAACTGAGTTGATAACATTACTAGATCCTTGCAGATACCAACAGAAGGACAGGGTGTCATGGAAGTTAGGTAACCTTTCTTTATATTGGTCCAGCTGGACCTGGTCCTTTGGGAAACTGAGATTGGAAGCCCATGAGGTGGTAGTGTAGCCTTTTGAAATGTGGTTAAGGCGTGCCACTTGGAATTCATGGTGCTCTCCTGGCATATGAAATAATTTCTCTCTCTTCCTTTCTTTCTTTTAGAGATCCCTTTTACTTTTTAGTGTGACTAACTGGTGAATTGAACCGTAGTGCTGTGTCATTGCTTTTAAAATTTGTCATAGAAAGTATACTTTGCTGTGCAAATAGTTACTAAAACTTACTCTTCTTCTCTGTACTCTTTCTTTTGGGGCAATTTAGGCTAGAAGTGAATGTAAAGATTTCCTAATCTTTTCATTTCAGTGCTGTGACACCCTTTAGCCTAAGGAAGTGATTTCTTGAAAATGGGACAGTGTTTGGAAAGTGCTAGTGCTGACTAAGGAAAAAACCCTCAAGCAAGAAGTCTCATAACCTCTTTTATCAAACCTGAACACTAAGTCTTCTAGTAGCTTATAGCAGACTTGCACTTTGACAGAGGTGGCTTTCCCTTTCAAGTGTATGGTAGATAGTGATAGGACAAGGGGTAATGGGTTCAAACTGAAACTGGGGAAGCTCAGGTTGGATATAAGACAGAGGTTCTTCCCTGTGAGGGTGCTGAGGCGCTGGCACAGGGTGCCCAGAGAAGCTGTGGCTGCCCCATCCCTGGCAGTGTTCAAGGCCAGGTTGGACACAGGGGCTTGGTGCAACCTGCTCTAGTGGAAGGTGTCCCTGCCCGTGGCAGGGGGTTGGAACTGGATGAGCTTTAAGGTCCTTTCCAACCCAAAATATTTTGTGATTCTATGATTGTATCTAGCAAAGGTCAACTGGTGAAATTATTATGCAAATACTGAAAGAATGTGCTGCCGCCTTTTAATATGAAGATACATATTTAGGGAAGCTTGACTTTTTACATACATAAATATATATATGTGTATATAAAACTATGAAGAACAAGTGTTGAAACATTCTTACATGCGTGTGGCTATCACCTGAAATTTGGTAGGGTATTTACTATTCTAGGCTTATTGCAGACCTGATACTCACATGTGTGCTCTTAAATTATCGCAGTAACTAGTAACTGCTGATACTTGCTCATGAAAAACTTATTAAACCAGGGAGTGGGGAACCTGCTACGAATTTGGGGAGAAGGGCTTACTGTGTATGTGCATAAGGTAAGGAGTGTAAGTCCCTGTTTTAACCTAACTGCTAGAGCTAAGCCAATTTACTCTCCCATTCCCCCACCCTCAGAGGAGGAGCTGCCCAGTCTCCTCCTGAATTCAGCAGGGGATGTTTAACCTTTTAAAAGCTTGGTCATCATTAAGACTTGTACTTCTGGAAGATTTAAATCTGCTAGGCAAATAATCATCTGCAGGCAGTTAATGCCACTTGCCAGTTCCTTTCCCACTTTGCTCCCTGCTCAGTCCTCACCTGTTCATAAAATCATAGAATCAACCAGGCTGGAAAAGACCTTTAAGCTCATTAAGTCCAACCTTTACCCCAGCGCTGCCAAGGCCACCACTAACCCATGTCATGAGGGCCTCATATACACAGTGTGTGAACGCTTCCAGGGACGGTGACTCCAGCACTGCCCTGGGCAGCCTGTTCCGATGCCTGAGCACCCTTTGGGGAAGGAATTGTTCCTGATATCCAGCCTAAACCTCCCCTGGTGCAGCTTGAGGCTGTTTCCTCTTGTCCTGTCAATTATTACTGGAAGAAGAGACCGACCCCACCTCACTACAACCTCCTGTCAGGCAGTTGCAGAGAGCGATAAGGTCCCCCCTGAGCCTTCTCTTCTCCAGACTAAACCCCCCAGGTCCCTCAGCCCTTTCTTGTGTCCTTCTAATTTGGATGTTTCCTCTAAGATCTTAAGAAGTCAGAAATTTTTGTTTGGACTGAAATGAAAGCCCCTGATGACTTCTAGCATCAGACATTGTCATGTCATGTAGCAACAGTCCTGAGACAAAGGAACATTAAACATTGGAGACAGCACTTACCTGTTGCCTAAATAAGTAATTATTTTCTTGGAGGGTGAGGATGAATTATTTTTGTTTTGCAAGTCCTTTGGAATTTGTCTGCATGAAACATCTGCTGCATCATATGTAAGAAATGAAGGCCAAGAGTAATAAAGCATTTCATTAATGTTTAATAACATAGTGATTAGCAGCCCAGCAAATGTCTTATGCCTGTGGGAGATTGGAACTTATTTGATTAACAGATTAATTGCAACCTGTTCTGGTTGTGATTGCAGGTGTAAGTTTCCATGGATGTTGCAGACTCCCTAAGGACTGATGTTGCAGGCATTCCTATACTTGCTTTCTTCTTCCTAGGTAAAGAGTTAAAAATCAAAACATGAAGTCTGCTGTTTGTTTGAAAGGAAAATGATTTTTGCTGTTAAGAGTTTCTCAACAGAGGTCCTCTGTGCTACCACTGGAAAAGAATGGCTATTATCCATGAAGGCATAGGGCTGCCTTTTAGAAAATACTTTGCCTTTCAGTTATTCTCCTTCCTGCGCTTTATTTCAGTGTTATAATGGACTTGAACTATCTTTGCATTTCAGACCTAGTTCTGTTTTTCTAGCTTTTATGTTGGTTGCACTGTAATTCCTGCTGCATCTGGACTCGCCGCTGCAGAGCACAGAAGATGCTGTAGAACTGAGCTGTTCATCACATCATGATATTTGAAACAACCACGTGAGAATTATGAAGCAAATTTCAGGTTGTGGTGTAGAACTGGCATGATGCTGGAAATCCATTTGTGTGCCAAGTTTAGTCTCGAGCTTCCTGAGCTGGCAGGAATTTAGAAGATGGTATTATGTCTCTGAGAGGCTCTCAAATTCCGCTTCCATTCAGAGGCAGTGGCAACCTAATGAAGGATTTGGCTTCCACCTTTTGATTAACTGCTGAGATATGTGGAAGAAATGAAAGAAGAGTTAGAATTCTTCTGTCCTCCCAAGAGATTGAGGCTTGTTGTATGTTCTCTTAACACAAACAAGCCATTTCTTCCTCCAGTTATAGGAAACTATGTATAATAGCTGTATGAAGCTTAAGTTTTCTGCTTAGGCACTGTGTCCTGCATTGGCAAGAGCAGGCTGCAGATGACATAAGATGGCACTTGCCATTGCTGACTGCCTCGGGGAAGGGTTAGGAAGTTCAAAGTGCACGGTCCCTTTGTGTGAAGGGGTGTAGTGAATGCTCGAGTTTATTGGAGGCAGTAATACAATAAAAAGAATTAACAGGGTAGGAACAAGATGTGTGCTTTTATCTCAAGATTTTCATCCGGTATGTCTTTCTGTCAGCTCACTCGTTACTGCATGGTTGAGGTTCAAATCTGCCTACTTCTCCAGGGGTTAATGGAGTCCAGCCCCCATTTGTGGTGGCTGCATGACTTTCTGCTCCACTCCTTATTCTAGAGCTTTAGTTTCAAGCACATTTTTCCTCTTGCTGCCCCTGTTTGCTATTTAATTTCAGTTGACCTGTAATAAATCACGGGTTTGCAGGCAGGGACCGTGCTGATGGGCCCACCTACACTTGCCTGAACCCTGTGCCTTTGGCTTGCCCTGGCCTGGCCCCAGCTCCAGCCCAGCTTGCTCTGCCCAGTGACCTCTTCAGGCAGGTCCTGCCTGCTGCCGCAGTCGTAGCTGACGCTTTTTGCCCTGATCTGTACCCGTGCCGGGACTGAAGGTCGCTGTGCTCAGTAATAAATTTTGGCTGGAATACAGCTGATGCACGCATTTTGTGCCTGACTCTTTCTGAGTGTTCGCAGGCCAGTGTTTCAGAAACACTTTGCAGTGCAACCCTGCTGTGTGTCGCCATCAGTTGTTGCTTCAGGGTCTTAAACTATCAGATTTTTACATGAGGGTGAATAGTGGAGAGTTTGGCAATGTCGTGGAACTTAGTAGCAAAATGAAGCTGGGGTTTGGAGCTTTTGCACTGCTTTTAGTTAAGGAGTAAACCAGAGCGTGCCACAGCTACGGTTCACCAGTTTGCAATGAAATGCATATACAGGTATTCTGTATCTTGGACCCACCCCCATCAGCTGCTTCTGCTCACCCTGCTGGCGTATTATTCTCATGTTGTGTTGGCACTCAGTATTTGGGTTTTCCTTTGTATAAGGGTTGAGATTCCTGTGAGTGGCAGGCAGGAAGAGGTGCAAGGAAAGGCTGGGGGGTGAGAGTATTTAAATCAGCAATTTTATGTTCATACTGTTAACTGCTGATGGCTATCACAGATTTCTTTATTTTCCCTTAGGGAAGCCCTGAATGTTAACACTATATTCATTAGTATCGTATCTGTGTCTCTAGGACTTTTTGGATGAGAGAAGTCAAAGTACTTTTACAAATGCAAACCCTCAAAGCTACTTCTATGCACATGCATGTGTTACACATTGGTAGAGGTTGAAGCGGGACGTGGTCCTTCTGGACCTCTGACCTGTGTGTTAGGCCTGCTGGCCTGCAAGTATTTAACAATCGTCAATGGACCAGCACTAACTGAGCGGTGATTGTTGTGGCATTACAGCTCTTGGTATGTCATAGCTACAGATATTTAGTAAGTAGCATTCGTTTGTTGGTATTGTCCTCTCTTACTGCATTAAAGGACCTGATTGTATGAGTTTGAGACTAACAGGTATGTTAAAAATGGAGATCTTCGCAACTTAGATCTGCTGGTGTTGGAAATATGCCATGACTGACAGGGGAGGGAGACCGGGGCTTTGTCTTTATCCACACCTCAGATGTAAATGAGGAAGACTGTGATCCCTGTTGACACTTATCTCTGCTTGAAATTGCTTGCCTACAACATGGACTTGTCATAGGTGGCTAGCTATTCATGACTGGAATGGGCAGATTCCCAGCCCAGACTTCTGTAGTTAAGCCCCTTTTGCACTTCTTTTTCCTCCAAGCACTGTTTATTTCAGTGATATGTTGGGGCAAACACAGAAGAATGTAGGAGTTAGCCTTTATTCTGTAAAATGCTTCGATTGTCCTGTATCTGTGAAAGGCAGTTGGTTCTGTGAGCCATAGAATAATTTCTGTAATACTTTTGCTGACAGCAAGACAGTGTTAAAAGTAGCCTTCAACTGATGATGTTGGAAATCCACCTATGGAGGAATAGGTCAGGCAGCTTCAGGAATTTTTAGAGAAGACAAGGTAGAGCTTTTATTTTACAGTCTGTCTCACTAAGCTTTAGGATAAACCAGACATATACTAGGAGTGGAGCTTTAGTAAAGATATTAGTGAAAATACGCTGATCACGGTGATCTCGCTACCCCTCGGTAACCTGTCAGGTGCTATTTCAGTACCAGAGGCAGCTGGTGGTGAGTATGATCTCTTCCTCTGTGGTCTGGAGTGTTTTGTCTCTGTACAGTTTACAAAGCTGAGTCTAGGAGGTATGGCTCAAATGTTGGGCAAGCAGATGTCTCTGCACAGCATTGAGCATAGCTGGCTAGGATCACATTGAAAGACCTTTGTCAACATGTGCCTGCTGCCCTGTGCTTGGGGTCCAGCCTTTTTCTAGTGGTGGGAGATGGTCAGGATAGAAAGGCTTCCTCCTGCTGTACGAAAATGCTTTAAATCTCTCACCATCTCAGCCTGAGCCTTTACTCTGGGCAGGCTCAGCAGGGCAGCTGGAGAAGGAGGGTAGAGGTGAATGGTCCTTCAGGCTGTTCAAGTGAAAGGAAGCAGGAGGAGAAGAAAAAACACAAGCTCTGCTGCTCCATCACTGCTTTCAGGCCTCCTGCTGAAACTAGTTTCTTCCCCAGTTTTGCCCATGGCTCCCTGCTTGGCTCTTCACGGTGGGAAAACCTTTACCGAAGAGTAAGAAGTGTGGTAGAATGGAGAAGATTATGATGGAAGCAGGAGAAAGGATGAAGCTGTAAACATGACGTGCAAGAGGAGGAGGATTGTGTATACTGAGAAACTGGGATGTACGTGTGCTGCTTCCAGCCATCTGTAATACCAGAGTCCATGTGACAATTACCTTCCATTCTCTGTTTTGCCAACCTGATAGAAGAACACAAGACACTAAAGCTTCAGCATTTGAACGTATTAGTCCAAGAAGAATAAAAATTAATTCCAAAAGTGCAAAAAATGAGAACAAAATTTAGCTGCTGGCCTTACTTGATTTAAGCAAGAAGACTGATGCTGAAGTTGCTTCTTGAGATAGATTGGTAGCTTATCTTGCCTTTCTGTTAAAAAGCTATTCTCTCTTTAAAGGACAAGACCTTTGGAGTCTCACCTATGTCCTTGGTGTGGCACAAGGCAAAAATACAAATTTCTGATTTTTCCCATTTCATCTGCTTTGAACATAATCCTCAAAGAAACTTGTTGAGACTTTAAACAGGCCTTTCAGAAGAAAAGAAAAAACAAGAAAAAGGCAAAGCCCAGCGTGCCCTTTAGCTAAGGAAACTCTGAGGAATTCTCTTCTGAACTGGATCCAAGTGGTATTTCTACACTTCATTGGGTATATATTGATAACATCATGCTGAGCTGTACAAAACCTTCCACCTTCGTTTGTTGTTCTGGTCCTGTTCTGGAAGTTACAAGTCCATAAAGCATCATCTGTGATGATCCAGTCATTTTATCCCCTGTTGTAAAAAGGGCAGGGGAGAAAGAAAGGAAGGGGGAAAGTCAAAAATGATCCAGGTTAGAGGTGATGAATATGCAGACTGGCGTAGCTCTAGAAATCTCTGGGTGGGGAGGGAAGGGTGTGTGCGTGTGTGATGGCTATCCTCCTCTGTAATAGCAGATTAGGGTAGTGAGGCAGAAATGATCTTTCTTTAGTGGTTTTATATCAACTGCAGCATTAGCACAGTTACGAGGAATTGGGGTTGTAACTTTGGAGAGAAGGCATGAGTCTTCATGCATGAGCTTTATTGGCTATGCTTTGAAGTTATAAATCTGATTTGGTCTTGGCAGTCTTTAACCTTGATGAACAACCAAATTTCTTCAATATAATGAACAGATACAGGCAGTCTGGGCTAGGAAGGTTGTCATCAGAAGTGGTGAACAGGGAGGGTTTTGTCACTCTGGTTTTGCTTCAGTAGTTAGTGAAAGGGTCATTCACCAGTTGTAAAGCAGTCTTCTGGAATTGTGTGTCAGCAGCCCCTTGCCTCCTGGATAAAGAAATGTATTTTAGATAAAGAAATCAAACTGCAAGAGAAATTTGCTGAGTAATCTGTTCATAGTCCCGTTGGGTTGCGGCTTCTCAAAGGAACACGTGCTGCAGGAGCTCTGTGGTTTGGTGTGAATAGAAGTCTGCTGGGTTCTCTCTTGCAGCGAGGCTGGTGCTGAAGGATATTGCTTCTTCAGTGCTTACAAGGCCTGGTACTCTCATACAGTAAGACAACTAAACCCTTCGCTCAATACGAATAGGTGGGAGAACAGAAAAGAAGAGTTACTTTCCTTTTGAGTCTTTGACTTTACAGCCATGTCTCTTGGAAGACAAAAGTGATAAGGATAAGCACGAGCTTTATGTCTTCATCCACCCTGTATTTTGACCATGCAGTGTCAGCCTTTCTCATCAGCATGTTTTGGAATTGTTTTAGTTTGCATTATATTTAGACATGCATTTTCTCTCTTGTACTCAGAGCAAGACATCTGTCACTGTTCGCTTCGCTAAAGGTTCCCTGCTTATAATCCGGCATTTCCTGCCCTCCTTTTGCATTTGTGCACTGGCAATTAATATCCCACAGTATAATATGAAAAGGCTGTTATTTAAGATGTATACGGGGGAATACATGCTAAAGCGACACTACTTGATGTACTCATCTGAGGGAAAGATGAATTCTTCAAAGCATCAGTCTGTTCCCCCGCCACATGCAATTCGAGTGTTTGCAACTGTTCGAGTATTTCCAGTTTGAACTCCACCAGGGAGCTGTGATTAGAAGTCAGCTTGGTTTTAAGATGGCTGAGGTGACTAATTGAATAAGATGACGGTTTAAATTTGTTTCCTTCTGTCTAGTCACTGGATGCGAGATGTAGGTTACTGTGTAACTGGTTTATGAGTTATTCCTGATATTAGCACCTCTTGAAGCAGTGTTTGTGCAGCTGCAGCAGATGGTCAGGATGAGAGCCGAAGGAGATGGATCAGAGTGGAAGGCATCAAAGTGGGCACAGACTGTGCTTGTGCTGGGATGAGATACCAGAGTATAAATATAACTTCAGCCTAGTGTTAGAACAACTTCTGCTGAGTGTATCCAATCAGCATATACATACTATCTAAAGAACATGAAGTGATAACCTGACTTAGGGTATATATGAGTATTTTAAGGAGCTAGTAGAGATAGTGCCAAAATAATATTTGCACATTAATGCTTAGTGTATTCATGTTTTGTCCAGTAATTCCATGAGAGAAAAGGTATAATTTCCATCTCACAGCTAGTGGAAAAAGGGAGGAAGAAACTTCTTGCCTACTTTGAGCTGTGGATTGCTAGTGGAATTTGATTGAGGTGCTGGAACATGCAGTGAAAGGTTCAGTCTTGTAGTAACACTGTTAAATGATGTAGTAAAAGCCATCTGGAGAAATTACTCTCCTGTCATAATTGGTGTTTCATTGACTGATGGGACCTAGAGCCATCCTTATTTTGGCTTGTTAGTTGAAATCTGCCCCAGGTTTAAGGTCCAGGGAGACACCAGCAGTGGTGTGTGGTTCAGGCAAGGCAAGAGGACAAGGTCTTTCTGTTGGTCTGAAATCTGAACTGTGCCATGTGTCACAGGCACCTCAGCCATGACTCTGAAAATTTACTTCTTTTTGGTGGTATTTAATAAAGAATGAGTAAGTGGAGAATGTTTGAGCTCCTGTTCCTACCAGGAGAATGCTTTTCTCTGTGAGATGGGAGGTATGTTGACACGGTTATGTCATGAAGCCTGTATTCCTCTTTCACCAATTCACTCCATAGGATTTCAGGAGATATATGAAAGTCTCAAAGGTTTCCCCCCTGCTTTCTCTTATTTCTTTGTCCTTGGGATAGAATAAGCCTATCTTGATGTGTACCTAACAGATTTAGGCTGTAATCTGTTCAGAAGCTGGGCAGGCTCAGGGAAGGACTTGCTTTCTCCTTACTACTAGCTGGATAATTGCCAACTGATATCTGTGTGAGATGTCACTCATGTTTGTAAAGAGCTGGCTAATATACTGAAGTATTTTTCAGTCAGCGGGTGGTGGGGATGGTAGGATTAATGATACTGCATCCTATCTAACACCTCTCTTCTTTTGTTTGTTTAAGGCTACATGGCTTAGAGGAATTAAAAGTGGCATTTGTAGCCATGTTCACATTAGAAGCTCTGAGTGGTTCTTGTGGAGTTCCTTAAGCTTTAATCATAGATAGGCAAGTGTGTGACCCTCTGATACCTAGAATACGAAATCCTTATTTTGACAGCAGCACTGCCTAAAGTAGGCGTTAGCTTTGTGCATTTGAGTATGAAAATGTGTGGTGGGTGAAGAATTTTCTTCCCAAATATTCCTGAAGTTGGCCAGAGTTCATGATGCTACTAGGACCAGTGTGTTAGTCTAGGTGATTAGGATGCGCGATTACCAACCCCGTGATCCAAGTAAAAATAGGAATACCTTCTATTTTTGAAGCTGCAGGTCATATAGTAATTGAGGAAGGAAAAACAGTGAAGTGTAAATGTGACCATAGGAGAAAGGAGTATTGTAGCAACAGCTGTGGAATGAAGTGTAACAAACAGAACTGTGCTAATTTTACTTGCTTGTTTTTATTCACACCTGCAATTCAACATTTCACTCATTTTTATTTGCTGGGCTGTAGATCCTTCATTTGTTCAGGGCTGTGTTACAATGGATATTGCAGTAAAGTCCCCAGTTTATCATGCATATAACAAACTGATTTTATTTTAACAGCTTTTTCAGGTTTGATATAAAATGAGAAAATAACACTTTTATTCTGCCTGCCTGAACCTGGTTAAACCTTGGTTGAACAAAAGTGGGAACTGAGTTGCCTACTCAATTTTTACCGTATTCCAGGGGGATAGGCTTCCAACCATTCTGGCTGACATATTTTACAACTTCAGTTGTTCTTTGGTTTGTCAGCTCCTGTAGCTGTATATTAAGGTGTGTTCATTACAGTACTCTAACTTTGTGAGAAAAGAGTTTAATTGATTGTTTTTCTCTTGTTTCAGAACAGAGAGCTCCAGATTATGAGAAAGTTGGATCATTGTAACATTGTCCGATTGCGTTATTTCTTCTACTCTAGTGGAGAGAAGGTAAGAATGAAGAACAAGGCAATGCCTCCTGGCAACCATCTGGGGTATAACTGAGCTGTTTGTATTTCTAGAGACAGCAGTGTGAAGATAGTAAACATGATAACATGGAGAAAATGCTGCAGTGGTGCCCAGCAGATCGTGTTGGAGCACATCTTTTTCAGTATGGAAGTGTGTGGTCGATGAGGAGTAGTGTTATTAGTACAACACAACAGATTCGCATACACACGGCCTCCTTTTTAAGTTACTGGAGCACAGCCATGCTTCATTTGCACGTTCTAGCACTACCTTTCCACATGTGCAGATGTGTTTTCTAGGATGGGCTAAATGACCTTCTGAACTTCCTCTGGTATTTTTATAGGTAGTTATAACCATTTATATAAATTCTATAATAATTTCTATAAATTTTATAATTTCTCATTTTTTAAAGCAGGTTGCATCCTCCATTCTCTTCAGATGCTGGTAAACGTGTGCACAGTGCTGTAAAGGGCTGTATACAAGAGCTAATAGCTACTAAAAGGCTAATAGCTACTAAAAGGCCACCAGCAGAATGGGAGCAGCAACCCACCCACTTCATGGTCTTTGAAGGTGGACAAGTTGTTGGTGGCAGGTTGCTGCAGTCTTGTGCAGGACATGAGGGATAATCAGAAGAGCTCTGTTGTTAACCTCTCTGAGAGCTGCACGGGGGGACCTCGCCCTGCCCTTTGCCTGTGCCTGTGGGAAGCTTGCAAAGCCACCTTGCAGGAACCGAGGAGAAATGTGATTTACTGTTTTTATGATTTCTTTGTTTGGCTCAGCCCTTGCCTGGTGATAGCAAGCATTCACAATGTGATACGGCCCTTGCAGTTTTGTTGGTAAAGTGGAGGTTTTTTGAACTATATTGTGCTCATTTAGCATATAACCAGAAATTCTTCGAGCAGCATGAGTACAAGAAGGGAAATAGCATCAAGAAGGGTTTGGGTTCAGCCTGTAATTTGGCTGTGGTGAAGTAGAATTTAATGAAACAAGCAGAAGACCACTGCCTTATCTAGTGGCTTTCAGAAACCTCCTGCAGACAGTGGAAGTGTTAAAACTTCTCAAGACACTGAATCGGGATCCTTTGTGTAACAGTAACTTGAGTAAACCTCTTTTGGGAATCTTTAACTTGATGTTGAGCTTGAGACTGGATTTTCTACTTTGCTGTTTCAGGTCCACGTGGCTGATTCTTGGCAACACTTGCTTTGTTTTTAAAACTGCAGTCCCTATCCATGAGCAGCAAATGTTAATGCTTCAGTAGGAAGTTTTCTTTCACATTACTTCCGCCTCTTCTCTCATCATGCCTCTGCTCTGTGCCTTTGAGATTTCCACTGCTGCCCTGTTGCAAAATAGGACAAATGTGAAACAGTCCCTAGGGCAAAGGTGCACACATCAGCGCTGTAATATTGGAGTTCAGGTTGCAAGGTCTCTTTGCAGTTCAATACAAAATGATACATAATAGGCTTGCAAGAATTTCCATGAGGCTTTCCACGAGAATTTCCAGATTTTCCAATTTGAGGCCCACGAGAATTTCCAAATTTTCCAATTTGAGGCCCTCAGTGACGTGGGTTAGTGGCGGACTTGGCAGGCCTGGGGTAGCAATTGGACTTGATGATCTTAAAGGTCTTTTCCAACTGAGTTGATTCTGTGATTCACATAGGTTGCAGCATGTGAATGTAACTGTGTATGGATTTGGCTGAGAAAAGCTCTAGAGAGGAGCAAGTTGGTATTCTGAAGCTCATCTGGGAAGGAAGAATAATGTTTCTTCTCATGTTTTTGTCAGTTTGGGAAGCAATAACATCTTTCTCTTCATATTACCCTCATAATGAAGCTGGCTCTTAGGGCAGTGGACAAAAAGGGAGAAAAGTGTAAGGTAACCAGGAAGGACATGTAGGAAGCAATTGTAGATTTAGATGCTAGGTACCCAGAGCTTTATATAAACTGAAGCTAAGTCCAATGGGAAGAGTAGTGTAAAAATCCAAATAACTATGCGGTAGCATAGTGATGAGTGGGGCTTGCAGTTGTTGCCCGTCTTCATGAAGAACTTAACAGTCCACTGCCATTTAGTCTCTATTTCTGCTAATTAACTCAAGTCTAGCATTAGTGAGAAGATTTCAATACATAACTGTTATACTTCTGATCCTTTTAGTGAAATAGTTCACCAATGAACTTAATTTTGATACCAGTATAGATCAAGCATTCTGTTGCATAATGGTTTTCATGCTGCTGCGATCACTCCACCTGTTCCAGCTAGACTGTTCCTTGGGCTTCCCCCTTATTCCCTGGTGCTTGACACCAGCATCTCTAAGCCCAAAGACTTTTCTTTGGATCTTTCTTGGCCAATACCTGAGAAGCTTAAGTCTGTCTTGATTTTGGAGGTACTTCCAAGGATTTCTCCAAATCCAGTCAGACTGGCACTCTTTGAATGCCATGTGCCTAACAGCCACTTCATTTTAATTGCTAGGCATTTTTTTAGGCACTGGGCAACCTTAAAACTAGCTTTATTCTAGCAAAACAGTGAGTTTAATTCATGATTAGGAAACTTGACACAACATAAAATAGCATCAGATAGAAAAAGAATTCAAAATAACACTTGCTAGTAAGACTATTCCTTAGCTGCATCAGTTGTAGCTAGTTTGTAGAGATTTGGAGCTCCCTGTTAGCTTTTCCTGGGGGCTATCTGTGGAACTGGTTGAAGCATTTGAGCTCCTCCTTTTCTTTTTCCCTACAATGAACTCTCCTTTTTATGTCTCCTATTCACTTAAACTTCCTTCCTGCTTTTATCAAAAGCAATCCAGCCTTAGTAGCATGGATTTCTTGTACCAAACACAGCTTTGACTGATTTCTGCTCCTTTGTTTTCTGTGATTGGATAACTCCCTCTTATATGAGCATCTTTGAATTTGCATTGCCTTTATGTAGGTATGCCCTGTATGAGGTGGGTGTTATACATACTTACGCCTTTATGTGTGTGTGTATATATAAAAACATTATTCAGAGTACTGACTACATATCAGTCATGTTTGGCTAATGATTTCTACTTGAAGAGAGCTCAAAGAGAGCATGTAATGTATATTAATATATGACAGTTGGCAGGCATGGCATTCGGGTTGCTTCTATAAACTAGTTGCTCCCTGGTTCTTTCCTTGTTCTAAGTTTACAGACATTTGTCAGACCTACCTGTTGGATAACAGTTCTTTCAAAAGACTCTTCCTTAATGAGGTTTTTTCTGAGGCTGTGTGAGATATCTTGATGGCAGGGCACTGACTTGTGTAGCTGTAATGTGCTTCTCAGTAGTCCAGAACATGTAATTATAACTGGTGGAATGAACGAAAGGGTAAAGAAGGACAACCAAATAATGGGCTGAGTTGCATATGGAAGATTCTCTTGGTGGGAGTAGTCACAAGTCTTTTCCATGCTGTATTTCAGTGATTTGTGGTTTCCCTGGTAATCCTTAGAGAAAACAAGCAAGATTACAGGGCTAGCCAGCTCTGCTGTGTTTGATAGTTTTGGTATTCTGTCTTGAATAAGATGCCTGCTTTGCCTGTCAGCTTGCCACTAGGAGGGAGATCAGGCCGTATTAGGAAGGCATGCATTTCTGGTTTGATTTTTGCTACTTTTCCTTAATTTCCTTAATTTTTAGCGTGGTATATTTATGTAAATGTTGAGTTACTGAAGCAGGGGGAAATGGTCTTGCTGCCTGTCTTTTTTAACCTGATTCTGCTGAGGACCTTGTTAAGTCATGCTCCAAGGGAGGGTAGGCATGGACATACCCAGTAATTCCTCTAGTTCATTTGTTGAAAGTATTCCCTGATGTTTTATAGCATGACCTAAGTTCTTAAATCAGTGGCTGCTGAGTAAAATTATTCAGCTGTGCAAAACCTGAAATGAGAACCTATTTCCCATTTTTCTTCCACCTCTATTTCTGGTTTAGCTCTTTCTTTGTGATATTTCATAGCTGTCAGGTTTTCTTTTGTGGATGCTTTTGAGTGTCTGATAGTCTGATCAATCCATATCCATGCCCAAAAGAGGAAAAGAAGTCACCGGAGAGATTTGTTCCTACATCAGATCATAAAAAAGTAAAGTAAGTGTAGTTTTTATGGAGTAATTGCATCTCTGGTTATGTAACTCATCCTCCCCTCTCCCTCCCCCCTTTAAGGTAGCTTGGTATTCAGGGAACTCAAAGGAAGCATATATGGAAACACAGAGAGATCACAGATAGGCAATATGCTGACTCTTTTGGAGGCTGAGCTGGCCCTTCTGCATGCTCTAATTGATTTCTAGTCTTATTTAGCCTTAGCTGTAAGGGCATGCAGCCAAAAGTCCATGCAGACTCAGGATGGAAATTTACTCCAATAGACTTAGACTGAGGTTTAAAATAAACCCGCAGGAGATAAATGCAGAGCTGCATGTAGAAGCTGCTGTGCACTGTCTTGCATGCATTTTAACAGTAGTGTATTAAACTGCAATGAAGACATTTACAAGAATCATAGAATGAGTAGGATTTAAAAAGAGAGCAACTAGTTGATTTGCAGGTTGGGCTTTGCTGAATAGTTGATGTTTCTCCAGGTTCGTATCCCTGTTAGGAAGAGATATATCGCTACCCTTTCTTGCAGGAGTGTTCAAACAGGTCCTCGCACAAGGACCATTTATTGTGTTCCCTCTTAAAATGGGGTATTTGCAGTTGGATGATTTGGTTTCTTCATTGAAAGAAATGAAGAAGCAGAACAAGTTCAATCCGCAGAGCCTTGAGCCCAGTTTTGAATTGCCAGAGCCTGCGTGAATGGTTTGCACCACTCTAGTAATGTGCTGAAGGGCCAGCACTAGAGATGAATTTAGTCACTATGCTCCATTCAGTCCTGGGCAGATCTGCTGTGCTGTCGACAAAGGAGCAATTAATGCCAATTATGAGGAGTTTTGTGATGTTGGTATCTCTGTAGTCCTTGCCTGAGGCCGGCCAGGCTCGTTTCAGGAAGGGCAGTAGTCATTAGATAATGATTATCAGTTACTGCTCTTAGGGCTTGCAACATGCTGGGAATTTCCTTAGTTGTAGTTATGAGCAGTCTCTGGTTTTTCAGTAGATTGTGTTAATAGAAATAGCAGCTTTGTCTGCTCGTGGTGGGGCTTTGCAAGAGCAGAGTAAGCAGCAGTAGCTAGATCCTCAATGTGGTAGATGTGTGCAGTGGAAATGGGGAGCTCCATGGTTTTGCTCTAGACCAGTGAGTTGTCCAGTACATCTGCTTAGTCACTCTTAGGTCGTTCCAGTAGCATCTCTAGCCACTGCTCTCATCTTCCTGTGTTGAGTGGCCATTAGGAAAGCAGCTTGTGTTGCTCGTCCTGAGGCAACCATACAGTTTGAACCATTGTTGTGCATTGTCTTGCCTGGTTTGCTGTCGTGGATATATCATGATTCAGAAATTTCCACTGCGTCTGGAAAGTAAGAAAATAGTGGATCTCCAGAGGCTCTGCTTTTTGTTTTGATGGTGAGGTATGAAGGACAGCCCCATGATCCCAACTTTACCCGTTAATTTCCATCTTCCAACAGAGTTATTGCCAGTTATTTTATGAAGGGCATAAAATAAAAAAGAATCAGCAAGGATTCGTAAACTCTCTTTTTCTCTACTATACTCTCTTCAGAGGGGGAAAACTGTGACAGGAAATGTCTGTCGTCTTTTTCTTAATGAAGGGGAAAGGCTTAGTGCATCACCTAAGAACCAAGGCTTTCCAGTGATCAGAGGTAGACAATGCAAACCAACTGTCTTGGAACAAGACCTGGGAAGGTTCTTAAATCTGAATTACATTGGGAAGCTTGACTTCTGCCCTTATACTACCATCATAGCTGACCCAGCTGGCAGTTCCTACCTACGTCAGACTGTGTTATGTTGAGAAGCAGCCAGCATTAGAGAACAGTTTGTAAGCTTTGACAAGTAGGTATAGGAACAAAGTTATGTCTTGGGACAGTTCTCAAACTTGGTCATGAAGAGTCAGAGAATAGGAAAGGAGATATTTTGCTCAACTTTTGTAGTACTAATAGAAAGTATTGGTATCTTTCCAAACACTGAAGTTGAGTCTTCAACTGCTTTTATGCCCCTGGAGTTATCTGCTCTACTTCTAGGCTTATGGTTCCTTTACTTTGGTGGCAGCCACATCTCTGTTTTGAAATAGGTGTGGTTGTAAACGGTGAGTAAAAACAGGCACTTGTGGTCAGTGGATGTCACCATTCCTGGGTACAAATAAGGTCAGCTACAAAATTTTTTGAATTTTCAGATTTTTCAGTGTATCATGGCTGCTCAGTAGTTTGAGTAGGAAGGCTGCAAATTCTCACTTTGTCTTTGAAAGCAGGTCCAAAGCCTTAGTATCTTTGACGTACTGTGTCAGCTTTCAAGAGAAGAGAAGGAGGATGGGTGTCTTAAAGCACTTGATGAGCTTGTGTGAAACACATGCTGGTTGTAGCTTTAAGAAAAAGTGGAATAATGGGAGGTTTTATTCTTAAGGCCAAAACTGAGTGACTCTGAACCTTGTATGTTGTCTGAATCTAGATGGCTAAGCCAGGGTGAAGGGCATATCTTACCTCATGCTGACACTGGTGTTTAAATAATGCACTCTGAAAGAAGGCGTAATCCACGTGAAATACTACAATCCGTTTTCTTGCTTTCCAACTCCCAAGTTAAACCCTTTAGCGCTTCTTGGCAGAACCCTTGTGTAGCTGCCATCCTGTGAGTAACAGCTCTGTGTGTAGCACCTACCTCTGAAACATCATTGGTGGGCTGCTGTCATATGATAAAGAAAACACTTGAGTCCCCTTGAGTAACCTGACTGGCTTATTTACCTCATATAGCCCCAATACTGATGCCTTGAGATAATTTCAATGAGAAGTGCACTCTGGAGACTTGTTCCTTAATTTTAGGTTTATTGCTTATCTGTGTGCTTTCAGCGTGAATAGGCAAGTAAAGTGAGTTTGTTCAGAGTGCAGTCCCACATTTGTTTCTCCAAGGCCAGGTTGGACCCAGGGGCTTGGAGCAACCTGCTCTAGTGGAAGGTGTCCCTGCCTATGGCAGGGGGGTTGGAACAACACGAGCTTCAAGGTCCTTTCCAGCTCAAACCACTCTGGGATTCTGTGAACTGCAGAGTTAAAGAAACCTCTGTATTGTTCATCTCCTCTCAGTTGCACTGGCACAGCAGATCACACAGACTCCATCGGAAAACTAACTCAAATTATGACCTGGGATTAAACCAAACAAAAAAGTATAAAAGTGAAAAACCATCTGCAAACCACATCAGAACCGCAACCACACTGTTACTGAGCTGCCAGGAGATGAAAACTGGATGAGCATGCTCATCACTTTGCCCAAATGCTGACCAGTAAATTTAGTCACCCTAGAAGAAGGAGTGCCCAGAATAGCTTCTTAACCTTTTTATCCCATTACTTGATGCTCAGAGAAATTTTCCTTAGATTCCAGGTAGGAGGAGTTCAGGAGAACTTCTAACATTCTACTAGATGCTGACATAGTCTTCAGATTACGCCTTGGGGTTTTATAGGGTTTTTTTGTTGTTGTTTTTTCCTTTTGCCCTCAATCTAGTGTTTGCATGTATGACCTCCCTGGGGTCTAGCATTGTGTTAGCGGTAAATAGGGGTGTAGTTAGACTGTGCCTGACTAATGTTGATTGGAATTTTATACATACAAGTTACAAATGTAGCATGTGAGATCTATGAATAAAAGTAATGAAAGCCGGTAGAACCTACTCAGGATTAATTTGGGGTTTGTTGAGGCAGGAGGGGGTCATAAAGAAGGAATATTTGCACTCTGCCTGCAAGGAACAATCCAGAAGAGTGAATCTTTGAATTCAGTATCTGTTGCTTTATATTGGGCACAGTTAAGCTCAAATGGATGGTGCTTGAAACAGATTACTTGTGGGGATTGAAGGAGAGAAGAGTTTTGGAAGTGGAATTAAAGACCTCTGTGCAACCTTTCCTGTGTCAGTAGGATAATGTTTTCAGTTTCGCTCAGTCTTCAGACATGTAATGTGTGATGTTCAAGAGTAGTTTACTTGCAGCCTGTTTCATCTCCAATTTCTGATACAAAGAAAAAAATGAAGTTCCTAGAATGTTTTGGTTCTTACGTCTTAGACTTTCTCATGCTTCTTATTATGGCATAGTCTGTATTAGTATTTTCTTACACACAGTGTTTCCAACCAAAGTGAAGTGGTGCCTGAATTATTGGTTCTTGAGAGGCACAGAGCAGTTCAGTGCCAAGGGAGTGGTTATTTTGCTGTCGCTTCTTTTGGAGCAGTGTTTATCAGCTGAGGATTTATCTGCCAAGTGACAAAAAGCAGCTTCTAACATTTGAGACAGTTGCAGACACTGGAGCCACATTGCTGAAGTAAAAATCCTACTGAAATACATTGATCCTGTATTTCAGGATCTGGCCCTGTTTTAAAAAGTACATGGTTGTAACCTGGGTAAGCACAATCCAAGAGTGCAGCACAGGCTGGCTCTGCCCAAGTTGGGGAGTAGCTCTGTGGAAAGGGACTTGGGGGTCCTGGTGGACAACTCAGTAGGAGTGAACAGCATGCTGCTGTGGCAAAGAAAGCCAACAGCATGCTGGGTTACATCAAGAAGGGCATCACCAGCAGAGATAAAGAAGCCATTATCCCACCCTACTGTGCACTTGTTAGGCCACACTTGGAATATTGTTTTGGTCCCCACTGTACAAAAAAGATGCGGACAGGCTGGAGAGAGTCCAGAGAAGGGCCACAAAGACCCTCCAGGGACTGGGAAGCCTGCCACATGAGGAAAGGCTGAGAGAACTGGGTTTGTTCAGTCCAGAGAAAAGAAAGCTCAGGGGGGACCTTATCACCATGTTCCAGTGTTTAAAGGATGGCTGCAAAGAAGATAGAGACTCCCTTTTTACAAGGAGTCACATGGAAACACCAGGGTAATGAGTGCAAGATACTCCTGCAGGTGTTCTGGTTGGGTACTAGAGGAAAACTTTTCACAATGAGAACAATCAACCATTGGAGTAATCTTCTCAGGGAAGTGGTGGACTGCCCAGTATTGGACAGTCTTAAGATTTGGCTGGACAGCATGTTGGGGCATATAGTCTAGGTCAAGCTTTGCCAGGTGGTCCTTGAGGTCCCTTCCGACCTGCTGCTCTATGATTCTATAGTAACCTTAGCAGCAAGCATATGAGAACATGGATGCATATAAACATGTGACCTGCTGAGTAAAGCTCTTTCCTTGGGATCTATTCAATCCCAAAGTCTGTAAGGAGAAGCGAGTTACTTAATGACATCTTGTGTTTGCTTTCTGTTATTTATATGATGCAGTCTCCTCTGGACTTTTCTCTTCTCTGTAGAGGTGTTTCAGAGGTGCTTCTGACACCGAGGTTACCTTGATTTGTTCCCAGCCCAGTAGTTTTGAAATAGCAGTGTGGGAACAAGTTGTGAGGAATACATGGTGAGGTTTCCTGTAAGGGAAAGATAAACCTTGATCCTCCTGCTTGATCCTCAAGCAGTTGCCCTCATTTGGCAAGCTCTTGGAGCTAACCCTGTTTCCTACTGCAGTACATCTGGGTCACTGGAAAAATATGTGTTTAGGAGGAATGCATGAGGTAGGCAAACCAGCTTACATCATCCTCAGAGCTTGTCAGGCCGCGACTGCTTCCTAGCTTGTCCTGAATCTTGTTCAGGGGAATCCAGGTAACTCAGATGCTATTTTCATCCAGTTCATGCTCACAGAGAAGAATGAGGGCTCTTGAAAATTGTATTCCGAGTGTTTATCAGATTTGCACCAGGTGACATCAGGAGGAGGTAGGTCAGAACACTCGAATCATCTTTAATTCATGAAAGTGGGCATTTAGAGCACTTCTGAAGTGTCAGTTACTTGTGGTAGGACTGGAATATGCAGCTACTTGTATAGCGCACACCATAAGCCCTGCCTTTAGAGTTGTGTGTTAAAGTTCTGGGTACATCAAATGGTACACCAAAACTTGTGTTTGTTGACTGGGGGAGAGGTATTTGTGTGCCTTCATGTTCTAGATGATAATGTGCGATACACGTTTACACTGGAGCAATACCATGCAAAACCCACGTTCTTTGTTCAAGTACTGTGGGTAGCATCAAAACTCACAAGCATTGGTGGGTGAGTGCAAAACCTCCATCTCTGCCATTCTGGTGCCTTGAGGTTTTTTGTGCTTGTGTTATGTCATGCCATTGAACTAGTCCCATTTCCAACAGAACATAAAAATAAAAATGGAGGAGAGAGAAGCAAAGCAAAGGTGGTATGAACTAAATAGAGTTCTGTAATTCTCAAAACTCACTGTTGTGAAGTAATGTAGAGATGTTTTAATGATCAGATGTACTACTGTTTTACATGTCTCCCTTTGCTTGTACTGTGAAAGGAAAATGAAACCACTATAATTCCACTTCTACTCATTTTTCTCTCTAATCTTTAATGTAAATCTTTTTCATACATGGAACATGAACCTTTGCATGAAAGAAATTGACCTCAGTAACAAAGTACTCTGTGCAGTGACTTGTTACCAGTAAGTTTCCCATCCTCTAAGAGGCAAACATTCAACATATGCATCAGGTTGTATCTACAGTGGATCAAACAGAATTCATATTCCTGAGACTGTCTTCTCTCTTTGTGAATAGGTTGCCTTAGCAGGCATAAGTTAACTTTGATTTTTCAGGACATTGGTTTTCTGTATTTTATAATTAATACCTTGAAAGCTCTGACCTAAGAAGAGGTGGTGGTGGATTTTTATTGGCTAAAAGAGTCAGGGGAAAAAAGAACTTCTCTTGTTGCAGGAGGGTAAGTGCAAGAGAACTACATACTTGTATTTTAGCATACATTTGCACATCTGCAGAGTTCCAGAGCCATCCAGTATTCCATCTGCACTGCTGGTAGTTGTCCTTCCTTAGCCATTTCCAAAAGTTTGCTCTTCAGCCTTGTCCCCAGATTCCTTCATGTGTTACCCAGTTCCTGGGATGGCACTGGGAGAGGCAGCAGCATAGGCAGGGTTTTGGAGGCTGCTGTTCCTTGTCTATGTTGCTGGAGTACCATAAAACAGATGTAACTTAGTGGGTCGTTGTCATTTGTTTAGTACTGGTGCTGTTACCACAGTCATTTAAGCAATGATGTTAAGAAAGAGCATGTTTCTGTAGGGAAGAGTGATGTAGGCAGGGACTTGCAAGGGGATTTGGCCTATTAGGAAGTATTGGTAAGAGCTATTAAAATGTCCCGAAAATACAAATAATGGTGAACAGAGATCTTGAATTCTGAGTCTTCAACAACACACGAAACCATCAGTTCTTTGCATATTGTCTATTCAAGGCGTGTATTTTTCTGTGTGTTACCATGTCTTTACTCGCTGGACACTGCTGCTCTTTGCTGAGGCAGCACAGACATAGGTAAGGAAAACAAGAGCACTATGAGAGTAACACACCACACTCCATGCTTGAAGTGGCATGTTAAAGTCACAGTAATATTGTTAAATTGCTATAGCTAAATGAGGTTTGGTACTAAGATACTAGGCAGTGGATCTGCTAACAAGGGACTTCAGTTGAAGACCTAGGAGTTCTGTACTGTTTCCGTCCATGTAAAGTCTCTATGTATTGTCTTCCTCTACAGAAAGATCTAGCTGTTCATACAGCAAGTGCAGGAGAGGTTACTTCTGGTTAATTCACTTAGCTTTCAAAAATAATATTTCAGGTTGATGCAGTTAATTATACCCACACCCCCCCGCCACCCCTCAGCATAAATGTATTCACAGTCCTGATGAGATTTGCACAGAAGACTGCATTAAAATACCAGAAGTATTTTTAAGACCTGTTTTACTGCTGAAAATTCCCAGTTCCACAGTTAGGCAATGTGATTATGGTACTTTGTCATTTAATTCCTCTTTGTTCTTTCTTTCCTTTGCTGATGTATTCTGTAACAAAGTACCTTTTAATAAAGCTACTTTTGTTGTTTCTCTGCCTTACGTTCACATGGTCTAACCTGATCATTGGTATCAAAATTGATACTCAAGCCTTTGGCTTTTTCTTTTTTGCCATGGCTAAGTTCATGTGTTTAAGTTGGAGATAACTGGGACGTCAAAATATGCATGAACAGAATAGGTAAAAGTGTTGGCACTGACTTATGCTCTACAAATGGTTAATATGTATTTTTAATCCCTAATAGTTAGGAATTCACTAAGATCTAAGTAACAGTTCTAAAAGATGCAGGGTTTTTAAACTTCATGCGTTTGCGTAGTTGTTGAGGGGTGAGTTTGGTATCTTTAAATTTGCAACTTGTTGGATTTTGCTGGGTAAGGGACTGACGAGTTAAAGGACTGCTTTAAATAATGATGCAGATGTCACCTTGAAATATCTCCAAATGAAAATATTGACTGGGCAGAATAATTATACCCTTGTCCCCATTTATAATCAGAAAATGCCTCGTGTTGGAGACCATATTAATTAATGTGACCTTAAACATATGTTTGATTTAAGTATTAGTGCACAAGTGCAAAGCCTGAAGGAAAAACAGTTTGGTGGCAGTTCACGCTCCCACTGAAGACATGTACTTAAAATGTCCATAGCTTTCTCATCCCTGTTGGTTTCTCTGAGTGCTTTAATTGTACTTCATGCTTCAAATCTATTGCTGATTCTTTTTTTTTTCCTTCTCTGTTTTCTTTCAGAAAGATGAGGTGTACCTCAACCTGGTGCTGGACTATGTTCCTGAAACAGTATACAGAGTTGCCAGACATTATAGTCGGGCCAAACAGACACTCCCTATGATTTATGTCAAGGTAGGTAACTGATAGATGTCATCAGTTGAAGAAGAATATTACAAGAATAAACTCTGTGGGTATCTCTTTTCTGACATGGTTTCCTGAAGTTTTTAGGAGCATATACATTGTGAGGCAAGGGTAAAAAAAGATATTAGAATGATTGTTATGGCAAAGGAAGGATGGAAGCTTAAAGCACGCTCTAAATCTTGGATTGGGTGAGGGAGGCTGAGTATGAGGAGAGTTCTGGGGTTTTGAAGTAGGTTAGAGACTGACACCAGCCAGATGAGCAGCTTCAGTTTCCTGAGGCAATGAAGATACAGTAGTACAAAGGTCAGGAACTGAAAGAGGACGTCAAGAAGAATAATGTTCTCTTATCTGTTGTATTCCCCTTTTCCTGGCATATGAGTAAGAGTTCATGCGCTTCTGTTGTGGGCATGAAAGTCATAGTTTTGTCCTCACTTGGAGCTTGTATGTGCATTGTAGCCTCAAAACCTCATTTAAGTTGTCTGCATCTTTTGTTGTCTTTTACAAAGTAGTTAATGAATAAAACTTCCTTTTTCTCAGTAAAAATGGGACCTATTTAGGTCTTGTAGTTCCATTTCATATAGCGTGGTGACCACAATCCACATGCTAGCGAATGATCACATTTTCACATGGCATTAACTTGTTAACATGGCACCAAGGTAACATTAAATGGAAATAAGCAACAAATATTCCTGATTCATATTGGTTCCTCCAGACTGCTCTTTAAAAGTCTAATGATTAACATGATGGTGGGGTTAAGAAAAAAACATGAATGTGATTGAAAGAAGATGAAAGTTATAGAGGTGAAAGCTACAAATAGTCATTATTCCAGTAACGAAGTGTTGTGCCACACCTGTGTACACATAAATTGTGAATGGCTTGTCCCTGCAGTAGCCTCCACTGGAGCCTGCTTTTAAGAAAGCACAGAATATCATCCAGTTCCTACTGCAGGGTCACACTGTTCGATCTGTTGGTGAACAGCGTGTCTTCAGGTTATATGTACCCCAAAATCTGTTAGCTTAGCTTCTGATAAATTGCTCATACAACGTCTGTCAGCACTCTTGTCCTAATTGCTCTTCATTATGAGAATGTGGGAAAAACTGTCCTTACTTATTCTTTGAGAGAAAATTCTGCTTCGGCTCTTTAATCTTCCTGGATGCTTGGTCTTCCCATTCCAAGTAACCTGGAAGGCTGTTCCTATTTGTCTGGCAAAGCAAAAGCCTTTCTCATAATTCTGTATTTAAAAAGATCGTGTTACCTTGATGTCATTAAAGCTTTTGAAATTTCTGAGCCATCTTGGCTACGCAAAGAGCAGATCATACCTATTTGTTCACGTTTGATTGGTACCTAGGCAGGCAGGGAGGTGCTTTCCCCAGGTAACAAAGAAACTGTTAAAGAAATGCAGGGAAGCTTTTCTAGTAATCTTCTTGTTAATTTTTATTTGTAACTTCTAACATACTGGAAGAAATTCTTGGAGATGTTGGTTTTGCTGTGGGGAGGTGGAAAACATACCTTCTAAATCCCGCATGTGTCAACTTCACTCCTCAAGTTAGAGCAATCTTTTGCATTATTTTGCAATACACTTGCACATACATAGGTAACGTCAGAAAACATGTTTATTTGCTTTTCTTTATGCAAAATTGTGGGTTTTAGAAGCAAATATGAAAACTAAACACCTAGAGCCAAAATTCAGATGATTCTCCTCCCGCTCCTCCTTTCCCCACCAAACAGCAAAAAACAAGGGAGAGAAAAAGTGTAAAGACAAAGATAGTGGTGGAAGTGTGGCAAACATGACCTGATAGCAATATCTAGCAATTGCACCCGGTTTTACAGACTGTTAAAGGTGAACTGTGGAGAATGTGCTTAGAAAAGGGAAGTGTGGAGGTGCATCTCCAGCACAGTGTCCTGCGTGTAGCTTGATTTTTAAATGGAACCTTGTGGGGGACACAACAAAGATAACAAATAACCAGGCAGCCTGTTGTCAACCTTGAAAGAGAGCTTCCCATGCCTTTATGATGGTATATGCTTATATGGCCCTAATTGTATCCAGCAGCTCTGTGTTCTCCATAGCCAAATGCATGTAGGTCAAGCAGCTGGACATCCTCCCCTTGTCCTGTGGTCTTGCCACGTGATGCTATCTTGGCTTTGTAACATCTCCACTTGCAGTATTCATCCTTGCTAAGGGATTAGTCAGCCTTAGAAAGGGGGAAGAGAAAACTTTCCCTCAGCATACTTGTTTGCTGTGCCTTCCATGAGATTATTCTGTACAGTTGGTTTTATCTGCCTTCTCTTTTTGCCCAGAGATTTGAAATTAAAATGAGTCTGTCTCTTCACCAATAGAAACAGGGAGATTCACTCGAGCCAGGCTGAGACACTACCATACTCCTTGGGCAACATTTAGTATATTGTTAATAACTTCATCAACAAAAGGGTTTTCTTTGGTGTTTGGGGTGGTGGTTGTTTGGGGTTTTTTTAGTTGTATGTTTGGGTTTAATGGGGTTTTTTAGTTCCTCTTTAATAAGCTGAAATCCTTCATTTCTGTGAAGAAGCTGATTTATAAAGCAAACTGAAACACTTAAAAAGCAAACTGAAACACTTGTATGTTTTCTATGACAACCATTATTTATAACTGTGGAAAGCTGCACAATTACTCTTTTTTGAATTGTGCTCATTTTGGAAAAAGGGCAAAGGAACAAATTTGAACCGCTTGCGTGGGTATGTGGCAAAGGATGGGTGAGCAAGGTATGCAAATACCTGATCATCTTCATAGCACTAACATGCTTTCAGTAGGGTCGTCTTTTAGTGTGGGTTTTGGTTTTGTTGGGTTTGGTTTTTGTTTCTCATAAGAGTTTATGTTAAAATAACTGTTTCACCTGGTTTTGGCTGGGAAAGCATGCCTTACACGATGCTGCTTTGTTCCAGTTATACATGTATCAGCTGTTCCGGAGTTTAGCCTATATCCACTCCTTTGGGATCTGCCACCGGGATATAAAACCACAGAACCTCTTGCTGGACCCTGATACAGCTGTTCTAAAGCTCTGCGACTTCGGAAGGTAAGCACATCTGTGGCCTGAAACCTGGTAAAAAGAGCTTCCTTCAAAGTGAACCTGGGTACAACTTTGCAAAGCAATCCTCTGTGTTCCCCAGGACGTCTTCATCTGTAGTTTTGGAAGAGAAACTATTGATACTCTTGTTTTCCTCTCAAAATCAGTTCATATGAGAGAAGGGAGAGAAAAGGATATCAAGAAGGGGGGAATTTAAGTTCAAGCCTTTTATTTATGAAGGTATTAGAAAAATAAATACATTGTCACATAGGTGAAATTCAGCACCATGGAAAAATATAACCAAATATTAGGGTGAAATGTGTTTGGGGAAAAGAGGACAGGCACATTGGCATAGTAACCTAAAAAGGCTAAGGTTACACTTTATTAGTCTACTTGTATGTACACCAGTTGACTTAATATTTCAAATACCATAAAAGGCTCAAGATCAGAAGCAACAGTTCTAATTGAAGCTCTTGGTGGACTGTATCCTAGTTTCCAATGTCACATTTATTTCCAGTTTCTGTTCAAGTCAATCACTTTAGAGTCCAACCCCCGTCTTAGAATTGATAGAGAAATTTGGGGAGTCCACATTGAGACAGGAGACAGATTTCTCTCTGGGAAGGGTCTGTCTTCAGATTGTGATATAACTTTGCAGACTAAAATAGTTAGGGCATACATATGAGAGGTCACAGAAGCTGCTGTTGCTATGCTAGTTTGCCCATACTGACTGGGAATGTCAGATGGTGGTTATTCAAGCAGGGCATTGTCATGCCTCGTGGCTTGGGAATCTCCTCCCCAGCTCTACCTCACCAGTGTTGGAATGAAATAGGAATCGTACTGAAACTCAAAAGTAACAATGCATAAAAAGGTGGTACCTCCTCTGTGTTAACACAGAAACAGTGGAAATTTGTTAATTGTAGTTTCTATATAGAAAGTGGAAAACTGAGACTTTCTAACACAGGCTAAATGGGTGGTGGGAGTCTTTCTTCCCTGAAGGCTGAGAGGAGTGTCTGGAAGGTTGGACGTATGATCTGGCTGGCTTGCCACTCTGCTGGGTTTGGTGCTACTTAGTTGAATGTCATATTTCTGAAAGGGCAGTTTTGTCTTCCAGCTCTTTCTGTCTAACACATGGTGTTGATTAAGAAAGAAGTATAATGTGTTCATAGACTCATGTTCTGAATGTAGTGTGCTCTTGTGTTCCTTTATTTACTCCAAAGTTAGTGATTGGGCCAATATTGTAAGTTAGATCCTTTGCGGCTGATCTCTTGCAGTATAAATGAAGCCTTCATGTTAATTGTGGCACATTAACATGTGACTGCAATGGCAAAGTTGTTTTCCTTTGTCTCCTCATAACACACTCTCTTAAACAGCAGAGTTAGAATATTGTGATGGAATGTTCAAAACAAAACAAACCCCACTCTTAGTTCTGGTGAGTATCCAGAGTTTTTGAACCTTAAAAGGGAACTGTGTTTAACTGAACTGTATTCTGTCCTCCTTTTCTTTGTAAACAAACCTTTGTACCTCGCAAAAGACAACTGCCAGCCAAAAATCTGACCCTATTTATCACCTGATCTGTAGGCACAATTTCCTTGGCTAAGTCCAGTGTAAGGTAGCTGCTTGGTGGATTGGATTGATTTCATGGTAAATCATTTGGGTTTGTAGCTTTCATCAGCTTGGAAGAACATGGTGCTTCAGTATTTAGGAATTGGAGTGGGTGAAGAGTGCCAAAGCAGCTTAATGTGGGTCTGCACTGCAATACTGTACAACTATTAAATACTTAAAGATTATTATTTTGTTTTCTTTACAGTGCAAAACAGCTGGTTCGTGGAGAACCTAATGTCTCATACATCTGCTCTCGGTACTACAGGGCACCAGAGTTGATCTTTGGAGCCACCGATTATACCTCCAGTATAGGTATGTATGTGCGTGTGTTAAAATCTATACCAACTACATGAGTTTGTATTCTGTAGTTAAGGGTTAAGGTTTCCAGAGATCTTGGATATAATCCTCAGAGGCAGAATTTTATTGTAAATGGTCAGTTACCACTTCTTAATGAAGTACATTTTGTAGACAGCTGCTGTGATTTCTATGCCTTTTTAGATTTCCATGTCAGTTACATTAGGAAAGGGGCTTTTTTAATGTATTTAAGAGAAATCTGATTTCAAACAAGAAAGAAAAAATCCAGGTAATTCTGCCATGTAGTTTAGAAGTGGAGAGATCTCATAACCCTATGAGATCTCAAGCCAGAAAAGCACTTCAATGACTTAAAATAACTGTAAAGAATTACTATAGAAATACCAGCTAATGCCTCTTGATATGCTGTTATTTAGACACATATAATTCTGTGATGTTACTTACTTGGGTTTTAGCAAAGAGTTGTTAGTGGCAGAGGGGGTGGGGGGAAATGTGGCCTTATGATTGGCTTTAAACGATCTTGACAGCTTAAATGTATTGTGTGCAGCAGTCTTTCTGATTCGACTTACTCCGTGAACTTCTACTGTCCTTTAGTTGTTAATGTTGAACACAAAGAAGACTACTTTCTAATACCTGGCACATAGCTGTGTCATGGAAGTAACTAGGGAAGCTGGAGGTTTTGGCAGAGGACAGGGAGCAGCCAGGTTTTCTTACAGTGGAGTCCTAAAACTGAATTGCAAAATGAATCATAAAACTTAGCAGCAGTGTGTTGGGTGGCTGTGAGTAACTTCTCAGGTGTTTAGTCAAGATATTCCCCAGGCTCCTTCTGAGTGCTAGGGCTAAAGAGACAAGGTTTGGCTCTCAAGTTCCCCAGTATTGTGCTAAGCTTTTGCCTTGCTTATGGACCTGAGTCACTTAGGCAAGGTTTAATATGTTCAAAAGGATTTGAAGATCATGATTAAATCTTGGCAGAATATTGTTTATAACCAGTTAAAGTATGCTTAGAGTTTGTCTATTCTAACTAGTGTTAGAGGCTGGCTGGCTCATACCAACTCCAGTTCTTCGAAAACAAGAAGTGTTCCTGAAGACTTACCTTCTCTTGCTAGTGGCTTTTTTCCATTAGTTATTCTTCAGTATGTATTGTAGTAACACTTGTGTGTCTCCCTGGTAGGAAAAAGGAGGCAGAACCTTAAGAAGTCTGGGAAAAGTAATGGCACAATGAAGATAAAAGGGCAGAACTTATTTAATGGTTGGCTGCTGCCAAAAGTGACAGCCCCAGCCCTACTCTTTCTTCCCTCTGGATACCCTAGCTCTTCCAGTTTACTGTTTAATACACCAATTCAACTTCAGCTGACAAGAGATGTTTGGTTAGGTTAATGTTCTGCTACAGGAGTGAGTTGAATCAGCATTACTGTGTCATCCGATAAGCAGCAGAGCCCAGGTAAAAGCAAAGTGAGAGGAAGGCGGCTGATCCTGGTTGACATCGTTTTGCCAGCTGAAAGCGAATAGATTGGCTCAGCTGCATTATCAGAATGCACTGAGACAACTTGTTCCTGAGGATAACTGCATAAAAGAGTGCTTTAGGTGAGCACAAGCAACTGCTCTGTAGATAAGCCTGTAAATTGCTCTCACTCCAAAGGCATAATGACTTTAATCCTGCACTTTTTTGCAAAGCTTTTTTAAAGTTGCTCTTTCAGCTGTTGTTTTTTTGTTGTTTCAGTTTTGCTCTTTCAGTTGTTTGTTTTTTTTCTTATCTGCTGGTCTCTGAAACAGCTGTAATAAAAATAGGATTCTGAAGTGAGGAGTCCATTTTCCATTTGCCAAGAACATCATGACTTTCAGTCCATGCTCAGACTTCATTGTGTTCCCTCCCAAAAAAAAACCCTGATTCCCCCACTCAAGCCTAGAATTTGCACAGAATAGCTTGAAAATGAGATTCAGCAAGTACTCCTTCCTTCGTATCCTTTTCTCCTTCCTCTTCCTTCTCAACAGAATCTTTGCATTTGGGAGCTGAGAAGTAAGAAAATGTTATTACAAGCTTTGCAGTTTTCCAGTCTTCTGCAATATGCTGGAGATTCTAGGGGTTTAGTTTTGTGATGCTGCTCTTTCCAGTGGTGGTAAATATCAGGATATTCCTTCATTCTTGTTAAGTAGGCAGCAATAGCACTTAGTGAGAACTCTTCCCTGTTTCACATAGGATTGCTCATGCAAACTCAACCAGCATTATTTCTACACCAACCAACAAGCACTGATAGGTTTTTTACAAGAGAGGGAGAGAAAGGAGCATTTAGTTATCAGTACTTTATCCATAGCTCAAAGTATAGGGAACTGCGAAACTCTTTAGTCTCCTTTCTTGAAAATATGGACATGCTTGTGTTTTCTAGTTCTTGTTTTCTTCTGAATTGTTAATACAACAGCCCTTTCCTGCTATTGAGTCTCTTTCTCTATATAAGAATCCACTTGTGTGTGGTAATAAAAACTGAGCTTACATGTAAGGTAGGGATCTTCACTCCTTTGTTTAAATATACTGTCTTAAAACTACATGAAAAATAAGTGAAGAATACGATGCCAAAAAGTGTTCTACATAGAACTTTGTGTACATTATCTGCAAGGCATCCACTGTTTTCATAATGTTTTTGTTGTCTGCTAACATTACTGTGGGGCTTATGATTAATAACACACTGCAATATAGTAATTATTGGAAGTGTTTCTGAGCAAGAAGTGCTTTTTAAGCCTAGGCAGTGACACTGTGGTGGCCCAAGACTGACGGTACAGCCAGCTTGCATCATGACCCTTTCAGTAGTTAGTCATCTTGTTTAGCACTGTAATCAGGACTTGCATTAGGCTGTCTGGCTTCATCTAGGTTGTCTTTTAGCACCTGAATTTGTCCTTGCAACATAACTTGCTCTTCAATTAGCAGAAACTAAAGTTGGTTCCAGGATGTGTTTTTTCATCCTGGATGTCACAAGAGAACTGTCAACTGGCATTTAACTTTCAGGATCTTGATGATTTCATGAAAGTGCATGACTTAAATTTAACCCAAAAGGTCCATTTAAAAATAACTCAGAGCCAGGGTAGTGTTTATTGCACTTTCTGTCAAGTACTGCAGTGGTGCAGCATTTAAATGTACACCATAGTAAAAGCAGCATCAAAACACATTTACTGCAGTTGATGCCTCTGTGTGTGCCATCCGGCAGACCTGGGACTATCGTTAAAATAGTGATCTGGGAAATGACCTATTCAAGTTCTTAAATAATCCCCGTTGCCAAATAGCTACAAACCCAGGCCCATAGCAGCTCTGTTGTCTACCTGCCTTCCGACTTCAGGGATTTAAGAAGAGATTCAGAGCAGCCCTGCAGAGAAGGATTTGGGGGTGTTGGTTGACGAGAAACTGAACATGAACCACTTCAGCGTGTGCTTGGCCCAGAAACCACCCATGTGCTGGGCTGCACCCCCAGAGCGTGAGCAGCAGGTCAAGGGAGGTGATCCTGCTCTGCTCTTGTGAGACCCCACCTGCAGCACTGTGTGCACTTCTGGTGTCCTCCACATAAGAAGGACATGGAGCTGTTGGAGCAAGTCTGGAGGAGGCCACGAGGATGATCAGGGGCTGGAGCACCTCCTGTATGAAGACAGGCTGAGAAAGTTGGGGCTGTTCAGCCTGGAGAAGAGAAGCTGCGTGGAGACCTCAGAGCAGCTTCCAGTGTGTGAAGGGGGCTGCAGGAATGCTGGAGAGGGACTCTTCATCAGGGACTGTGGCGATAAGACAAGGAGTGATGGGTTCAAACTGAAACAGGGGAAGTTCAGGTTAGATATAAGGAAGAAGTTCTTCCCTGTGAAGGTGCTGAGGCGCTGGCACAGGGTGCCCAGAGAAGCTGTGGCTGCCCCATCCCTGGCAGTGTTCAAGGCCAGGCTGGACACAGGGGCTTGGAGCAACCTGCTCTAGTGGAAGGTGTCCCTGCCTATGGCAGGGGGTTGGGACTGGATGAGCTTTAAGGCCCCTTCCAACCCAAACCACTCCGATTCTATGATATTTTCAGTGGTTAGGCATAAGCATTCATGTCAGTTGGGTGCCTTCGTAGCTTGTGCAGTTTGGGCCTTCATTCACGTTTCACTATGAATTCTGCAAGTGTCTGTGTGTCCCTCAGGCTTGCTGGGCATGGCACGCAGTTTTGTTCCAGCAGCTCATTTGCAGGAGGGGTTTTTTTTTGCAAACCAAGCCCTTCGGCTATCCCTTGACAGCATTTTGGCTGGAGCTTCTTCCTTGTAGGTCTGTGTGTGTGTTATGCCATCCCAGAGTACGCTGCTAGCATGCTGCTGGCTGCACTGGTCATATGGGTGCTGCTGCCTGCTGAAAAACTATGGGATAGCTGCCCACATTCCCCTGCAATGTTCTGGGACAAACATAGGCGCTGGAGCAGGGGTGGGTGCAGATGTTTCTGTTGCTATGTGATCTTTTTGTATAAAAAGAAGCTGCACAGTTTAAGCTTTACATCCATAACGTGCATTTTTTTCCTGGGTTAGTGATGGGGCAAGGGAGGGCTCACTAGAACGTGGCACTGCTTCTGGCTAACAAAAGTCTGCTGGTCTCTGTGTGTTTCTCTGTCCCTGTGCTGGCGGGAGTTGAGAGAGTTCCAGAGAGAACATTTATAGCCACTGGCAGGGAAAGATTGATCTGCGTGGATGTATTGCTGGCTTTTCTTGGGGTGTCCAAAAATAGGTATCATGAAGTTATTCATTCACTTTCGTAGCGAGCACTGAGATGTAGGGAGGGATTATTTCATCTCAGCAGTCTGGAGCAGAAGCTCCTCTGGAGGCGTGTGTACTTGGGCTGTCTCAGAGTTTCTTGGGGAAGAACCATCACAAGGCGTGTTCAAAACCTGTCGCCAAACAGTGAAAAGGGTTTGTCTCTGTCTTGGATGGCAACTTCCAGTGCTAAAAATAAGCATGTGTGTTAATTTACTGAACTATTCTGTCACTTGTCCTTGTAGTTTCATCTCTTCATTGCAGAATAGAGACACATGTGTATAGCTTTTGTTCCAAACACTGGAACAAGCATGGCTTTCCAAGCATTTTCAGGTTTCAGCCTAATTCTGTCTCCATAATCTGTGGTTGCTCAATATGCAGAACTTGCACCGATGTAGTATGCATGCCCATAATCCAGAGCTCTGTTCTTGTTCTGACACCCCAAAGTGTTCCAAACAAGCAGCAGTAAGGAGCACTTTGGGCTTTGGCATTTGGCAACCTCCTGGGGCTGCTTTTCGAACTCCTGGTTTCTTCCCTGCTAGTTTGTGTCTGCAGTTTCCAGAGTTACCTCCAAAATGGAGGAATTCTATCAAGACCAAGGAATAGTGAGACAGAGATAAATAGGTGAGGGGAAAAAAACATAGGTAAATGTGCCCAATAAAGTGTCAGATAAAGGAAAGGTTATAATTTGTACTAAAGAAAGAGATGAGAGCAGGCTCAACTTTCTTCCCTCCCTTCTTTCCTTCCTTTTTCTTTCCATGCTTCTGTCCTTCTCCAGATAACAAGTTAGAGGAGCTGGAATGTAATACAATGAATGGCGCTCATGCCATGATGAAGAGGGCCAGCTTCTCAGCTTGGAAAGGCAGAGTCTGAGATCACAAAAATGAAACTGGCAGATAGGGTATTCTGTCCCAGACGACTGGAAATGGCCATTGCCACTTGTAGAATTAAAGCTAAGGAGTGTATTTTGCAGGTTGTCCTGCTGGATGCCTCTTCCTGAACTAAAGAGAAATTGCCTTTTTTTTTTACCTTCTGTAATGCTGGAATGGCATTCGAAAACCAGGGCATTGTACAGATTATATTATTAGACAAGTTAATGTCCACCTCACAACTGTGACAATCAAGAAAGTAATAGAAACTTAAGTTTTATAGTGTAACAGGCCACATGAATTTGTGTGCTTAAATTAGTGCAGACAGGCCACATCATAATGGTATTTCTCTAAGTGTTCTTCAGTCTACAAAAGAGATGCCATTAGCTGCTACTACAGTGTGTGACAGCTATCTGCAGTAAGCTTATTTGAAGGTTGCTTTTGGCTGGCAGTTGCATTTACTGTCCATATTGTTTAGACTATATCTCACCGAAGGTATGGATGAAGTAGCCTTGCCTACTTTCTTCTACTTAAAATTAATAGTTTTCAGCATTTTGTCCTAAAATTTCACATTGTTCCAACTAGTTTGGCATAAGAATGATTTGTTGATTTGTTTTCAATCAACAAATCAATGTTTAAGGTTCTCTCTTACCTTGTTTAAAACTAGTTTAAAGCACGTGAATGATAGTCATATTGTGCCTTAATTAAATTGCGCATATTAAAAAGAAATAGTTCAGAACCATGGGAGTAGGTAGTTGCACCACAAGCTTGCTCTGAAAGATTATTAACCTGTAATAGTTTTAGCTGTGACTGTGCTAAGGCAGAAAAGGATCTGGGAAGGAGCTATCAAAAACTGATATGAACTACCTTATCACTTAAGTAATGTGTCTTTAAATACAGAACGTAGTACATTGTTTATGTCAAGCTTGAGAAAAATGTTACCATTCTGTAGCCAAATTTTAGTCCTTTTAAAGCCAATGGCATAAATTCCATCAAGTTTCAGCAGAGCTGAAATTTCCCAGTTTCTTCCTTATTTTACATAGCTCACCAGAGCTGTAGAAACACCTATGCAAATGGTGTTTTGTTGCTATCCCTGCTTGGAGCTGCTGCAGTTAGCCTCTGCTCTCTGGCGTTTGTTGAGGATGCTTCAGGGGTTTGTTCACTTCCTTGCCCAGGGAACATTGTCCAAGTCCTAATTTGGAAGTTGGTGAAATTACACTCCTGGGAAAAAAGTTGGGAGTTGTGGAATGCCTGTAGCTTATTTCAGTGTGTGTTTAAAGTATTAGCAAGGAAAATTAAGTAGACTTTTAATAAGGAGTTAGGTTACCCAGTTTGGAAAGTGTCACTGCACAAGGTAAAACTACATAGGTTTCCAGTGGATGAGTTGTAAATTTGATGGATTAAACCCATCGCAAATGCAGCAAGTATTCCTCAGACATCCCTGCCTCTTCCCTCATGACCAGCATTCTTTCTTTTACTCCACTGTCCTACTGTGATGCCCTCAGCTGTCTCATGTACCTTTTGCTGTTTCTGCTTGGCCTTCCTGCTTGAGCGAGGACATGCACATCCTTCAGCTTGTTGGCCGCTGCAGTTTGGCAGGGTGGGGGCAAGCCTGGCACATCGCACAGGGATGAGCCCTCCTCTCCTCAGCAGCAGCACTGATGCACGCTCTCCCTGCTGTTTTTACAAAACTTCAGTAACGGATTTGAGTCTTCGGCCTTTCAGATTTGGCTGAAATTGACTGGGGGAGTGCAAAGACATTTAGGGAGCCTGGGAACGGATAAGCCAGCAGAAAGCCAACTTCATGGAGCAGCCAGACCAGAAGGTCATTTAAAACAGTTTTAAAAAGCCACAGTCTAATTTAAAAAAACTCATGCTAGCATAGTTTCAACATTTGTAGAGGGAGTGAGTTGTGAATGCTGACTTACACTAACCCAGGGCTGACACTGAGAGTATGTGCTGACAAATACTTTCCTTCCCATATATTGTTTCTTTTTCAGTGCAAAATAAGGATTGAAGTTGTAAATAATCATTATAGCTTTGGGGTACCATTTGATTTGTATACTCAGTGTAAAGGACTTCGCTCTTTCCAATCCCTTTAAGGTGCCTTTAAATGGACTTCTGAGTTACAGTACTCTGACTGCTTAGTACATTTAATCTGTTTCTTCAATACTTCTGAAGAAATCTGTGCTGCCTGTTGAACTGTTGTGTAATTTCCTATAAACCCAGTGTGCATGGGATGACATAAAAAGTGATTCTTTGCTTCATGTTTGTGTTGCTCCAACAGCAGGAGCTGTCAGGGAGAAACGTTTAGCAGTCGGATGCAATTAAATGTTCTTTTGTTGTCTGAAAGAGATCACATCAGTGACCATATCAGCTTTTATTAAATATGTCTAAAAGATCAAAAAGCGTAATCTGGTCTGTTTGGTTTTTTGATATTCAAGACTCAAACTTTGCATTATTTCTGACTGCTGTTTGTATTGTAGGTCGTTTTAGGATAAACCCTTATGCGATGTTTGTACTAAGGCATTAGTAGCCTTAAGAAAGTAAGCTGCAGTTATGAGCAGTGCTTTTTGTCCACTCTATGTTCCAATTGAACCATATCTTTCTTGAGAAAAGGGGAAGGTATTTTTGCATAGTCCCTCTCTCTTTCACTTAGAAATGGGGGAAGGAAAAGTCTGTATTAACAGATTATTTTGTTATCAGTCTTGATATCCTGAAAGTTTGGTGGTGTAGTATTAATATTACAATAATCATAATTATTGTTGTTGTTATTATTTGCTTCAGTCTCTAGTGGTTATGACAAAGTGATAATAGACTGTTTAGAGAACTGTCAGAGACATTTTCCTTACACAGGCCTTTAACCGTAACTGACAGTGTTATGTATATCCTGCTTCCCAGTGGCATAGTTTAAATACAGTAGGGGAATAAGGATCTCTGTCATAGTGTGAGTTATCTCAGGCTGGAACAGGCCTCAGGACGTAAATTCTCTGGGTTTTGAGTGGTGATGCTACTGTTGTCTTGTGGGGGAAGGTTAGCTCATAAAAGTAGGCAAGGATTCCAAATGGAATCAGAGAAAGATGGGTGGAGGGGGACTGGTTTTGTTCTTTTCTCTTTAGGGGCATTACAGTATCTTTACAAATCTTCCATTAAACTGATGGCTTGTTTGAGGTTGGATTTTAGTGTAAGGCTTCAGATGTATATTGAACAAATGATGACTCTTTAGAAAGCATAATAGTCAACCTGGTTTTGGAGAAGCAGTTATCTCTGCATCTAGGGGCAATACTTTTGCAGTATTGAGCAGCTTAAAAATCAGTATTTAGTGTGCAGTTCCAGCACATTCTCACAAACATCTGCTATGCAGCGTTTACTGCATTTGCTTCATTAGATTTTTCATTCAAATGAACTGTGTTTCAAAAATAAGATGCTGTATTCTGTAGTGCATTTAGATACATTCTAAAGTTGCTGTTGTAATATGTAATGGTCTTATTTTTATATAAGATATATCTGTAATTGTTAATGCAAATTTTCTTCATGTAGAGGACTAGCTGCTAATGACTATTTGTGGCTTTTGATGTACGTATGAACATTAGTTGATGGCTTCTTTTGTGGATGCTGTTGACCTGATCTAGACTTGCACTTCTGCTGTCCAGCCAACCCTGCAAATGGAATTAGCATAAAGATTAGGTCTTAGTGTGGCTGAGTTACAGAGACTGTCTCCCAGATCATGTACTGCAGGATACAAGTGATACTTGCGGCACTAGTTCATCTGCTGGTTGTAGACATGCTTTCAGTGTATGGATAAAAAATTGAGTCTATTCAGCAGTCAGAAACAGTAAAAACATCAGCCATTGTCTGAGCAGTGATCTAAAAACAACACAGGGTTTGGGAAGATTCCTAATTTTCAGATGGCAAATGTTCTCAGGTCTTTTCCCTACATGTGTAAGTTTTAATGTCAATACATTGTGGCACTTAACATTCTTTCCCAGTTCTCTTTGTCTCATGATTTGATTTCTAAGGCTGCTTACCGTTGCTTTATGCTAGGTATCTGTATTGTAGATTAGCATTTAGGAGAGGAATGTTTTTTTATTTTTTGCTGTGTTAAATACTCTATTAAACATGGCAAAGAATGAAGTAAGTAGCTTAAAATTGCTGGGGTTTGTATAAATTGCCTAATATGTACCTTTTACTGATACCTTTCCCTTCCCTCTGCTTTCCCTTTTTTAGATGTGTGGTCAGCAGGCTGTGTATTGGCTGAACTGTTACTAGGACAACCAATCTTTCCAGGTGACAGTGGTGTGGATCAGTTGGTGGAAATAATCAAGGTATGGAATTTTAAGTGTTGTTTTGACTGCATTTATTCCTTGGGAATCAGCATGAAAGCATGCATTGTTATAAACTTGTCAACATACTTATTCTGTCACCATTGTACAGGGTGCTGTACGTAAACCATGTTTGAGAACACTTCTCATGCTTTTTTTGAGAACTTGACAATCTTTGTTTGCACTTCTTGCAGTCATGATAATGATGTATCGTCTTTTAACTATATAGGGGTTTTTTATTCTCTTAAAGGATTGCACTTCCAGTGTGCTTGGAAATAGTGCTTGCATACTGAGCCAATACTTATTAATGTGTGATTTTAATTCTTTAAGAATCTGGCTCTTTTTCCTTTGTTGCATGCAGTTGGTACTTGGCTTTGAAAACAGTGTTATTAAATCTCCTTGTGCCAGGTATATAGCCTTCTTCTCTTCTCTTCCTTCCTTCCTTCCAGCTCTTGGAGGTGAAAGGTGAGACAGGGCACTCCTTTTTGCAGATGGAGAATCAGGAAATTTAGGGCAAAGGGATCTTCCACCTGAAGAGTCTTGTTTTTCAAGTGAAAAAGACCTAATGTTTCAGAATACGTAACGTTTGTATATCACTTATGTCTGAACACATCTTGATTGTTTCATTTGGTGAGCTGTGAATATTCTGTGATTCTCAAATTAGAGGCAGGGAAGACTAATTCATAGCTTAAAAGATTGGTTCCTGACTTTGCAGCACCCTGGTCTCTGCCACCTCCTTCATCTTCTACAATGAAGGAGAAAAGATTTCTAGAGAACACAGTATGGTTTTCCTCTGAATCCATACTATGCACTTAGTAAGATGGGAGTATTGGGGTAAGATGTGTGCACGTGCTGTTTGGCTTTATCGATTTCATCACCACAAGGGGACTGTATTAAGAGAATTTCCTTCTTGGTTTTGCCACTTAAATGCTATCTTGATGCATGTGTCTCTGTGGCATGCATGGAAAACCCTCTCAAAACCAAAATGTGAGTGGAAGAGTAGAACTTCCTACTTCTGTCTGTGTTACTAGAAGAGCTGCTGGTGTCTTTGTAGCTGTCCTCACAGTGTGTGACACCAACCAAATGGTCATTCCTCCTGCACAGAGGGTATGGGCTGGTGAGGTTTCTGTGGCCTGCTCTGTGTTCTCAGTGGGGTGTGCTCTGACCTTTCTAGTCTCTTGCCGTGTATCCTCTACCCTTTGACACCTAGCTTTTTTAACAGAAACAGGGTTTCTGTCTGTCCCGCTGGAAATCCTCCAGTCAACACCTTTCCTCCAGAGGTTCCATGTCTTGCATCTACTTCTGTGAATTTCTTGATTTCTTATTACTGCCTTTCTGTCCAGCGTATGCTCAGCATATCCAAGTTGGGTCAGTTTACATAGGAAATATTAGTGGAAAACTAGAGCTGCTCTCAGAAGTAGGGTTGATGATGGCATAAGTGCCATTTTTACCCTTTTGAGAAGTGTCTTGGAGCAGTGCACTGCTTTCTGCTACGCTGCTTTTGCAAGATATGAGGTGGTCCCTGTGAACACTTCAGAGGTGGCCAGAGTTCCTCAGGAGTTCGTGCAATAATCTGTGGTGTTTGTCTTCCAACATATTCAAAAAGTCCTGTTTTGCTTCTTTATTAATCTCTGCAATCTTGAGGAATTAGATCCATTAAGTTTTTTGTAATTACAACTGTTTGTATAATGGTGACATTTCTGTAGGTCCTTCTGTGGCTTGATCAGAAATGTGAGAGTAGAGAGGACTTACCAGCAAAACCATAGCGCTCTGCCATACCACTGCTTTGATTTCCACAATGTGGAAGTAAAATTATCAGGAACTAGATGTCCTCTCATTATTGACGTGCTTGCCAAGCAAAGACTGTGGTTGGGTTCAAAGTTTGCTAGAAGCTGTTATCAGTTGGATGTTCTTCTCTGATGGGGTCATAGTGTTGGTGGATAAGGGAAGAGCAACTGACGTCATCTACCTGGACTTGTTCAAGGCATTTGACAGTGTCCTGCACAACATCCTTGTCTCTGAACTGGAGGCGCATGGATTTGATGGATGGACCACCTGGTGGGTAAAGAATTGGCTGGATGGCCACACACAGAGTTGTGATCAATGGCTTGATATCCAAGTGGAGATCAGTGACGAGTGCTGTTCCTCAGGGGTCAGAATTGGGACCGATCTTGTTCAGCATCTTTGTCGGTGACATGGACAGTGGGATTGATGCACCCTCATCAGGTTTGTGATGACACTGAGCTGTGTGGTTTGGTTGATACGCTGGAGGGAAGGGATGCCATCCAGAAGGGCCTGGACACACTCGAGAGGTGGCCAATGCCAACCTTATGAAGTTCAACCAAGCCAAGTGCAAGGTCTTACACCTGGGTTGGGGCAATCCCAGGCACAGCTACAGGTTGGGCAGAGAAGAGATTCAGAGCAGCCCTGCAGAGAAGAGATTCAGAGCAGCCCTGCAGAGAAGGACTTGGGGGTGTTGGTTGATGAGAAGCTTAACATGAGCCGCTTCAGTGTGTGCTTGAGCCCAGAAACCACCCGTGTGCTGGGCTGCATCAAAAGAAGCGTGAGCAGCAGGTCGAGGAGGGGATTGTCCCCCTCTGCTGCGCTCTGGGGAGACCCCCCCCCTGCACTCCTACATCCAGCTCTGGGGCAACAACACAAGAGGGACGTGAAGCTGTTGGAGTGAGTCCAGAGGAGGCCACGGAGATGCTGCGAGGGCTGGAGCAGCTCTGCTCTGGAGCCAGGCTGAGAGAGCTGGGCTGGGTCAGCCTGGAGAAGACAAGGCTCCAGGAAGACCTAATAGCATGCTTCTAGTACCTAAAGGGGGCCTACAAGAAAACTGAAGACGAAGTTTTGGCTTTTGTAGCCTCAGTACATCTGAAGACATATGCAATTCTGCAGCATAAGAATTGCCAGAAATGTGAAGTCCTGGGCACAACGTAAAACATGAGGTTGTATAAAATTTCATTTAGGATTCATTTAAAAAAATGTTTTTACAGATGGTGACCACCTCTTCCATTTGCTGCCATAGAATACTACTATTTAAAGCTTTTAATGTTACACAGACTTATTTTAATGCAAGCTGGCTGTAGGAGGAGCAGAGCTGTTTGATCTGAGAGTTGTAGAACAGCAGTGAACTTTGTTCATTGGTTGAAGGTTGCAGGTTGGAACCTGCGAGCTGCTGTTTGACTATTTTGGAGTCATGCTTTTCAGATGCTTTCCTTGGAACTGTCTGAAACTGAAGGGCAGAGAAAATGCAGTAAACTCCCCAGAAGGGCTGTAGTAAAATATTTATCCACACATTTGGAAACATGATTTTCATCCCTTAAATTTACTTAATTCCACTGCAAGAGAGGTCAGCTTAGAAACTTTTCTCTCGCTTCCTGTCAATTCAGGATGACTGAGTCACAGTCACTCTCATAGAACTTGAGCCAACATAAATATTCCAGTTGTCTCTTCAGTTGCTTACTCAGCTTTGATTATTCAGGATTCATTTCACAACACAGCACTTGGATGTTACACCTGGGTATGGAGTTTTTGCGTTAGGCTGGAGAAGAACTTCCAAATGCCATCACATTAAACTAGTCCTTCCTCCTCGTGCAGGTCTTGGTGACATCCCCTCGGTAGCTGTGTTTTATGAAGACAGAATTCTTGGTCTGTGTCATTTGGTATGGCTTGTCCTTCCTGCAGACTGCATGCCCAACATCCACAGTCCCTTGCAGCGTCAGAAGCATTTTTGGCTTTTGTCAGATTTTGAATCACTTTCAGCAGTCTTCATGTAGTTTCATTTCAAATGGTCTTGCAAGATCTTCTCCATCTGGTTGTACCCGGAGCTTCTCCAGGCCTATGGCATATTTGCAAACTGCTCTGAAAAACTGTGCCCCTCTAGAACCACAGCATCACGTTCATATGAATCAAGAGACAGTCCCCTTCTTAGCTTCTTTTTCTCTTGTTTGTTCTTCTTTAAAGACAGCCTTTCCAGATGTTCTCAGTCTGGCTGGGAGAGATTGATCTTTGACCACTTACCCTGACACAGTGATACTCGATACGGGGAAATACTGTCTTGGAGTTCCATCTGAAGAAATAATTTAACCCAAGCGCATTCTTCTTGAATACTTAAGCTATTACAGGAGGGAAATCATGTGCTGTGCTTTTTCTGAAGTTTGATCTCGAATGGTGACTCTTCCTTCTTATTTTTAGCTCTTGCTAGCTATTCCAATGTTAGGTTATCCCACTGCTGGGAATATCTCAAGTGGGTAACCCAATACATTCATTAAAATTCATGCCCCTACTGGCTTTTGCATGACATCCCCTTCAGAAATGTGCTCAGTTGAGCTGAATGCAGCTGGAAAGAAGGATCTCTTCAAGCACGAGAGGGGTTTTTTGAGAGGCGGTCAGGGCAGACTCCTTCATAAATCTCCCACCTTGTGCACACAGCTTGCAGTGCAGCAGGGGTGTCTGCACGCCTGCCATGCCCCCTGGGAAAGCTTGGGGGCATTCCTGCCCCCCTCAGCTCTACAGCACCCTGAAACTATCAAAGAAAATCTGGCTGGGATATCCCCCCCTCCGCCAAACTAAAGCATCTTAAACCACAGTTCCTGTAGGCAGTGGTTACTTTCTTATTCCCTTTGCAAAAAGGGAATCTCGAAAGCATAATGGGTTTGTTTCCACGATAATTACTATCTTCTGAAAGGTTCTGTTTAGTATCTTTCCCCTCCTCCCCTCAAAATGGAAAATAAATAAAGGATCATCTGTCAGAAGAAGGAAGCAGCAATAATTGTCTGAGCAGCCCTGGGACATGGGGAGGACAGGAACTGCCAATCTGCCTTGTGTTGTCTTTACCAGAAATATTTTTTCCATATGCTGTATGAGATGCATCAACTGACTTGTGAAAATGAGAGGAAAGGATTTGGGGGGTGTCTGCCTTGTGGTTTTTTGGTTCCTCCTTGACTTGAGTGATTATTCCTTGCACCAAAACTGGCATTTCATGGTCATTTAGGAGAAATAAAATCTTCTCCCATAGTTCTCTGGGTTGGGGGGGAAGGGAGGAAAAAAAGTATTAAAAGACAAACTCAATAGTATCAGGAATCTTATCCATGTGTAACTTTTTGGTCTCTGACAGTTTTACTGAGCCAGATGCCAAGTATAAACTGCAATTATAATATATGGCTCATGCTCAAATGTCAAGGTACTATTTTGGGCTCAGTTTTTGAAATAAAATAAATTCAGTCACAGTAGTTAATGGGGAGAGAGGAGCTGTCTCTTCCGGGAGAATAAGCAGTAGGAGAACATCTTTCATTTTATTGGATGTGGACCTGTCTCAGCAGGCTTTCACATGCATCCTCTCTCCTCGCCCCTAAGGAAGACCCCTGGCATTTTAATTCCCTGATGTCCCCCCACATCACAACTTGGCTGTTCCTGTACTTCCAAGTAATTCGTCACTTCCAGTGCTTGCAGGCAGGCAGTGTAAAAACGTTGATGAGCAATTACAGTCATGTCAGCAGTGACAATGGGTTTCTTCCTGTTCCTGATGTATAGCTGCTCTCGTGTTTGTGAATAGAAGAAATCTCTATATTTAGTTGGCTTTCATTTGGTTTGACAAGAGAGTGTTTTGAGAGAAAGTGTATATAAAATGGGTAAGTTTGTTTTCTACGGCAGTCCTCTTGACGTATTACTTTGAAAGTTGACCCGTGTTTACTGCTTGAGATGTCTACACTGTGAATTTTTTCAATAACTATTTGGCACACCTCTCCCAACTTTCTGAAGAGGTGCAGACATGTTTGTGGAAGTATTAATTATGCCATCTGGTAAGCCACGCACACCAGGCTTCCTGGAGCACGATTCCTCATAAACTTGTGCTGTTTTCCCAGGGAAGATCACTGTACCACCGTAACCATGGCTTTCTAGAGGTTTCTGATTTAAATAACCACTTTCCCGTCTCTCTAGTTCAGTCATTACCAACTGGAGCTTCTGAACCCTTGGTGTCCCTGTGCTTTTGACTGGTCTTTACATTTTGGCAAAGGTTTAGCAGTAATGATGGTTTGTCAGAAAGGGCTTTTATTCCAGTGGGGCTCATTGAGACCATTGCAGTTGCCCCTTCCTCTGGTGTTGCCCAGTGGTGTGGGTATGGTCATAAATAACTCGGTGCAGTTTTGCACAGTGAAACCAGGTGTGGACAGCAACTATCTTTGGTACTGGGGTATCTTTTCGTACTAAGGTGTCTTTTGGAGCTGAATATCATCCATCTCTTTCTCCTATGAAAATTTGCTTGGAAGAACATAAAATGAAGATCTTTATTTGTAATCAAATTCAGGGTTTATTCCAGGTTCATAGGTCTCTGCTTCTTCTTTGGTTAGGATGCCATTATTGGAGCTGGTAGCTTTTCTTTAGTTGCTTGATACACATATCATTACCCTTTCTTCATGAACCTGTTCCTAGAATAAAAACTATCTGGGGAGCTTCATCCATTTACAGATATTAATCTGTAAGGAAAGTAAGTCAAAGGAAAACTTTCCAGAAAATACTTCAGAAACCTTTTCCGTTGCGTTTTTGTCATAAAAGAACCAGAGCAGCGTCTGTCTTCTCAGCAAGTGTATTCTCTAGTTAGTTGTGGTAGATAATGGTTCTTTATTTTTACTCAAGAGATGGTTCTGACAGTTGGGAAGGAAGAGCAAAACTAGTTGAGCTGTTGGCTTCATTTGCAGGAAAATCCCTTCTAATGTCACATAGACCCCCTTCATGGATGCAAAAGTCTAGGGTGGATTCCATCAGACAACTACATTTGTATTATTCTAGTACTTGATCTGCTTTGGTTCTCTCTTAAATAGAAAAAAATAAAGCAACAACCCAACTTCTTCCTTGGCAATATCCCCTTTCAAAAGACTGACTCCAAGATGCAGAATAGCATGTACTAATCTGCATGGACCTCAGTGTTGGACTCTGCATTTCCTAAAAGCTCTCTGACTTCTGCAAGATCAGAGGGATCTTATCAGTGCACAGAAATACCTGAAGGGAAGGAGCAAAGAAGAGGGAGCCAGGCTCTTTGCTTTGGCACCCTGTGACAGGGCAAGAGGCAATGGGCACAAGTTAAAACATGTGAAATTCAATGTGAACACAAGTAGACGACTTTTTTTTTAATGTGAAGGTGGTCCAACGCTGGAACCTGTCAACCAGTGAGGCTGTGAAATCTCTGTCCTTGGACATGGTCTTGGGCAACCAGCTCTCGCTGTCGCTGCTTGTCCAGGGAGGTTGGACCAGATGAACCTCCAGAGGTCCCTTCCAACTTCAACAGTTCTGTGATACTGTGAAACCTCTCTCCAAGGAACATCAGCTCCATAGTATTTTCAGAGTAGAGCAAGAGCAGCTGTTTCATGGAGTAATTCTGCCCAAAATGTGCAAATTTATGCTTCTCCTTTGCATTTCAAACAGAAAGAGCAGTCACATACAGACAGGGTTTTCTTTCAGAAGAGAGTTTTGCCCAATTTTGCAATAGCTTAAATGATTGCTGTTACTCATCAAGGTTACTTGTATTCCTAATATACTGAAAACTCAGTGTGAATAAGTGAGGTACAATTTCAGAATCATGCAGCTGACAGTGTTGGTGCATTGAAGAAAGGTCCACTACAGGATCCCTGCCAGATATGTCAAGTACTGGTACAATTTTATAGCTTGTCAGTTGATTCATCCCACATTTTTCTTTTGGATTGCGATTTGAATTAGACACAGACTTCCATTCTTCTTCCTGTCTATTCCCATTTACTCTGTGGTTTTTGTTTGGGTTTGGGTTGGGGTTTTTTTGTGGGTTTTTTGGGGGCTGGGGCTTGGTTTTTTTTTTTCCTTGGCTTTGTTTTGTTTGGGAGTTCTTTTTGGTTGGTTTTTGATGGGTTTTGGTTTTTTGGTTTTGCTCTAATCTGCCTTCAGTACAAATTGAAAGCAGAATCTGACTTTACAAACCACAGAGGATAAGGTAAATACACCGAGTGGCTAATATAAGTCGCTTTTCCTTTTGTACAGTTACTTTGTGTGTCAAAGACTGCAATGTAACTGAAAGGTCAGGCGATCCCTTCTTTCAGCTAGCAAGATCCCTCTTCAGTACCTTTTTTCCTAAGCATTCATGAGACCTTCAGCACTGTTGCTTAGAAGCCTGTGCTTGAGCTTAAGAGTTGCTCCCTTCCATCATCTGGAGTTACAGCTGTGTTTTTAGTGAAATGGTGTATGAAGAGACATTGTCCGTGGGTCCTTCCGTGAAGTTGCCCTTGCCTATCTAATCTGAGCTCTCTCTAGTGCTATGGGCAGGCTTTAAATCCAGATACTTGCACCACGTAGGCTTCTGTTCTGAGCAGCCTTGGCAACTGAGCCAGTTTGCTGAATTTTGGCTATTAAAGGAATTTTGGAGGAGGAGGAAGAGGGTAAAGAAGGTAAAAAATGCTTCTTAAAAAGTCCTGTTTATCCTAGGGAGGCCTAAAACTTAGAAATGGTGGGAGACCAATACAAGTTATCCGTAATGGTTCAGGAAGTTAATTTAACTAATCAAAAATACGTCCAAGGTTTTGAAAATGGCTTTTGTCCTGAACCAGGATGAAAATAGTATTTGCAGGAGTGAAATCTCCTCATCTTTTACAACTGGCAAACTTTGAGGCTGGTGGTCATCAAAGCTTTGAGAGTAGCAGCCTCCTGGCACGGCTGGCAGCAGGGTGGCCAGTGCCAGGCAGAAAACCAGCAGGGAAAGGGCATGTTTTCCTGTCAACTCTTTTTCCTTTGGAAGTTGAGCGAAATATACAGAACCCTGCAAACACCCCCTTTTCTACCACCTGAGAAAAGCAGCATTTTCAGACATGCACAGAAAACTCTTGTCAGCTCTGAAGTTAACCCTTGGCTTTTAGAGAGAGTAGGTGGGACTTAACTCCTGGTTAGCAATGGGAAGGTAAGAGTTACGTGATCATTCATTTCGTACAGTTAGCCAGTTAAATCTGTTATCCAAGAAGCAACTGCCTTAACAAGCTGCAGGGTTTATTTCCTCTGCTGCTACTGTTTATTCAAAAGACTACTTTGCGTGCAGGTATTTTAGTTTGTGTCGTACAGCTCGTGTTGTAAATAATAGATGCCAAGTTCCTTTCATAATACCTGATGATAGTTCCTCTGTTGCACAAATTAATTAAACAGCAATTAACTTGCTCTTTTCGCCCTTTACCTGAGTCTTCAGAGTGCATTTGTGTAATCTCCACTATTCTAACAGAATGAAAATGTTTGGTACCAGAATATGTAACCAAATACTTCTTTATCAAGCAGTAAGGTAGTGCTAACGTCATGTTGTAGATCATTCGTTTCCTGCTGGTGACAGTGCAGTCTCATGAGGTGGTAACATTATGCTAATCTCTATGGTGAGGGATTTGTCACGGGGTGAGAGTAGCGTGGCTACAGGGTTCCAATAGGAAGATGAACCTGAGCTCAGCATAGAGGAGTGGCTCCTCTGCCTGCAGCCCTCCTCACTTCTCTCTGCAGAACAAAAGGATATCCAGTAACTGGGTGCAAGCAGAAAACAACAGGATTCCTTGAACATGTTTTGCAGTTTTTATATATAGGTAGAAGGCAATGGCTCTCTTATGCTTAGTGCTAACTGAACAGAAAGCACTACTGCCATATGTCTGGCTTATTCCCTGAAGGGATTTCCGAAATCCTTTCAAAATCTATCCACCCTGACAAAGAAATGTGCGATTGTGTGTTACTTCTCATACAACTACTCATTTGCATGTAAAAATAACATTGTGCAGATTCTGGGAATGAGAAATACAACGTTGTGAAAGTAGACCAGGGCTGGTATGCATTTTAGATGCTTCCAGGTTAGGTTTAAACAAGTTTATCTTCCACATGGAAATACTGGAGTGGGGAACCACAACCAAAACCATACAGTTTGGGGTGGGGGGAGAACCTGTCTGGCTCCCCTCAGCAGTAAGTGGCTGATCTTTTAAGCTCGTCAGAGGTTCATGACTTGTACAATGCAGTCTGTGCTACTGGTCTGATCCTTAACCAGCCATATGCAGTGAGCTGCAGTCCCAGAATGTGTTTGTCAGTACTGTTTTGTAACAGTCTAATTAGAGTGAACTCTCTTCCCCATTGAAATACCACTAAGTTTGAGAAAGGTGCTTGAATTTCGTGAAAGACTATGGAAGATAATTAACCTTTTGGCACTAGGCTTGGAGTATGAACTGAACTGCAAGCAATAGACTACTGAGGTTGGAGCAAGGGCCGCAAAGATTATTAAGGGACTGGAACATCTGTCATAGGAGAGGTTGCAGGAGCTGGCACTGAAGCAGAGAAGGCTCCTGGGGTCTTATCGATGTGTATAAAATACCTGGTGGGAGGGAATGAAGAAGAAACAGCCAAGCTCTTCTCAGTGGTGCTGGCTGACTGGACAAGAGGCAGTGGCATGAAGTAAAGCAAGTGAAACTTCATTTGAATGCTATAAAACACTCTTTTTCCTGTGAGGGAGGTCAAAGCACGTTGTGGAGCTTGGTTGCCCGTAGAGGTTGTGAAGTGTCCTTCTGTGGAGATGCTAAAAACCTAATGGGACATGGTCTTGGGCCGCCGGCTCCAGCTGACCCTGCTTGAGCAGGGGGGTTGGATCAGAAGCTCCCAGGAGAGGGAGGCTCCTTCCAATTTCACCAGTTCTGCAAAAGTTTTGTTGTTTTGTTCTAAACACTGTATTAACTTACTAGTTACACAGATTGACTTCAGTTGTCTCAATGTATGATAGGTTATACTGAGCTCTTCATTACCGTATGAATATGAAGCATATCTAAATGATTTGCCTTTCTTCCTCTCTCCTGTCTAGGTTCTGGGAACGCCTACAAGGGAGCAAATTAGAGAAATGAATCCGAACTATACTGAATTCAAATTCCCTCAGATTAAGGCACATCCATGGACTAAGGTGAGTCTATATGAACTGACTAATAAAGACACGTGGGCTGAAAGTAAAAATTGAAGGAGTTCGGTGGCTTGGTGGCTGGCTTTCAGTTTAAACTGGGCACTTTTAACTAAGCTGGGGACCCGGTAACTTTTGATGTTGAAAAGGAGAAGAAGGTATTGAAGCAGTGCACTATAATATCTGTTGGTCTGGGGTTTTTTGAGGTTGCCTATAGGTGTTGAGGGGTTATTTTTAAGCAATGTGTCTATAGCAGATTGCAATATATTTAAATCCTGTCATGCTATAAATTGATATTCACAAAAGTCACCTACAAATGAGAGAATATTCCAGTGATAACGTGTGACATTTTCATAATGCTGGTACATAATGTGACAAGGGCTGACAGTCACTTTCTTAAATGGTTGTGTCATAGATATTATTATATTTGTACTCCTATAGGGGTGCTGTTGAGGGGGTTGGTTTTGCTTTCTTAAGACTAACTAGCTTTCACAAGGAGACACTATTGCAATATATGCAAACAATATTATAACTTCCATGATCAAAGAGTAAACTTTTAGTAAACTAAAGAGTATTGAAACAAATACATTGCCACACAGTTGAGCCATCTTCCACATATCAAGGAATGAGGAATATTTGACTTGGGACACTGAAACTAATGATTTAATTAGCCTCTTGGCTGTGGAATAAGTTAAATATAGAGGTTTAAGCAGTAGTTAACATTTTCTCTTTGCTGCTTGAGAAATGTCTGATACAGTAGCAGTATATTCTTGTCATATCTTAAAGACTCAGGTTTCCTTCTGCTAAGAAAGCAGTGTGTGTATGTGGAAGGCTTGCATTCCTTGTTGAGCACACGTTCCAGGTCAGACTCTTTTGGACGAAATGCTCTGCGGTGGTAGAAACTCTGGATAAATTAATTAGAGCTAATTGATAGCAGGCCATGTACCCGATAGGTACATGCCAGGCCCGGTACTGCTAGTCACTATTATTGTGACAGATCCTCCAGTCAGTTACATGCCACTTCAATTTTCCTTTTACTTACTGATTTCTCATTCGCATTTCCATATCAGAGTTTCTTTAAGTTGTTTAAGTGATTTATAATAGTATAAGAGGTCAGTAAATCCAGCAAGGCTTTTTAATACCATATGTTAACAAGGGAAAATATTAGGGCAAATGAAATCCTTGGGAGTGGTCTCTGCAGTTTTGAATTGCATCATCATAAAAGTCATGAGAATAAGTCCAAAAGCCTTACAGTACTGAATATTAGGGGCACATCTGAATTCCTGCAGTTAAGGTGTTTGGGTTGGGAGTGGTTTAAATTTATATGCAATGGAGTAGGAGTGCAAAGATGTTCTGTAGGACACAGAGTTAAGCATCTAAGCTAGCTATGCAACTTATCTTCTGCATGAATCATCTTTTAAGAATCTCTATGCACATGATGGTCAGTTAGACTACAGCAGAGATCATCTGGCAAATGGAAGCTTCAAGAAGAAAATGAGACTTCCTTCTAGAGTCTTTCTTCCTTCATAGGAATGTTTTTTTGATCATTCTAAAGGATCACAAGTGAAACTAAGTCAGTTACAAAGAATTGAGAGGAGCTTGCCAGAAGATCAAATCTGCATACTCGATTAGGGCAGAATCAGTTTTGGAGAGTTGTGCTTGCAACATAGCTCCTGATTCTTGAGTCATTCTGCACACAACTCCTTTCTGACGTTGGCTGGGTGTAGAATAGCATTTAAAACAGTTACTACAGTTGTGTTACATGATACTTCATTTATGAGACCTGTACTTTTCTTATTCTACAAATGCTAAATTAACAAAATGGATTATCCAGCATAGTGTTGGTAATGGTACTCATCCTCTCAGTGTGTTACTTCTAAAGATCCTTTCTTTCCAACACTTGGAGCATGATGAGCTGTGAAAGATTTAAGTGGTAGCATTACCCTGCCTTACGCAGCTGTATTGGCATAACATGTGATGGCACATCAGCAGGCATGTGCATCCTCTTGCAGCTTCTGTAGCGTGGGAGAAAAAGCACTGCTGACCCGGCTCTCTAATGAGCAGAAAAGGAATGACTGAGGAAGTGAAAGTGCACGTTTCTTTTGTTATAACTGTGTATGTAACTAGAGTGCTACAGATAGGACTTGAACTTCAGGTTTCAGCCTCAAAAGCACAAGTCTTTACCATCTGGTGGTGTGATCTGCTACATTTGCTGTGACGTGCTAGGTGAAGCGGAATGGCGGCTGGTGCTGCAGCAGAATGAAATAGGTTCTGGCTTTTTCAAAGAACTGAGCAAATTATTTGAGACTGAATAAGGATGAGTCAGTATTCCTTGGCTGGTCCTTAGGAGTATTGTCTCTCAGGTTCATTCAGTTTCAGGCCTAACTTGAAATTTTGAGCAGAAGTTTTATGGAAATTTGAAGCCTGCCTTCATAGATGTGTCTTAGATTTTTCAGTAGAAATGGATTGGTATTATCCGAATACAGTATTGATATTCAGTGTGACGTAGTAGTATGAAGACAGAGATTTCAAATTAACTATGGTCTGTCTTCATAGATTAGGAGAGAAGTCAAGCTAGCACTCAATATCTTTCTGTGCTGCAGCAATAACGCGAGTTTACAGTGCAGACTGTTCTTGGACTGGTTTTACAATCTGTTGACAATTTGAAATTGAAGTACTTTTGCAACTTAAGAGCTGGAATGTCTCAGTACAAAACATACAGAGGCCTCTCTGTCTTCTCTCCAATATAGTTCTGTGTTGCTCAAGCACATGCATGTTTTTATACCAGATCTGTGCATGATGCAGATGATGATGGGAGTTCAGCATGTCCCTGGCTAACAAAAGAAGAGAGAATCTGAACTTTCCAGGAATCTTTTAAATAGTTCTTCCAAAATGGGACTTCTCTCTTCTTTTCCTGGCACCCCACGCCACAACTCCAGCCCCAAAGGAGGAATTTGGAACATTTTGGTTCTTTTCAGTATACCAGAATGTTTAATTCAGCAATGTAGCTGTTCTTTTCATCTGGACCTTCCTTTGTTTTCACTTAGTATAGAATATTTTGTATTCATGGAGGTACATCCTACTACTTGGCTGCCTTGGTCAGCGAGTAAGTAGCATTAAGTTATAAGAGAAGCAAGGGCTTGTCTTACAAGGGCTGAGAATATCTTTTGACTGACTGATACAGTCAGGAAAAAAAATGGGTAGGCTTTTAGACACACAGTCGTTTACCTGTCCATTTTTTCCAACTGTATCAGCTCACTTTTCCTGGCTTCAGCTGTAACAGTCATTTATCTCCTTCCCAGTAGCTGGTGCAGTGCTGTGTTTGGGCTTTAGTCTGAGAACAATGCTGATAACACACCAGTGTTTTAGTTGTTGCTCAGTATTGCTTACCCCGATCAAGGACTTTTCAGTCTCATGCTCTGCCAGTGAGGAGGGGCACAAGAAGCCAGGAGGAAGCAGAGCCAGGACACCTGACCCAAACTGGCCAAAGGGGTATTCCGTAGCACAGCGCATCATGCCCAGTATAGAAACTGGGGGGAGTTACCCAGAAGGCCCAGATCGCTGCTCGGGTCAGGCTGGATATTAGTCAGCGGGTGGTGAGCAGTTGTATTGGGCATGACTTGGATTTATTGATGGGTTTTTTTTCCTTTTCCCTTTTAAGTTTTATATTCTTTCCCCTTGTTATTTCCCTTATCATTATTAGTAGTAGTACTATATTATACTGTAGCTATTGGACTGTTCTTATGTCAACCCGTGGGGTTTACATTCTTTCCATTCTCTTCCCCATCCTGCCCGGAGTGGGGGTGAGTGGAACGGCTGCATGGTTCTGAGTTACTGACTGGGGTTAAACCACAACATCACCAAATAAAAGTTACTACCCTTTCTGGAGGCTTTGCTGCTGCTGTTTTTACTAGGTCAGAACTTTCCTTCCGTGTCTTTCAGCTACCTCAATTGCTTGAGCCTTCCTTCTTACTGGAAGTTCAGTCTGATTTCTGCTATTTATCTTTATACTTGTTTGTCTTCTGACTAAGCTTCATCTATATCTTATAAATGTGTGACTGGAAAGCCAAGAAGAAAATCTGAGATCAAGTGCAAGGTTGTACATCGCAGGGCTGTGGAAGTTCAGCTTTGGAGATTAGCTTTCTCTGAGGCCTTTTTCAGCCCTTTTGGAGAGGGGCAGGGACAGTAGGGTGGCTGACAAAAGGTCTAAATGCATGCTTCATAAGCTTGTGTTAGATAGGCGTTGCTTACCATGGCCCCAGTACAGCTGGCCTTTATCCTAGCATTACTCAGATGCTACCTTCAGATCTCAAATCCTTGGGGCTTTGAAAAACAAAGACAGTGCTGTGGTTATTTCCAGAAATATGAAAAAATGTGTGTGCCGGCCCGCCTTTCTCCTTGCATCCAGCTAGTGAAGGATCTCATTTGAGTAAGATTATAGCAAATGCAGTATAATTATGTAGTGGAGGCCTCTTCTGCATGGGGGAGATGACTCATGTGGATTTCTTTCTTTTTCCCCACCCAACGATACTTCCACATTTGTTGTTAATGGCAGTAGAATGAACTGACTTATCTACTGAGCTCCAAGCATGTCCATGGTTCGTGATGGCAGAACAACTCAACAGAGTATATCAGCAAAGGTTGTTTTCTTTAGTCAAATCATAACCTCTGCCTTGGCTCCATTGTGTAGACATGGAAGGAGTTTCCACTGCAGGCAGCTCTTGAAAATAGACAGCGCATCTCTTAAACATACTGTAGTTCAGTGGCCTTCGTTTCTCGTGTTCTGAAGATACTTACAAGATTATTTAAGAATGCAGGCATTTTAAAATATACGGTTGGTGAGATAAGCTTGAGTGTACTCAAAGGAATGGCTTCATTCACCATCCCCAAATCTGTAGCGAGCTTGTGTCTGAATCATAATTTCCAAGTCAGTGTTGAGATGGAAAAAGACAGGAGTCATTTGTTTAACAGTGGAAGAGAGAGAGAGAGAGAGAGAGAAACTGTCATGTCTACATCGGGTTTGAGCATCTCTGCCCTTCTGCAGTGCACTCTTGTGGATGAACACACAAAGACTTTTCTCTGCAGCACTTTGCCGTCACAATAAAGTTGCAGTAGATTAGGACAAGGTCTCTTCCAGCTTTATAAGTGCTTCCTTTTTCTTTCTTTTTTATTCCCTCTCTATTTATACTGTTCAGGGTGCTCTTCTGTCTGTGTCTTCAAGCTAAATGATTATAGCAGAGGAGAACAGTGTCTAAGATGAAACTTCAGGCTCTAGCTCATCACTTCTGGCACTTTTCCAAAGCAATTGGCCAGCCACTCCTGGCTGCAGCTGAAGTTCTGCAGAACCACAGTTGGTTGTATGATACAGTAGCTCTGGATATTGACTTTAGGATCCCTATTTCTGCCTGTATTATTAAATAATTTCTGCAAATATTATAAAATACTTGGTAAATATTTTAATTGGTAAATATTCTCTGTGTGTGTGTGTATTGTTTGTATACGTTTACCATACTAATCACTTTACTTTGAATGTTGACTTTTTCTGTGCTTGTAGCAGGCAGTCCTGTTGTCTTCCCCACCCTCTGGGACTGGGATGTAAAGAGTCTGGTCTCTCTCTCATGACCATGTTTTTCCACCCTCCAGAATCAGTTTTATGTCTTCATCCTGTCCTACTCCTGCTCTCCTGGTTCTTGTCTGTTTTTTAAGCAGATTGTTTTGCTTGTAATGCTTCCAAAGTGACTGCTCATACTGTAGATTCGAGAAAGAATACCAAACAGTAAAATGGAGAAATAGACAGCTCATTTTGTCACTTCTAATTGTAACTGATGACAAAAGAAAGCGAAAATTCTTTTGTCAGAAATCTGGTAAGTGGACTTGCATTTGAATTAAAGCAGAAAATGCAAACTCTTCTTTCTGAGATTGGGGTCCGATCTTTTGTAGAGCTACACAGGTACAGTGGAGATGCAGTGTTTCTTTGGGGGCAGTTAGATGGCCTAAGTCCATCTTGGAGCAAGGTCAGTTTTCCACCTCCCACCTGTATATTCCTGATGCCTTCCTTCTGCATTATTGTTCATATAGTAGCAAAAACCTCTTGAATAACGTGAATGTTCAGGATTTGTATTGCCTTTCTCACCTGGCTGACCATTCAACCCAGATTGCAAGCACTGGGATAAGGGACCAGGGCAGACGTGTGTGGCCAGAAGAAGGGCACTCACTGGAGGTGATTTGTGCCTGTTGTGAAACCGTGCCCTGACCTCTTTCTGAAGAGTACAGTTCTGTTTTTCACTTGGTGTATAATGACTTTCCAAGCAAAAAGTGAAAACAGCTCTGCTGGAGACTAACTTAAAAGAAAAAGGACCCAAGTTCTTCTGGCAAGCTCGTGTTTCCCAGATCCTTTTGTAGGAACAATGATTTTTGACAAAAAAATCTCTTATCTCCGTCTAAAGCATGAGAAAAGAAGCCAGGTTTGTTGGGTGGTAAATTACCCTGCCTCTGCCCAATTTACATGCAGTAAAGAAAGAACTGCTTAACAAGAAAAGAGTGAGTACGAATGTAGCATTAAGGCGTGATTTGCATCAGTGCAACTATGGAAATCAAATGCTATGTTTAACATGTCTTCTGCAATGTACCATCTGTTTAGCTGTCCCATTGCAACACATCTGTCTAGGCTGTTCATAGCGGCTCTCACATGGAGGCTGAGACTGCTTCCAGAGATCTGTTTTCAAGGGTTCTCTCTGGGAAGAAGGGGAGCTGTTCTGTTCTGCTTAGCTTTGTTGCTTTCCTTTAGAGCTTGATAGAAGCAGAGCACATGCACTGGGTAATAAACGCTAGCTCGTTCTGTCTCTGCCGGGTCTTCAGTGGAAGAAGCCCAATAACAAGTGTGTGGTCTCAACAAGAAGTAGCTTTGGAGACAGGTTCCTGGTGCTGTTCCCAGTTCTCTGTTGGCTCATTTGTAAGCCACTTAACCCTTCTGTCTTTATTTCATTTTCCCCTATCTAAGTGCCATCTGACAGGCATTCTTAACTAAAAAGGCATTTGCTGTTTCTCAGCTGCTTTTTAGAAATAATTCCCAACACCAGTGCCTCTTGTCATGGACTTTTTTTAACTTCCATTCGTATCTCATGAGTTTTAGGCACTTCAAAATAGCCAAACGGTGTATTTCAGAAATCCCATTCTGAAATTCTCAGGCCCTTGGAACAAGACCAGTCCCAAGTGCAGAGTTGCAGACACAGCTTTGCCTTTCTTTGTGTCAGGTAGAGCTCAGAACTGTCTTGTATGTGTCTCTTCCCTCTCCTTTTGTGTTTATGAATGTGTCATGTTTATCATAAGCCTTATTACATTAAACTTGCATAATTTGTGTCATAAAGTTGTGGTAATCGTATTGTGTGATTGCAGATTTAAAAAGTTGATTTGAGGGTCGTGTCCTACATCTGACAACTTCACTTGTAAACAGTACAAGCTTTTGGTTGAAGGGAGGAGCTTTGTCTCTTACCTAATGTTCATGTGCCATCAAAAATGTGCTTACAAACGGAAAGGAGATGTGCACAGACTGTCAGCCTGAATTGGTGGTGTGGGTGGTTCTTGGCAAAGCATATGAGTCTCTGAAGCTGGTGAGGAAATTTTTAACCATGGTGTCACAAACTTGATGCGTTAGCAACAGATGTCATTTTCAGAAGCCTCTGCTTTCTTAGGGAGCACAGCATGCGAGCAGTATTCACAATCTGCATGCAAAGCGCACAGTGGTTGATGGCATGAAATCGTGTCTTTTAATACACGTTGGGTAGAAGAGCACCTTGGTGTAACATTGTGAAGCTTTGGCTTTGGGGCTTAATTAGACCAAGACGACGGAGCTCCGTGTTGTGCATGGGAAGTCTGTCTGAAGAATGTCAATGAACTGAAAGTCAGAGCAACCATTCTGTTAAAACAATACTTAGCTCTTGCCCCATGTGGTTTTATTTGAGAGCTGAATGCTGATGTGAGTGAAGTGAAATAGGAGAATCCTCTGCTTTCTATCCTTTTTCCTTCATCTTTCCATGCGTGCAAAAAATAAAATGAAATTCAGAAGGGGTGTGAACTCTGCTACACTGGTAGGAACTATTTCAAATTAGCAAGATAAAATGGGACCGCTCTGCTAGTGCACAAAGACTTCATCTAAATTGAAGTCGCTTGGGGTTGAGAGCTACATAGTGCACCAGGGGCAGTTAAGCCTGGCAGTCGTGTTTGAAATGTTGAAGGTGGTAGTTCCAGATAAATGAAGGAGGAGTAGCGTAAAATAAATGGCATTGAGGGCAGCGTAACGTAGAAAGGAGAGAGGAGTGTGTCTGGCCTTGCTGTCTAGCTGATATGGTCTGTCAGTATTTCTGCGTCACCAGCATGCCTGAACAAAGAAAGAACTTGCACTGGTCCCTCAGCCTTTTGGTGAGGTATAGATTTATTGGGATCTGAAGGGGAAAAAGGTTAAAAAAAAAATAATGGAAATCAAAACCCCAAACCCAAAAGCTGTGGCTTTGGTGAGTCAGCATTTCCATCTGACATGATCAAATCATGGAGATTTTTGCAACTCATCCAAAAAAAAACCCCAACCAACCAAAAACCAAAACAACCAGTGACCTGGGTCTCAGCCTCAAATCCATTTGCTTTGCAGAAATAAGAGGGTTTGAGTTATGCAAGTGCAAATTTTCCTTGAAGAATATTGTATGTAAAGCCTTTTTTTTTCTTTTTTTTTTCTTTTTTTTCTTTTTTTTGCATTTGTTTATCTCCAAAACAGGTTCATTTTTTAAAATGAAAACTTGAGCCTTCGGTCCCTCCTGTGGACAAATAGCCTTACCCAAGGTCTTGTTTCATTTTAGAAAAATGAATTGCTGCGCCGGTGGGGTAGTATTTGAATGCTTTAAAAGTTCCTGTCAGTGTTTTAGTTTTGGTTCTTTTTTCTTTTGTTTGTGGACTTGCTGTGCCTTTTGCCCGGCCATATTTAGTCTGCATACTAAATGTTAGTCTGCCCAAACACTTTACTTTGTGCACTTAGCTTTTTTTTTTTTCCTTTATTTTTCCTTTCTCCTTTTTTCTTTTTTTTTTTTTTTTTTTTTATTTTTATTTTTTTTTATTTTTATTTTTGTTTAACCCAGATGTATTTTAGACCGAGACAGACTTTGCTCCATGGGCCGGATTTTAGTCCGTGCACTAAATTTTAGTCCGCAGACTAAAAATAATCCGCGGATTATTTACTGAATCAATTCCCTCACTGAGAACTACAGAGACCCAAAACTCCTGCTGAGCCGTACATGCAAGGGGCTTTAAGGCTTACAGGTCCCACTGTCTGCCTGTCCTCCCACCCCTTCCCACCACGGAGCGCCAGCCCGGCATTGCCCTGACATTGGCACTCCGTGGCATGGAAGTGCTGGTGTACCCATTGCCGCGGGCAGCAGCCACTCGTGTAGTTCTCCGTGGGTGAATTGGACAGCTTTCCTGGTGGAACTGCGTTGAGTGGGAAGAGCTAGAAGACCGCAGGGGGTTTTGCTTTTATTTCTCAGGGTGTTATTCGAAAGGGAGGCGGGAGGGGACAAATTGAGGGGAAAAAATTCCTTAAGTAACGGGTGCGACGGGTATGAGGGGGAATAAACCCGCAATAGAGAGCAGTTCAGTCCATACCCGCACTCCTGAGGTGGTACGTCCAGTTCCTGAAGAATCCTAAAGAGATAACGCCAGCAAACAAAATCCAGTGGCGGGGGAAGTCAATCCAAAATGGAGAATAATCCGCGGCGGCCTGAGGCACTCGTAGCTCACGCAAATTAAAAGCATCCAAATTCAAAAGTAGAGTTCTCGGATTTTTCCTTTCTCTTCAGCACAAATTACAAATTGCTAGGGGTTTGGGTACTTTTGGGAAAAAAACCAAAACCACCCAAGACTTTACATTGTGTCTCTGGGACAGACTTACCAGTGGGTGCACCTTTGGGGACAAACTAACCTGGCCCCATTTGTCTGTGGACGTTTATATCCAGGACCGAGGACTGAAAATTCTTTATGATGGGAATTTCAATTACCCTTTTAGTTCAAGTTAGAGTTTTGATTTCAATTTTTTTTATTTTTTTAGTAAATGCACTGGCATTGGAACATAAATTTAATATAGAAATGTTTCTATACTATGCCTCACCATTGCACAACCGATTTTTTGGCATACACTGTGGTGAAGTTGGACTTGCTGCTATGGAGACTGATGTTTAAAGTTTCTAATTGTATAAACATTTTCTATGTCCCCCACACCATGGATTTCTTATAATATTGGCTATATTTTTCCTTGCTGGACTATTCTCTTTTGGATTGACTCCCCCTGTTTGGATTATTTCACTGCATTATCATCTTTAGGACTCGTCAGGAACAGGACATTTCACCTCAGGAGTACGGGTATGTACTTAAACATTTTTTCAAATTACTAGGCCTAGCCTTGAAAAAGTGGAATATTTGAGTTCAAACCACATCTTTGAGGCAGCAGCCAGGCAAATGTTGTAACATGCAAGGTGACAGAGATGAGATGAGTACCGACCGTAACTCACTTCATGTTAGTCACCGCTTGTTGTAGGGGAGGCCATGTGAGGCCTTCCTTTTCCATTTATTTCTTCCCCACCTCCCTGGTTTGAAGCAGTCAGGGCAGGCTTCAGGAATTGCCAAGCCCATGTAACTCATGTCAGAGCCAAAGGAAGGCTGAACAATTCTCAACAGGGTTTAGGAAACAGGCGCTAGGGTTTCACTGGCTTGAAAATGAGTTTGAGTGGACAAAGGAGCACTCCTCCTACAGATGGCAGACTGGTGACTGCTTTCTAATGTGCTCAAGGTACTTGTCATCTTTGCCTTAAGGAAACATACTACTTTTTTTTCCTTTTTAAAATCATTATAATAGCTGATATGTGAGCTGTCCTGAGGGAAAACACAGCCAAGAGTCAAGTACTTCAGTCTCAAGCTGTGGTAAATCAAGCCTGTTAAAACATCAGCGTGAAGGTTCATGAGGGAGATCTCGGTAGTTTTACCCTGATGTTAAATACCGAGCTACTTCTCTTCTGTGGATTTACCTCAAGACATACTCATTTGTGCTACTTAGTGAGGGGTAAAAAATAAAAAGAGCTGATGTTTTGGGGGTTTTTTTGCTAGAGATTTTGTTCTGGTCAGGCTGGGGCTTGGGAGTGATGCTGGCATCCACTGTGCGCTGTGGTCAGCAGTCCAAGCTCTGCCAGCAGCGTGCAAAAGCAGCTTCTGCTGCCCCTCCGTACATTCACAGCACAGTGGTCAGCCCAAGTTCTTTGCCAGCAATGTTAAGCTAATACCTTTCTTTTTGTCATTATAGGCCTCGTGTGAAAGCTTTTTTGGTTCATTTTGCAATAACCCAGTAGAAATAAATTGTGCTTTTTCGGTACCTGGCTCTTTAGCTCCCCAAGTCAGGATTCTCTGCCACACCAGTTAGTACAGCACACACTGCAGCAGTGCTCCCGAGGCAGCTGGGCACCAAGGGGATAAAATTTCAGTCTCTGGAGAACCTTAGCATTTGTGTTCGATTCTCGTTCAAGAGAGCATATGTGTCTTTGGTTTAAAACCTACTTAAGAAGTGCCTGTGCAAGTTCCTCATCTGTGATTAATGAGCATGTCATGCACTGAATTGTATTTTTTTCTTGTTTTGCTCCTCGATGCTGTGTGGCTTGGGTTCACCTGCAGCGGGGCAAAAGCATTTTGGATTAGCTCCATTTTTACCAAAAATGCTGGCATCAGAATTTAACACTTGCAACCACCCCACTCCCTTTTCCCCAGCCTGCATATCACCTGCAACATAGCAAGGCAGAAGTACTTGAGGGGACCATCCACGTCATGTTAGCTCATATTTTGCTTTTGACATAATGAGAAAGGAAGACGGGGGTGTGATTAGCGGTGGGTAGGACTGTTCTTAGAGGATTAAAACAAAGCTGCAGTGAAGAACTCCTATTTGTAGTCACTCAAGGTAAAAATCTGTTAGAGTAAAATAGTTGGTTCTCTTGACACAATTTTCAGCTGTCCTTACAAATACCAAATGTGCAGGAATTATCCCGATAAACTTATGGGAATGGCTTGCCAGAATAAGGTCACGGAAGAAGTAACTTGTAAATTAGAGCTAAGACATTTCCTGCACCCCACCCGTGCTTTCCTTGTTGTTCTCCAAAGTTGAACAGCAGCCTCCATAGCAACAATCTGACCTGCCTGCCTGCAAAAGTCCATGTTAGTAAGACTTCATTCACTAGCCGAAAAAAACCCCAACCCGAAACCATAGCGGGGGCCTTATTCAATTTTTACATTCAGTGAATCCTGCTCATTTGAACCCTCCTCCCCACCTCCACTCCACCCCATGTGCATGGCTGGAAGCACCTCTGTGTGTTTATCATGATTTTTGAATGAGTTTCCCCTTCATTCTTAAAGTTGTTTTCTGAGTGCGCTCTCATGAAGTCTCTTGCTGGCATTGCACCTTCACTCTAGCGCAAGACGTTGCAATTAACCCTTTCTCAACCCCAGGAACTGGATTTTCCCATGCTTACTGGAGGACTTTTGATTAGCACAAACCACAGCTTTGTTCCAGCTTGTTGGGCAATGAGAGGTTTAATTGCTCTGACTTGCTTCTGGTCAGCACGGAAAAGAAACATACCCAGACAACCTGTTTCTCCTGGCTTGTTTTCTCTTTTTGTCTTGTTTTAGGTCTTCCGGCCCCGCACTCCACCAGAAGCAATCGCGCTATGTAGCCGTCTGTTGGAGTACACCCCCACTGCCCGCCTGACTCCCCTGGAGGCCTGTGCGCACTCTTTCTTCGATGAACTACGGGACCCAAATGTCAAGTTACCAAATGGGCGAGAGAAACCTGCACTCTTCAATTTCACCACTCAAGGTAGCCTGTGAGCGTTGAAGGATCCCTTCTTTAGGAAGGAGCACTTGCGTAAATGTTTGCTGTGATGCAGGCGTCGCTCCCCCAGAAGTAAAAGTCTCTGAGCAGGACTAAGGTTATTAAGTGGTTCCATAACCAGCTGTCTCTTTCAAAAAGAGAGGAAAGGGACTTTGGAGAAAAGAGTTATGGGATTTTCAGATGCCTGGTGCCTTCAATTCAGTTTTCATGCGGGATATCAAGGGTTGTTACTATTGGATTGCATCAAGAAGGCTTACATTTGCAGTTCAGTGTCTGCCGCCTGGCTGCTGGCTTTGTGTGAAGTATCACAGTCAGCGAACCACAGAGATTAGATTATCATTTGGAGATAATCCTGCTCCATCGTACCTGAAATGCCATAGCGAGGAGTAATGCATATTAGATTTGGCAGGGAGGTTTGTAGTGTTGCTGCCCATTTTGGTTCTGGGTACGAGATAAATACAGAGGTGTTAGTGTCCTGATTTTATGTTCTATACAGTTCATCTGGCATCACACTGACTCAGTCATTTAGAAACTGTAAAAATGACAGACAACTAACTTTTTTTTTGAAGCCAGACCAGTGTCAATTCTTAAAACCATTGATGTGTGGTTTGGGGTTTTTTTTTCAATGCAAGTGAAAAATGTAAAACTGATATCCCCCTAGAACAGTTTTGCCTGCCAAGACAGAGAATGTGAGAAGTATGGCATACAAATATGCTAGTAATTAATTTTGGAGCTTTTTTGAAGCGATTAGCTGCCAATTCTCATCCTTTGAGCAAGAATAGATCTATGTGCATTTTCTGTTGAAAGTCTAAAACACCTTTTGCCTCAGTTAGCATCAGTGTAATTTTTCAAACTCTTTAGTGCATGCAGTGCCCATCTGCCAAACTGTGCAACAGAGCCCTCTCCTTCAACATGTGGACCCTTTCATTAAAAAACAAAAACCAAGGGCAGCAGGGAGAGAGCCAAAAAGTTTTATGTCTGTACAGAGTAGTATTTTAAGCTGCCTGGAAATAAACTTTTAACTTGCTTTGGGTGGCTGCCTTGCAGAAGGTAAATCTATTGAATATGCTAAAACATTTCCAGAGCACAAACACCCTAAAGCGATCAAGAAAAGAGCTTGTTCTTCCAGGTCACTGTCCTCTGTGCTGATTTCTGCATCTGCTGTTACGAATTTAGTAGCTACGTTGCAGGTCCTTCCTTCTCACAGTACCCATGAATTGCCTTTTCTGCCCACTTGAAGGCCATCTTCAATAGCTGAGATGGTTTTGTTCCCAGTATCGTAATACCGCTTCACCCCTGTTCTTTTTGACATTTTTTCTTCTTGCTTCTTAGTGATGTTAAGATTGGGCTTATATATTACATGAAAACCAGGATTTTAGAAAGGGTTGGGAAGCTTTATAGTGACTCTCTTTAAAAATCCTTAGGGGAGAAATAAATGTATGTATTGGGAACATGTCCCTGGTTTCCCCCTAGTCAATGTGGAAACTGCTGGGAAAGCTACCGTAATGCTTAAGCAAATTTAAAGCTCCTTTGCCCTCCGAAGGAGCTGATGTGTTCTCCCCTTGCACAGTGACTCACGGAAATGACAAGAGAAATCAGATCTCATGGAGCAATTTCCTTGAGATTCAAAAAAGCACGTTTCTGTCATGGGCAGGTGCTGGTTTCACCATTGAAAAAGGGAAGGCAGGACAGAGGCTGGCCATGAACACATGTTTAGATAAGCACTGTTGTAGGTGACCAGCCAAACTCAGATAACAAGAGTTTGGGTTTTTTTTTTTAATAAGTAATTACATTAGCACAGTGATTTTAAGACGTTTGTATTTAATAAATGTGCATCAGTGAGTCTCGTGTAGCAGCAGTCCTCATTACAACCAGGGAGGTGGTGGAGGTGTTTAAGAGGCAGCTCTGGTGCTTAGTGACACGGTTTAGTGGAGGACTTGGCAGTGCTAGGTTAATGGTTGGACTGGATGATCTTAAAGGTCTTTTCCAACCTAAATGATTCTGTGATTCTGAGATACACAAGAAGCTTTTGCTCCTGCTGTGACCACTCTGCAATCCTTGCTCTGTAGCCAGACTGCAAGGTCCTGTTGAATTGGCTAGTACAGAGCAGAAACCCCAACTGGGAAATAGATCCAGTTATTGGAATCAAATGATGAATCATGCTAAGTCATCTGTGGTAATTTAAAACGTGATGAAAGACATCCTTTTGTTTTGAGGTGCATGTGTTTTCAACAGATAATATTAAGTTTTAGAAGTGTTTTATTTGGCTATATCCAGTTGCCTGAAACCCATGAAGTAGGAGGTAGCTGCAGAAGGCTTGGAGGCAGACCTGTTTGTTAGAAATAACAACATAAATCTGACCATTAATGCACTGGATTGATTTTCAGAAAGAACCTGAGTGTCACAGCAGATCTGCTGTTCTGAGTACTCATATGATATGCTGCTCAGATAGAGTCTAGAAAAATAAGTGAGAGTGTATGGAAGATAAAGATCATGGCCTTTGGCTGCCAGCAGTAGTTGTGGGACATGTTGGTGCTTACTTTATTGTAGAGATGGGATCTCTCAAAGAGAGCTTTATCTGGTCATTCTTAATGTAACTTACCTGTAAGTTCCTATTGCTATTTAATCAAATATTATACATTAATTGGGGTTTGAAGAAAGTGTTTTGGCCAAAGAGGTATCTCCACTAGCCACAGAGCTGCAGTTCGGTGGCTGTTAGTCTTGCAGGACAGAAAGCACAGAAAGCATTTTTTCTCTTAGAAGCTGACTTTTGAAACAATCTGTGAAATGACTCCCATTTCCTAAACTTGTTGTAACATGTCGGTGGTTGAGCTGGGTCACAAATGTTACTGTCACTCCATGTTGGCCATTAAACACTGTAAAATTCTTCTGTGATTCAGCACTTAGGAATGGTTATCGTGCATTTCTAACCAAACTGTTTCAGTGTAATATTTGAGTGCCATCTAGGTTTTTCTTTTAGACGGTATTTCTGCTCAGGTCATAGAGGGGACAGTGGGACACAACGAAAGTTGCACTGAGTCCAGCACTCTTCTAGGTAAAGGAGAAACTGCTGGAACAACCTGAGTTACATGGAAAGTTTGTTATCGTGACAAAGCAAACTGATACAAGACTAATTTTTCCAGGGGCTTACGGGAATGTTGATAAATCAAATTTAACCGTGGTGATAGAGCACTGCACTGTTTCCTGAGACCAAGCATTTTCTTGTGTTTGGGGAATGATGATGATGTTCTGGTGTTCTAAGTAAAGTGGACATTTTCATTCCCATCCCAGGCATACATCTCCTTACTGGATATGTAAACTGGCTGCAAATGGCATGATTTGATCAGGAGAAAGCCAGAGGTGTTCTCCCAGCTGATGTGAATGGGGCTTGGGTCTTGTAAATGAATTGGGATAGCAGCTCTGTTCACATCATGGTATTGAAAGCTTTGTCTGGATTGCCTTGACCACAATACCTTCTTGCAGCAGCAGTATTGGTTGTAATTAACCTAACCTTGAATTGCAAGTTTGATTAGATAAGCAAGCTACAGTTCAACAGTTTGTCCTTCTCAGTACTTCATCAACTGCAGGTACCACAGGTCAAGCTTCTTCCTTGGTATTGACATGTGTCATCCTTGCAGATGTGACAGGAGCCAAAATATGATAGAACAAAAATTCAACCAAGTTCTCAAGCAAAGCTGCTATTAAACTTCAGCCAAGAGTTCAATTTACATTATTTCTTGTCTGAATTAACCTGCTCCTTTAAGTGAAGCATCAAGACATTCAGAGCATGCTGAATTTCAAGAAACTTCATACCAAGAAAGATAATGTGGTGCTTGAGAAGGGAACAAGATGAGTCTTGTAGTCTCTATGCACATTCTTTAAGGTAGCTTCAGAGAAATGGTTGCATTTGCCTTAAAACCAACAAAACTCGGTATGCGTGCCATAATGGGTGCTGCAAAAGGTGATGTTCTGATGGCACTGGGTGAATGTATGGGAGGAATGAGAATGGGGTTGAAGTGCCTTGCAAAGATGGTGTTCTGTTAGATCAGCTGCATCTGTGGCTACAGTAGTTCAGACAGTCTATAGCTGCATCCTCAAGGCACCGCTTAGCACTGGAAGGTAGCAGATGTCATTTGGTTTCCTTGATGGTTTAGCTCTGCTTTTGTTTGGGTCATAGCTACCAGTGATGAGCAGAAAATAATGAGGGGATGATAAAAACTTTCAAAAAGTGAGATAAGCAGCAGATTCCCACTAATAGATCTGAGAAACAGCTTGGAAAATATATTAAAGGAGCAACATTTTCTAGCACAGAGCAGCTAATACCCAAGGTAGTATTGAAGTATAGGTTTATCACTGCTGTTCAGCTTTGACACTTGAGGAGTCATGTTTCTTCAGTTTATTTTCCCATTTAAAATAGAGACTTACAAATGCTGAACTATATTACGGGCATATGAATTGTGAATTATTCCCACAGGAATTTGAGGATGAGTATTTGTACAAATGTTGTGAGTATTGGGGCTTTCTAGATGGACTAGCTAGGTCTGTTTAGACATCAGTGGAGAATTACAGGATAGATTGGATGGGTTGCAGGTAATGTAGCAACTTCTGTTTCGTTCTAGACTGGAGCTTATATTCATAAGTGCTGAAACACAGTCTCAAAGTGTGTAGTAATGAGCAGGTGAGAGTCTTCTGCCTCTTGCCCTCGCAGTAAAGAAACTTCATGTAACTTAACAGAGGAAAAAATGAAATTGCTGAGTAGACTTCTGATCCCTTTAGGCCCTAAGTTTAAAGCTTGTGTTAAAGAAAAGCAATAGGCTCTTGAAAATAAGCACAAATAATTGAAGACTTTGTACCAAACTGAAGACATGGTATGATTTGGATAGCCCTTGCTATCTGGAGGTCTTATGTAAAAAGCTGTCTATTCTCATTTCTCCTCCAGATGACCTCCTGGAGCTCCAAAATTCGTCAGTCTCCTTTCTGTGAGGTGACTGTTCACATCCTTCTCACTGGATGCTGCGTTCTCAAAAGGCAGCCAGTCACTCCTGTTTCTGAAACAAACAGGACCTGTCTTGTCTGCTCAGTTCCACCTTCTGTGAGGCATTAGATTCTCTTGAAAGGGTGCCAGAAGATTGTCATTTGTTGGCAATATGTAGCCCTTATCCTCCCACAGTTGTGGCTATAAGATGCCTATTTTTCATTCCGATACACATTGAAGCTATATTAGATTTGGAGCCTAAAAGATATGACTATTTTTGCCTTGGTTAATGTCTTCAGAAAGAATGGTTGCATCATTTTGTTGTCCATTTAAATTGCCCTGATGATCAATTCCTGTTGCTTTTCCTTGTGCCTCTTCTTGGCCTCGCTCAAGGAGACTGGTCTTGGGTTCCTGGGTCCTCGAGAAAGTGATGCTAAGAACTAAATCCCTGAAGCTCTTGGAGCAATTGTTGGAGCTGCTTGCTTGCTGAACCTGTGCCCAAAGCAGCACCACTGTTATCAGCCTTCTTAAGACTGATTGCAAGTGGGTTTGGGAAGGGAATCCTTCCAGTGCTTAGAAGGAAACAGCATTATCAGGCTGCTGATAAGGAACAGGCTTGGCTGGTTCTTTGCTAACTCCCAAGCTGCTGTCTTTCTCTAGGAAACAATTCCCATGCACCACTACTGCAGTTCTGTAGTAGTAGTAGTTGTAGTTCTGACAGTCTTGCTCTGGAGACTGCTTTGCCGAATATCGCTGTGGTTTCCTCTTGCTGGTTGGCAAAGAAGAAAACGTAACATGACCTTTGGCTGTAAGGGCATGCATTTCACCCGAGGTTGCTGTTACGGGGGGAACCCAAGGAGCCAGAACTGCATGCAGGGCTCTTCGTGGAAGATGAGCTAACTTTTTTTGTTCCACCTCCCCTCCAGAACTGTCAAGTAACCCATCTCTGGCTTCGATCCTCATCCCTGCTCATGCCCGGAACCAAGCAGCTGCTTCAACCCCTACAAACGCTACAGCGGCCTCAGGTGAGAACATGCAACCGCCTGCCTCCCTCCCCACCCTCGCTCCCCCTGCCCAGGCACCTTCCTGCTGCTGAGGCCCATGAGCTGCCTTGGCCTGCAGGGTGAACGGGGAGGAAGGACTCCTTCCAGCATCACCTGAAACTTGTCTTTGGTGGGTGGTCATTTGGGTGCTAGCAGTGGTCCCCAACCCAAATCCTAACCCAGGGCACTTAAACTCTGCATTCTACCTTATAGTTTGTTGGTCAAACTATAAGGTGAGTCTCGCTCAGACTTCCACTGTTAAAAAAATCACCTGTTGTGTTTTAGCAATCCTCCTGGGTTGGTTTGCACCTAAGTTCTGAGCTTTCAGCCGGTCTGGAATTAATACTGACTTGGAGCATGAGTTTGCGCTAGATGCCCAGGAAGAGAAGAAACAGCTAGCTCAGTACACATGGCCTCTGTGGAGCTCGGATGCCTTCCCCAACGGCATTAGCACTTAAAAGTCTAGTTAGGGTGTTCAGTCACTGTGCTCACTGCCTTGTCTAAGCAGCTGCAGTTGCTTCTTACCGGGTTTGCTTGTGTCATCTTTGGGTATGAGGCAGATGCTTTTTTGGCCAGCACTGAGGGAATTTCTTTCTTGCCTCTGTCACTCTCTCTCAAGTTGCTGTCAGAAACCTTATAAAAGCTCACTGTTGGCCTGTAGCCACTCCATATTGTATTCCGTTTCCAGTGAAAGCTTAAAAGCCTGCTAATATCAGTTTGGAGGCTCCCAAAGAAAATCCCAGGTGCTGCAGGATGTGGCAGAGGTGATTCAGTACACGGCAGCCTTCCTCTGAGTCAGCCCTGAGTCAGCACACCAGCCGGCTGTCTTGGGGATTGGGCAACCCAAGGCAGGCTGCAGAATGGGTGTGCTTCCCTACGTAGCTTGCGTGCACGTCAGTCCCATCTGAGAAGGGCTGTGACCCCATTTAGAGGTGCAGGACGCTTACTCAGTGTAAAATAGCTGATAAGCCCTAATTAAAAAGGTAATATTGAAACGTGCAGGAAAGCATTTGCAGGTTGGTGTGCTGGACAGTTACCTGATACCTGATGCGCTTGGTCCAGCCTGTGCTGTATGGAGAGCATTTTCATACTCCAGGACAGTCAGATGCACCCAGATGTGAAAGATGAGGCCTCCCTGAAAATGTAGGAGCAGTAGACAAAACATACAGCCTGTACAATCGTATGTCCTCTGAATTTAGGAGAAAGCAAAATCGCTATTTTCAAATTTGGTATGTTTATTTCATACACTTGGCAGTATTTTGCAAATAGTCATGTTCTCTGTTTCCCTTTTCTGTGCATCTGTTGCTCAACAAGTGAGAGAAAAAAAGCAGATAAAGTAGTTAAAGTGATTGAAAAACTGCAAAATACACACATGGGAAATTATTTCAAGCCCTTCTGAAAAATATTGTTTCACTTAATGTCCCCTTGATGACTTTTAAGGAGTTCTCTTTGCCAGGATACAAGTCTTGAGGAATTAATGGGGTTAAGAGATCTGTTTTCACCCCCCACTTTCCAAGAGTTCATGTGCGGGGGGAAATGCATTTAGGCTGAGTCCTAAACTGAGTCCTAAATGTGAAGTATACCCCAAAGAAAGAACAACGAAAACCCCCACCTTATTGATGTCAACATGTTTAAATCTTCTATTTGCAAGCACTGCAGCGAGTTGGGAACCTGTTATTCATAGTTCAAAACCCGTAAAAATACCCTTGCAGCTTGGAAAAGAAGTTGCAAAATTCAGTTCAATATTGGGCAACTTGCAGCTTTGTGTTTCTGCAGCACAGCTGGTTGGTTATTCACATGGGGTTCCCACAGCGGGCAGTGGGAATTCCATCGGAGCTGTGAATTTTAGGATTAGGTCCTGCCTGCAGTTATGTTAATCTGTTGTGCTTTGCATACTGATGCCACACTTAGCAAGAGATTTTCAAGTAAGGGGTCCCTTCTTTCCCTATAGCCCCTGCACATCCCAGAGCGGTAGATTTCTACTTCTTCAGTAAGTGCTAAAGCAGCATGGGAGCAGCAATCTCACCTAACCAAGGGCATCCTGATAGGCAGGAGACATTTCTGCAAAATGTGACTAAGCAGGACAAATTCAGAAACGACAATGGTGCTGATGGAGCAACAAGATGTAGCTCTCAAGGCAATTCAAAGGGCAAAGCAAGCTACATGTAACTGTAATTCACGTTATCAGTGTGTAACTTGCATCTCCCTCTAGCAAGCAGAGCTTATACTGAGGTCCAAGTTTTCACTCTTACAGTTGCCTACTCCATAAACTTGAGGCACAGGTGCACGTACATTGGAGTGCAGTGTACTAGTTCATCGCTGTAGATAATCCAGGTGGGTGGCTGTTACCTGCTTGCAGACAGTTACTCCGTTTCAGAGCTGTTGTGTTGGTTTGCAGCCAAGTCAGAATCTCTGCTTTTTGACAAGGTGTAAAGCACAGCTTTTTATCAGGCGCCAAGGCAGGGTCATAGTTACAGAATAACTTCAAAAGTGAGATCTGTTTGTCCCAAGTCTTGGTAGGCTTTGCCAGGACATTTAGCAGTGGTGTGGTACTAAGAGATGGGAAATAATGGCTTTTCAACATACCACATTAACGGGTTTCATCAAGGCAGCAGTACTAGCCCTTGTGCTAACCAATATGTTACACATCTGCATTTTTAAAACGTAGCAAAAACGAGTACATTTTGTTAACTGATAGTTTCACACTGGTAATTTCAACAGCCCAATGCAACAGTATTCCTGGGATCATGATCTTAAATGCAGGGGAATTGCTGTAGGTTTATTTTTAAGTGTTAAAATGTTTTTGTTGTAAATTTCCTCTTCTGTTGAGTGATAAAGCTGGATTTGCTGTACTAGCAGAACCTGGTTTTGCAGTGGTAGGATGAATCCTTGCTGCACCAGTGTTAGTAAATTTACCTGAAGGTTTTTGAGAAACATTAGTGGCATGTCTAAAGCAAAGCAGAGGAAAAGGAAGATGGGAGTTACTGGCCTCTGCTTGAAATGGTGTGCTTGCTTTCTGTGAATTATACTGGCCATTGATTAGAAATGCCAGCGCAGCTTTATCTGTGTGGGTGCTGGTTGATTAGCTGCTGGAGGATGGTTTCCTCGCTGTGCAGCCGCAGCATCTGCGAGAGGAGCATGCACACCAAGCCAAACGCATATCTGCCTGTGTGACTACGTGTTCTGCTCCCTGGGTCAGCCAGCAGCAGTAGTTACCTCTGTTAGTCGGCATTAAGTGGGGAAGAGTTTATTTGCCACCTGCAGGGGAGTTGCGCCAGCAGGGATGCTGGGGTCATCGTCGTGGGCATCCCACTGCGTTGATCCCTTGTAATCCCAAATGCGATAGTGTGCCTCAACTTTCAGCAACAAAGCAGATTAGAGCTAGTGTTACCTGCCAGTGTGTGCAGGTGAAAAAGGCCACAGTGCTCAGGAAAACAACATTTGGTGCATTTAGAGTATTCCCATTGAGGGAGTTTTGGGAAACTTTAATTCCTTAAGCAAAAGAGGGACAAGCTCAGGCACCAGCAAGCTCAGCACACGGATGAGTCCATGACAGTTGGAGGAGTAAAACTTGCATGTTTCAGGCTTTTATGTTCCAGTTTTGCTCTGGGCCTGGGATTTCTACATTCATAGGCAGGCACAGTAGGAAAACCAGGCTTTTCTCCTCCTCCTTCTCATGTTCTCAGCTGTCCTTTGAGAACTCCAAGGCTGGTGGTGGCTTTGTTTCTGTATCCTTGCAGAAGAGCAGCACAGTCCATCAGCATTACAGATCAAACAAGCTCATGCTCCCATTAGTGCTAATGGGCTTTCTCAGACTGAGCTGGCACCTCTGTCTCTCTTGAACTGTAGCCCCATCTTTCCGGGAGGTTTCTAAGGAGTAATCCTCCAAGAAAGCGGAGGCATTCCTCAGAGGGAAAAGCTCAATTGGAGGAGGTGCTCTACACTGATGAGAGATACTTTGCCCTCTGTTTGGAAGAACTTTTGGAGGTGGCTGACACTCAAGCCCTGATGTGGTTTCTTTGCCCGCACAGGCAGAGGTGACAAGACGATGAGGCTGCCCTGACCTCAAGCCACAGCCATCTGTCCCATACCAGGAAGCTCCTAGCTTTGCTCCCCAGCAGGGCTTCCGCAGTAGCACGGGCCACTGCTTTGCAAAGCAGATGTTCTCGCAGCACTGCTGGAGGCCTAGATTTTCTTCTCCAGTGCCCAAATACTGATGCCTCATGGTGAGGAGGAGTAAAGCAATGTCCAGAGACCCTCATACTTGAGTTGTGCTCCTTCCTCTGGCACCTCAGCAAAGAGCAAAAGTCTCTCTCTTGGTTCCCCAGGTGTCTTGTTGATGCAGAGTCAAAGAACAAGGTGGAATATCAAAATGCTGCATTTTCTTGCAGGTTTGGAGCCACTAAAGCCTTGAGCAGGCTCAGTGCTCTGTCCCAGCCCAGGTGGGCTTCTATAAGTTGTTGTGAAAAGCCCCATGTAAATGGTCTTGGGCTGCCTCACCTGGTTTATTTCCTTTTTAACATGTGGCCTATATATTTCTCAGCAACTCCCCCGTTAGTGATGATAGAGAAGGAGCATATGTTACATACCTTACATGAAGTAGCTCCATCCCCTCCTCTTTTTTCTTTATCTCTGCTCAGTAGCAATGATGATAACGATTTCAGCCTCTGCTGTCTTCAAGAAGAGGAGATCAAAAGGCACATTTCATTTCAGCAAACGGAATAAAAGCACTTTCCGTACACACACAGAAATCCTCTGCCAGCAGTACAGACTCCAGCTGGACTGCTCGCATCAGGCATGGCAGATGTTGCATTAACTGGACCTTATCCATACCTGAAAATTAATCTAGAACAGGCACAGCGAGAGTTTGAAGTGTGGTAACTATTAGCTGTCTGGCTGGGTCACTTTTGATTTCCATGGTCATCGTTGGTCTGCATGCATATGGGATTTGGGTATTACTCCTTCAGGGAAATTCTCCACATAGGAGGGCGTCTCTCGTGTGCAAGGCTGGCTTTCCAAATAACACTGGCACTGTTGTCACACTGCCTTGGTGCTTTAACTGCGTGAGCTGATTTTTATCATGGTGGTCGTTCCTTCATGAGGGAGGGTTTGCAATACATTTGGGATGAGAGGAAAGGGAACGGGAAACTCCCAGAGCATCGTCTGGCATCCTCTGCCCCCAGGAGGATTTCCCTTTCTTCCCACACGCTCCTCGCAGCATTTCCTTTTCAAATAGGCATCGTCCTCTCTTCCCACTTGCCCCTTGTATTCCTGGATGCTGCTGTTTGTTTGATTTCCTATTGTCGTTGCCGTGGTCTATGTGTGTTACTTAATTTGTCACTCAGCAAGTGCTGCCCATCTCTAGACTCTCATTCATTCCATTGCCTTTGCTCATGGCTGCGCTTCCAGCTACGGCCAGGTCAGTGTGGCAAGAGAGGAGAGGGTTTCGATAGCAGGTGGTGCTGGAGCATTGCCTGGCTGCATTGCCTCACGAGCTCTTCTGTGCTGGAGAAGTATCACTGCACCCCCACTGCCCACCAGCTGTGTTTTGTCACGTCTGCTATTTATGCCAGTCAGACTGTCCGTCAGTCTGAGGTCACTAAACCTGTTCTTCCTTTTTGTCATGTCTTTTCATACGCACTGTTTGCCCAGCCTGCCCTCCTCTGCACTAAGACAATAAGTCTTGGCCCTTTTTTTCCCCTGGTGCAGTATGGGTGGCTTTGCAGTTAACCTTACTTAAAATAAGCTGGAGAAATGCGTGACGGTCTCTTGCAGAAAGCCTCTCTTAATATCTTTTTCGCATCTATTTGTCATGTTGAGTATTTTATGTGTTTAACCTTTCGTCCACTTACCTTTTTGTGACCGCACTGATTAGATCCTGTGTAGAGTGGTTTAAGGTGAAGTTGGTGCATTTTTTTTCCTTTCACATACCAAGAACACTTTTTTTTAGAGAAAATACCTGATGCACGTGGCCTGTGAAAACACAGTTACAGTGAATTTCCTTTTGGTATCTCTTGGCAAACCCTGTGCTTTATTGAGATGCACTTTGACATGTGTCCCTGTGACTTGTTTCTCTGTGGAGCACTGTCACTCCCAGAGAAGAGGAGGTGTTAGAGACCATTTACTGCAGAGAGCTGATCCTCTAACAGTGTCATTTGCTTGTGTAAACCTCCGTACTGGCTTCAGGCCTTGATGTTAATCTGCTTCAGCAGTTCGGAGGGTGGCAGGTCCGACTTTGGTTGAGCAACATGGAATAAAGCAGTACACTTGAAAGAAGTTTTCTGAGGCAACAAGTGCATGGATCGCACACGAACATGCAAGCTGTTTCTGCCGGGGAAGCAGGCTTGTAGCTTTCATTGTCTGCACTCATTCACACCCTTTCCGGGCAGCTTTGTCACAAGAAGGCCCGACAGTAGAGCATCAGCACCACAAGTGAAACCTTGTGGTGGCCACGGGTACTCGATGTGTTAGTTTTGGTGATGCAAGCGTGCCTTGTCATGCACTTGGAGTTACTGGAAAGTAACGTGGGCAATGTTACCTCCTACAAAGCCTGCCAGAGCCCAGCGGGGTGTTTGCATGCGGGCCTGCACCCCTCAGCCCTTGAGGTCGCCTTTGTCCAGCTTGAAGGCCACCTTCCCACCCTCTCCCCAGACCGAACCGTGCCACCCGCACCCCCTGAAGCCAGGAGAGCACCCTAACCAAAGAGCGGGCGTTGTGGGATTCGCTGTGCGGAATGTCGTGGCTGTTGTTTCCAGATGTGTCTGTATTTTGGAGGTAATACTGCTTGTTTTTTTTCTCTCTTCCCTTCCTCTCGCCTGTCGTTTTGCAGATGTTAACGCAGGAGAACGAGTTCAGACCAATAGTGTAGCTACAGCATCAGCCTCCAACTCCACCTGAACCAGTACCAAGCAGCCAGCTGCACAGGAAAAAAAATCACCAGTAATTTGAGTCTTGCTCAGCAACACTGGTCACATTTGGAAAGAAAATTAAAAAGAGGAGAAAAAAAAAAAAAACCCAAAAAAAAAAAAAAAAAAGAAAACAAAACAAAAAAAAAAAAAGAACAACCAACCAACCAACCTGTTCATTTTAGTGTTCAATTTTTTATTATTATTATTGTTGTTCTTATTTAACCTTGTAAAATATCTATAAATACAAACCAGTTTCATTGTATTCTCACTCTGCAGGGTGTCCGGGGCAGGGGACTAGGTGGGGGGGGAGGAGGGAAAGCGGAGCAATACAACACACCAGTGTCTCTCCCCTCGACAATCTCTTCATGTTGGAAGTTTGCTGTTGTGTACTTCAGAACCAGGACTCTTGCCTCATGCCCTCTCCCACAACAGAAAGAAGGAAAAAAAGGAAAAAAAAAACCAAAACCAAGAAAGAAAAAAAAAAAAAACAAACCCAAACCTCATTCTCTGCTGAAATTCTTTTTTTTTTTCTTTTTTTTTTTCTTTTTTTTTAACCTCTTTTTTTATTTTCTTTTTAAGTGAAGTTTCGGACTTTGATGTAGTTGCACAGCTTGAATTTGGTCGGGAGCTTAGCAGGGGTCATGCAACAGAGCTCAGCGTTTCGTGTCAGCGAATCCATATCCCAGGTTGTCTGAAGAACTGCCCCGGCTCGGGATGGGGAGCGGGCAACGTGGTAGGAAAATAGGTTGCCATGGGGGGGGGGGGAGGGGGGAGGGTTTGCCGTGTATCAAAGGCTTGACCCGCTAGTGGAAGCCTTTCATTGTAAAAACCAGTGCTAGCGATGAAGAAACCTGCAGCTTCAGTAAGGGAAAAGTCTTACCCCAGTGGGTTCTATATAATATAATACACACACATGCACGACCGCAGCCCGATAGCTTTTGGAAGCAGCTCCTTTGCCCCGCCGGAGCTCCTGCCCCGTGGCCGGTGCCGGCGCCCAGTCAGCTCCCGTCTTCAGCAGAGAAGAGCGGACGAACAAAACCCTCGGCCCAGCCGGGGATGTTTAAGGGACTTTTTGGGAAGTGGCCGCTGTGAAAGCGGGTTTGGTTTCGGGGTTTATTTCATTTCCTCTTCTTTTCTCCCCCACTTTTCCCCGGCTCTCGGTTTGAACAGGCTGCCCTTTCCCAAGGTGCGTACAGGAGAAGGACACCAGGGTTTATAATGTGAACTGTTAACAGTCTACTGGTTTATTTTGTAATACTTTCCTTTTTTTAACTGCAGTTTTAACTCGCAGGATGCCACATTCTCCGATAGTTCTGATTTTAAATCCACAGCTAGAATCTGTATTTAATTTCATCTTTTTTAACCTCTTGCTTCTTTTATTTTTTTGTTTTTGATCTCTATTTATTGATGCGTGTTGCCACGTTGCCATTATGGTTTTACATTGGGTAGAATATTAAAATACACATCCGAGTGCTCTCGACAGTAATATGTACCTGCTGACTTGTAGGAAAGCTGGCTATATATGAGTGTGTGTGTATATATATTATATAAATATATACATGTATACATAGATACAATACTGCTTTTTTTATTTTGTCTACGATCTCGAAACAGTCTGCCCGGAGCGCGAGGTGAATGCTTGTTCTAGTCCATCTGTTCAGGGCCCGGGTTTCCTCCCTGCGGCGGCGCGTGGCGCGAGCATCCACGTCTCTCTTCCTGAAGTCAAAGCAATATTCCTCGGGAAAGGGTCAGGTGAGCGGCCGGACGCAGCCGCGGCGTGGAAACGGGACTTGCGGAGACCTGAGCTTGTCGTAGGCTTGCGGTGGGTGTCCGCTCCGGCCTTACCCCCCTTCAGAGGAGCTGTAGTCCGTCACCTCTGGTGCTTAGCGAGCTGTTCCATCCCACCCGGGCATCTCTTGAGGCAAGCGGTTGCTTTTTGGGAGCACGGGGAGCGTTGCGCGGCCCCGGGGTAGGCGGCAGTAGCGGCTTCGGCGCGCTCGGCCGCGGCAGCAGCAGGGCTTTTGCTCACGAGCTTGGTGCGTTTCTTGGACTTTTTTACACTGTTGATGTGGGATTTGTTTTGTGGTCACTCGTAGCAGCCCTGGAGCTGGGAACAGGCCTGCCCTCTCCCCCCGCCCGGCACGCAGCGCGGTTCCGGGGAGGCAGGAGCTGTTTGAAGAGGTGAGTGACCACCTACATGTTATGTTTGCTGTCGGGCACACACACGCACACACACACATGAAAAAAAAGGGGGTTTTAAAGCTCTTTAGCTGTTGTTAAATCCCAGCTGGCTGCATAGGAAAGCACACCCACATTTAGAAACAGGCAGCTTTCCAAATCCTTCCCTGCAACCGAAGAGGAAGGGCTGAAGAGCATCTGAACGCGGGAGCTCGGCTAGTCAGTGTCCCAGAAGGTAAGTGGAAGGGCTTGGCTGACCCAGTGATCCAGATAGATGCGGGAGACTCCAAAAGCAGGGCAGCAGCGGGGGACGGATCCGCTGTGTAGGCAACACTGCTGAGGCATTGGCCGCAGGCGCTGTCATTTGGAGGTAGTGAATTACACAGCGTTTAAAAACAGTAATAAAAATAATGGAGAGAAGCTGCTGCTTGTGCCAGGAAATGGGGCTGCTCTTCCCTTCCCTTTAGCCTTCGGGTTGAAGGCTGGAGAAGGGGAGCGCAGAGCTTTCCTCTCTGGTTTGGTGACTCTGCCGGTGTCTGTGTGTGTCGTGTGCGTGCGTGTGTTAGGCTGGGGAGGGTCAGGGGTGCCCCTCTGGTTTGATTTCTTCTTTTCAAGGATCATGGCAGGATCACACACTCTTTTATACATGTCAGATCCAGGTCTTTGAACAACCTTTTTTTGTAAATAATGAGAAAGAAAAAGAAAAAAAAAAAAAATAGGAAAAAAGAAAAAAAAAAGGAAAAAAAAACCAACAACAAAAAAATCCCCCGAAAGCTCCTCACCAAATTCAAGCGTGTACATTCGTACTCTTGGTTGTTGTTTGAGTTTTGAGTTTTATTGTTTTGTATGTAAATATGTGGACCCAGGAACTGTTATTAATGAGCAAAAAGTTACCGTTCAGGGCAGTGATTCTGTTTAATAATCAGACAAAATGTAGACGAGCTTTTTAAAGCCATATAGTTTTAACTCTGTACAGTAGGTACCGGCCTGTATTATTGTAACAATAACTCTAGCGATGTATAGTGTATCTATATAGTTTGGAGTGCCTTCGCTTCCATGATTTTTTGAATTTTATTTCCCTTTTTTTCCCTCCCCCTCCCCCCCTTTATTAATGATGTCTCTCCCCTTCCTCCCTCCCCAAACCCGCATCTTTGCTCCCCCCTCTGCTTTCTAACTCTTTGAGTGCTGTAAGGTTTCGGTGATACCCTGATCAGTAGCGGAACGAGAGGAAACCGTCTCCACCATCATCCATTTCATGGGAGCCGTGGCTTTGGGGATGTCTCCAAGTTGCCCACCCTGCCCTCTCCTCCTCCCGCTAGCAGCCACCGCTTCCGTTCGGACACTTGCCCCAGAGCTCATTTAGACTTTGCTCATTGATCCCCCCCCAGTTCTGCACCCGGGGCTCATCCGGGCGGCAGCAGCTTCCAGGAGGCTCGGCCTTCCCACCCTCCCTGCGGCTGTGCCGGGGGCAGCGGCCGGGCCCCCAGCGAGGGAACCCCCTTCATCCCGCAGGGATGCTCCGCTCGGAGCCCCTCAGCCGCAGCGGGAGCGGGGGCATCGCTGTAGGAGACTGTGGTGGTTTCTTCTGCCCAGGGGCACTTTGTGTTCCCTTCCTTCTCCTTGTTTTCCTGCCCCCCCCCCCACCCCTCCCCAAAGTCACTTTTTGTTTTCTTGAGATAAGTTTAACATGACTCTTGATTTCTTGTGCCCAGCACGAAGGCCTTGTTTCTAAAACTAGTTTGCTTGTGTTTTACTACCTTGTTAGTATTCCACATAAGATTGTCTTGAATGGGAAAACACTTAACTCTTTACCAAACCAAAGGTTGCTGTTTTATTTCGAAGCATCTCGTGTTCATTCCAGTGAAGCAGAGGCTGCACTTTCTTTCTGGTGACACGAAGGTCAGTGATGCCAAGCTGTTGGTGACAGTCTGCTCAGAGCTGTCCCTCTCTTCTGTTACTCTCTTTCGGGCTTGTTTTTTAACCCAGTCTGGTCTTGATCTGCCCTTTACATCAGCCTTGCTGTGGCGTGGGTCTCTGAGCCGGACTCGATCGCAGTCCGTCTGCCCCAGTGGACGCCTGATCGAGACGCTGGTGTTCTTTAATCTTACATTTACCTACCTTGCTAGGGAAAGGAAAAAAACAAAAGACCTTCAAAAGAAAATTGGCTGGTAGAAGATCCCCAACACTTTGTCCTCTTATTTCGAAGCCAAGCTTTAGCTAAAATAACGGCAGGCGCCTGTAACTTGCAACTTAAAGTTCCCCACCCCTGGTTTTCAGTACTTGGAAAAGTAGAATCCAAGCAGCCTGTCAGACTCGTGCTCCTGTACTGGGAACCTCAGCCACCGCAGAGGAAAAGGAAAAGCCGATGAGGAAAAGCACAGTAGGGTGTTCGGTCCGGGCTCTGCCCCTGGGGCACTGCCAGCGCATACCCCGGGGTGGCCGCTCACTTCCACGGGGCTCTCGGCCGGTTCTGGTCGTAGTTGGCTTCGTTTTGCAACCCCGCAATAACAGCAAAACGGACAGGAAAGGAAAACAGTACCTAAGGGGTTAGCTCGAGAAAAGTAGCTTCCTTGTGTTGGTCTTTCTCCATTTATTTTTAATATATATATATAAAAAATATATTTATATATATATAATTTGCTTGCCTGTAAAATTTGCGTTCATTCATGTGTTGCTGATGGATCACTTGGGCCTGTACACACCAATTAGCGTGACCACTTCCATCTTAAAAAAACGGAAATCTAAAAAAAAAAATATATATATATATTAAGGACTGTGGGTTGTATACAAACTATTGCATACACTTGTGCAAATCTGTCTTGATTTAAAGGAGAAGCAAAACCTGTATAACATTATTACTACTTGAATGCCTCTGTGACTGATTTTATTTTATTTCTTTTTTTTTCTTTTTTTTTCTTTTTTTTTTTTTCATTTGAAATATAAACTTTTTTTGTGGAAAGTATGCTCAATGTTTTATTATTTCCCCTGCCCCACTCCCCCTTGTAAATACGTTTTGTTCTGTGTGACTCGGTTCGGAACTAGTTACCTGGTACTGTAATTTGCATTAAATAAAACGTAGGTTAGCCTGGAAATGAAATTTAAAAAATACCAAGTGTGTGGTCTTTATTTCAAAACAATTGCCCCTTTCTTTCCTCCTCCTCCTTCCCTTCTTTCCCTTCTCCTCGCCCTCACGCCTCTTTCCACTCCGCAAGAATTAGGTGGACATGAATCTTTGTAATGATAATGAAAAGGAAAAACCACAAGAAATAAGCATGTTTTCTTAACTGAGCTGTGTTATTCCATGCTGGTTTTCAAGAGATGCCAGCTTGTCTCTGATACCGTTTGATTTGATGGAGAGAGGAACCCTGGGACACAAATAACTTCAAATTAAAACCAACCAATCTTCCTTCCCCGTCCACCTATAGATACGAACTTAAGAACCTGTGTAAAGCGCTGGCTTTGAATCCTGCACTCATGGTTGTTTGGGTTTGGTTTTCTTTTTCTCATTTGATCCCATTAGTAATGTTCTTTGGTGGTGATCTGTAAAGTTTGTCGAGACCACGTCCAGTGGACCGTTCCTCCAGCAAATCAGCAGTAGCTCTCTCTGGGTTGGGTTTCCGGTACTGGATGATGTGTGTGTTCAACATGACGTGTCTATTAGCGCAAAAGATAAAACAAACCTCCTTGTTCTGGGCTGTGTGACCCGGCCGGGGCCGCTCTGTCGCTATCCTAAAGGCTAGATGCGAGGTCATGTGACTGCTGCTTCAATAAAAACAGATTTATATTGCAGAGAGCCTCCTCCTGGTTTGTTCCCGTGCCCGACACGCGCTTCCCCGTGACACCCCCTGCGGCACCGCGCTCCCGGCTGGAGAGGTGGGAGCAGGGTGGGAAGGGGGGTCCCGGCCGTGCCCGGGGCTGGAGCGTGCTGCTGGGGCATGGGGAGAGCCACCTGCAAACGGCACCGAGAGGAGAGCTTGGTGTGGTGGCAGTGCTGCCTGCACCCAGGCAAAGCTGCGCCCCCCAGAGCAGATGCCAGCCCCGACTCACCCATGGGGGCACGGGTCTGGGTTTGTTCAGCCTCCACCACTCTGGCCTGCACTGGGTTACCTGGGCGAGGGGACCAGGGACCTGAGCGCAGCCTGGCAGCACCAGAAGCAGCACTGCCATCGCTTCACTTACAGCAGTCCCACGACCTCATGTGCTGAGACCGGAGCTGCTCTGCTCGACCAGTCTGGTCGCTGGTGTTAAGGGTGGCCACTTACGTCGGCAAAGGCATCGCTGCCTGAACTGCAGCACCTCGCCAAGTGAGTTTGTTGACTTAAAGTTTGCCACTCCTCATCACAATCCTCAGGAGCTCGGCGTGGTGGTGAGTTATCCTCGGGCACTTCTCTTCCAGACACACGGGCACTGAGGCCTCCTGTCTCTCCTGAACTTTTCTCAGGGTGAATGCAAGCTGTGGGCTCCCTTTCTTCACTGTCTTTGCACAGGAACCCTCTGCTCCAGTCTCAGGTATCTCTTCTGAATGTCAGGGCTCCTTGACCGGGACCTAGTCACCACATAACTTCTTGCTAAGCTGACTGGAAGGGGATTTTCAGCTCCTTCACTTCTTTCTAATCTTTCCGATTGTATCTCATCTCCTCTACAACAGCTTTTAATGCCCTCCTTAAGCAGCAGGTACCAAAACCAGGCAGAGGTTTCCTACAGCAGTCTCCCCAAATAAAGGCACTAGAGAGCATCTTGCACCTGGTGACACTGTCTCCTTACCTGAGGACTACATTCGCCCTTCTGTGTGAAGGCTGCAGTTGTCCACTTTATCCATTACTCCCTCCAGCTGTAATTCTTGTGAACATTATCAATGGGACTTCTGTATTTTCATTCCAATCATCCTTTTAAAACATAACATGAAACACATTAGCATCAAGAACCTGTTCCCACGCAACCTTCCAGGGAACAGTTATCCTGTCACTGTTCCCCATGTGAGAATACATCCCAAGATCTGCCTGTAAACCAGGTTCAAATCCACTGAGCTGTCAGTCACCGACACCTTTGAATGACTTAAAATGCTAATCCAAATGCAAAGCGGTACCACGCTGAATGCGGTACAAAAGTCTGCTCCACTGACATGCTTTGTCTTTATCGACCAAACTGCGTTGGAATTAAAAGTCAATGTCAGGGCTCCTGGTGTTTGTTATTTGGAAGGTGGCAGCCTTCAGGCTGCTGGTAGAAAGGTCCAAGTCGCTTTCGGTGGGAGAAGAGCCACAGAGCAGGAGGGAAGCCTCAAAACAGGGAAGGGAGAGCGGGAGCGCCGGCGTTTGTGCCTGAAGCACCAAGCCCAGTTGCCTGGAGGCAGCGAGCCCAGCAGATGGTACACACCCTCACCAGCCGGTCTCCAGTCTCACTTCCCTCCCTTTGGTCCCGGGAAGGGCTTGGCTGGGTTATCCAATGTTCCCTTGCTAGCCTTGGGGCGTTCCCGGCAAGGGCAGGGCTGCTCTTTGCTGTCTCTGCCCAACCACTCTGCCCAAAGGCTGCAGGGTCAGACCCAACCTGCTGCCGAACCCAGGCTCTGGCGGGAAAGGAAGGGGCGTAGGTAGCAGCACCGCATGGGGCACGGCAGGAAACCCGCGCTCGTGTCCTGGTGTGAGCATCACGCAATGCTGAGGCTTTGGTCGGTGCAGGTGCAGTCCTGACCTTGTTGCACACCCAGCTCACCCCCAGTGTCCTGGCACGGATGTTTTCTTCCTGGTATATCCTACTGCCTGCTGAGAGTCTGCACGCAGCCAGGTAGATCTCCCATGCGGTCGATGGAGTTAAAGTTCTCTCTTTCAGGGATTCCCTGCTCTCTGCATCACTGATCTCTGTCTGCGCTCTCCAGAGGCAAGGCTGGGTCCTCCAGGACAAGGTAAGTGGGGAATGAGCAACCTCTTCCCTTGCGGAAGCTTGTGACTGGCTGCAGCAGACTATGTGTGGCTGGGGTGATCTGTCAGGAGAGCCCAAGCCCGGGGCAGGCTGCAGAGCCCCCTCACTTGCTGCATGGTGAGGAAATGTGGCTGGAGGCAAAGAAAACCTCATCCCCAGGCAGAGGTGCCTGGCGGAGCTGGGAGCCACGGGCCCTGCACGTGGTGAGCGTTTGCAGCATCCAGAAGCCAGCCACTGACACAGGAATGTGTGGCAGGTCTTGTCAGAGGGAGACCGTGGCTGCAGGGAGCGAGGTGGGATCAGATGAGGAGTGGGAAAGGCATGTGGGCTTGAGAGGAAGCAAAATGTATTCACCCTCCTGTCACCAACGCGTTGGCCACCCCATTATCATTCCTGAAAGCATTCTTCAAAGCTGAGAGAACCTGGGGTTGGTCTCTTCTCCCAAGTAACAAGTGACAGGACAAGAGGAAACAGCCTCAAGCTGCACCAGGGGAGGTTTAGATGGAGATTAGGAACAATATGTCTTCTCCAAAGGATTGTCAGACATTGGAACAGGCTGCCCAGGGCAGTGGTGGAGTCACCGTCCCTAGAGGTAAAGAGATGCAGACGAGGCCCTCAGTGACATGGGTTAGTGGTAGACTCAGGAGTGCTGGGGAACGGTTGGACTTGATGATCTTAAAGGTCCTTTCCAACCTAAATGTTTCCATGATTCTGTGTTTCCTACAGCATAATGGCAAGCATCTCCTCCTCCTCCCTTCTGCAGTTCATTCTTGTAACCAAAACCTTCGCCAGGCAAAAGTGCTCAGGAGGCAGATGGTGATTGCTTTTATGATGGTCATGTTGCTTTTAAGGGAGGCAGGAGAGATGGGAGAGCATGGGTTTGTTGGTGTGGTGACGGGACAAGGGGGAATGGCCTCAACCTGAAAGAGGGGAGATTTAGATTACATATTAGAAAGAAGCTCTTCCCTGTGAGGGTGCTGAGGCGCTGGCACAGGGTGCCCAGAGAAGCTGTGGCTGCCCCATCCCTGGCAGTGTTCAAGGCCAGGTTGGACACAGGGGCTTGGAGCAACCGGCTCTAGTGGAAGGTGTCCCTGCCCGTGGCAGGGGGTTGGAACTGGCTGAGCTTTAAGCTTCCTTTCCAACCCAAACCAGTCTAGGTTTCCATTAAAAAGGTGTGTTGGTTTCCAGTTGTCCTACTGAAAGTCCTTTTTGTTGGTCTGAACTGCAGTTACTGCTACAGGATTTCTTCCTTCCACACTGCAAGAGCAAGGATCAGGGGGAATATCAGCAGGGAAGACCTGGGACACTCCGCATTCATTCATTCCCTCATTCGTTTGTTGGTTTGTTCATTCCCCGCCAAGAGGCCGATTCCGCAGCATTCCTGCAGCGCAGCGACCCCACAGGCTTTGGTCTCCCGCTCCTGTTAGGATGCAGAAGCTGCAGGGTGGCACAGCCAGGCTCCCTCCGGCCGGCAGCTGGGGAGAGAATAGTGGGATGAGCAGAATTTCCGTGTTTCCACTGCGCTGGTGCAGCTCTGGAGGCATCTGCTGTGCCTGTGTTGGGTACAGGCTCCTCCCCAGGGTTCTTCTGGCTCCTGCTGCGAGAAGGAATGGTGCATTCTTGTGCTGTTGATTTATGATCCCAATTCCCTCTCACCGCGCTCGTTTTCCTTCTCAAAGCACATTCTGTAAAGCTTGAAAAAAACACCCGCCCATGCTGATTGAAAGCAGTTTCTAGAGCAGAGCTTCCTGCAGGAATCCTGCCATGGATTCCTGCAGGAATCCTGCCTTCAGTTTACACGCGAGGCATGTCATGTGGAAAAGATGGCTTTAGCCTGACGGTGTCCCTTAAGTCATAACAGGAGCCAACACATTTATAGCTCAGCCTGTGCATAGCATCTGGAGTCCCCTGAACTCTCGCTCTGGTGCAGAGGGCTGTGTCCCCCAGCATACCAGAATGCTGCAACCTGCATCCACTCCCACACCTGCTGGAATACTTCTTGTCTTTCTAGAACCACATCAAATTGTACACCGAGCCCCATGGAGAATGCTTATTTCGACATGCCATCCCAGACATACAGTAAATGCCTTGATGGCTCGGTCTTCCTGTTCTTCTCTTCTGCTGCATCAAGCTTTCCATGTCTCTCTTATTACACCGGACCTTGTGATTCGTGTTATCCCCCCTCTCTCAACCAGGCTAAATTTGTCCAGGGTGGCCTGAGGCAAAAGAGCTGATCCCTGAACAGCTGCTCCTCCCACACTGCGAGGAGTGTTTCTTTCTGTGTTTTGCATTTGCTACCTTCCCTTTTTAACAACGAGCTATGTGGGTTTTCCCAAATCCCCAAACCTTAACGGGATCATCCTCACAGAGTCCTAACCTGAACTCATCACCCATCTCTGACTCCCCCCTGGTTAGTGACCTGGAGACCAGCAGTGGTTTCCTGGTGCAGCTCTCAGCTTCCCCTCTCCAGTTCTTATTCACAGCTCAGTGGAATACAGGGGCACTCAGGTTCTTTTTCTCCTCTCTTCCTCTCCCTCCCCAACCTGATCCACAAAACAAAACCTGACACATTTTTTTCCCAGGAATGCACTGATGAGCCTGATTTTTTGACCAGCTGCTGGTTTTGTTTTGAAGGAGCAGTGCTGTTATGTTCAGGATGAGTGAGCTGGACCTCCACACCTGAGGCTTCACAGACCCGGCACAAAGAGCGGACAGTCTCTTCCAGAGAAATGATGGAAGTACACAGAGATCAGCCCATTACCACCTTAGCACTAAGAGCTAATACAGCTATCTGTTGCAGAAGTTGTAGCCATCAGTGAGTAAGCATTTTGGGTATGGTGGTGTGGCTGTGCTTGCTCCTGCGTTTGATGTTGGTATCGGTGTAATTGTACCTTTCAGATGCTAAACCCACAGACCTCAGGAATTTTGACAGGTGAGTGCTGGAGAGCTGAGCTAGTCCCTGACAGCTCTGTGATCAGATGCTCTGCGCCTGTCTGCAGCCTGCTGATTTCTGACATCCTGAGCTGGATGCTTGCAAACAGGGCAAAATCAGTCCTCTGGAGCTGGAAAGCCAGGGTGACTGACACTGTTCTAAGAAAAATAAGATTCTTTCTAGAATTGTCCTCCTTTGGAATGATAAAAAGCAAGAAGGTTAAAGCCCAAAGGTTAAAGTTTCAGGAAAAGCCATAAGCACTGGTTAATGGGTTCTTTACACAAGATACATCAGCCCCCACCACACCATTCTGCTATCACCTGGCCTTACTTACTAGTGCCAGACACTGCCTGGTTGGCAGGAACCACTCTGGTGAGGTCAAGGGCGCCTCTTCTTTAAGCAAGAACTAATTATGTGAAAAGATGATGCGATATCTGACTGTTTTCATTCAACTTTAACACTTCATTAATAGCAGTGCTAATGCAGGAAGCCATTCGGCTTTACTCCACTAAGGGAATCAGTGGGACATGCTTGAGAAAAGACTGTGTATGGTCTTAACTCAAAATTTCCCATTTCTGGAATATTGTTTCATTTAATGTTATTGATGCAAGGATATACCATCAAAAGCCCAGGTGCAGATCTTTATTGGTCTGTGCCAGGAAAACAAAGAAAGAATGCCAACACTGCTTTCTCACTTAAGCTTCTCTTAAAAACTAGAAGAGGAAAAACAGCTAATGAGGTCCAAAGCTGGTTGGGGAGGGGGTCGGACTGGGACTGCCACACCAGAATGTATACAGAGTGGTTCCAGGACAACCTTGCCAGCAGACAGCAGGAGAGACAGCCCAAGGTGGGGAGAGGATCTTCCATTCCGGTTACCCTGTAGAAAGTAAATATAATGTGCTTCCTCTCCTTCAGCATGCTCCAAGCTCCAGTGATGGGGGGAAGGAAAACTCACCTTGCTCATCTTCTGTCTTTAGGAGGCTGTGGGGTCCTTGTCTGATCCATCGGGAGGGTAAGCTGCTGTCTGGCCTGGGCCTTCTTCACGTGGTTTAGCTAGTTCCTCTGCAACCGTGGCAGAGCAAGTGCTGTCAGCTGCACTCAGGCCAGCAGCTGTCCCAGCAGGAAGGTCTCTCTTTATCTTGCTGGCAGATGTCTCCTGGTGCAGTGCCAGATCAGCCACTACCCTCTCTGTGTCCCTGTGGATGATCTGATGAGCAGCATAGATGTGTTTTCTTTGACACTGCCTCACTGTGCATAAAAAGAGGTAAGGTTTTTACTTGGCAATGTGCAGAAAAGTGTTCTCTGGGGGGAAGAAGGGAGGGATAGCTTTTAGCCTTCCTGCAGCTGTGGAAAAGCCTATCTCAGGAAAACGAAATCACGCCCTTCTAACTTTGGCTGAAAGTGTTCTACTGCCACCTAATAGCAGCAACCAACTTTGCATTTCACTTTGAAGACAAACCCCCCCAGTGGGAAACACAGCCAAAGCGTTTTCCTTTCCGGCTTAGGGCAGAACTGCCCAGGATATGTTATTAGGCTTTAAAATAAGTGCTGCTTCAGTGTCTGTTAGTTGCAGCAGACCTTTACAAAACTGGAGCTGACATCTGCTCTCCTGTGTTATGATTTCGCCTGCACTGAGAAACCCTTACTGAGTTCAGAGTAAGACATGGAGACATGATAGACACATTAAGTCACCTACCTTATCATCTCCCTTTTTCTACTGCAGGATTGTTCTTTATTGTGTTTCACAGTTTTCATCCAATCTCATTTGTATATATTTCCAGCCCACCTCTTGGGAAATAATTACCCACGCCAAAGCATTCATCCTACAATTCTCTTCACTGCTCTCCATTCTTTTTTGTTCCCTCTTTCTCTCTCTAGACTTGCTGCTGGTAAAAAATCATGCGGAAATACTGCATGCTGCTAAGTGGGGTGTGGGGAATGTTGCAGGAATGAGCTGTGGCTCTCATTATGTCACTTCCCAGCAAAAGTCTAAGACTTCCTTGCTGCTTTGGTCTGTTTGTGTCGTAAGGCCGAGGTGTACTTTAACTGTGAATCTGAACCACTGGTGCCTTGCATGCTGTCACACAGCTCTGCATACTGTCACTGAGTCAGTTGCTCAACCTTACTAATCCATCCTGTTTATGTTTATCCATCTCCCAGGTCCATTTTGTCAACAATGAATGCAGCTGGATCTCACCTGCATTTGAAAAGCTGACCTTCACCAGCCAACTCTCAATTCCCAGGAAAGCTTTCTCTACCCAAAGCATTTTGGCTTCAATCATGCATCAACTATACTAGGAATACTCTCCTGCCATTGCTGCAGTCCCTTCCTCCATGCACAGTGAATTCCATCTAAAAGAAAGCAGGCTCAAACTGGTGAGTGATTGTCCTTTTAAATGCAAGTTTTTTCACATCAGCACATTGACTTGTACTTCCAATGAGGGAGGTTTCAGAAGTGAGGTGCAGAGGGGTTTGAAGATGAGCCAGTATTGGATAATCCCTGGTTTTATGCATAGGAATATGACAAAAAGAGGATAAAAAAATAAGAAAAGACTAGGTAATGGCAAAATAGATATGTTTAAGGGGAAGCTAAAATGTAGGCAAAGACTGAACTTGCAAGCCTGCAAATCTTTGTTCTACAAGTGGATTTGCTCCTCTGGCAGGCCAGACAACTGTGCTCTCAGATCACCTCTGCTAGTTTCAAGGAAGGTGTATTCTCAAGCATGTCCCAGGTTGCTAAAACATGGTTTTGTAATGAATAACCTGTCTCACTGGGGAAAGCTTTAAAAGCTGCCACAGAAATGCAATACACTGATATGCTCATATCTAATGCCATTCTTTGATACTATTTCCTCTGGATTTACATGGAGTAGTTACTAATTCTGCTTCTGTCAAGGTATCAGAGGAGGTGTGCAGGAGGTTTATCGCAGGGTGTGCTCATCACAGCGTGCATTTCATAGACCAGCTATCTCTTAAGTGTATGGAGTACCCTCCACCCCATGCAACAATAGCAGAAGAGAGTATGAGCCAGGTCTCTTCCTGACATTTGATGTCTTCTGTCACAAGAATACTGTGGCAAATTTCATCTGATCACGTTTGAAGGAGCTCTTGTGCTTTGCCACCTATTGCTCTGGCTCTTCAGTCAGCATTCGCTTTAATTTTTGGCTGGGTCTAGCTCTGCTTTCCAGGCAAACCCATTGTAGTTATCACAGATTTTGAATTTTCTTTTTTTAATCCCCTCTGTTGCTTGGGAGTGCTTCTGAGGTGCTTTGTTCATTAGCTGCTGTTGCATTTAAGCCCAGTACATATCTTCTTCCTTCATGGTACCTCTGTATGTCCAGAATCCCAGGCCATCTCCAGGTCTTCTCTGGTTTTCCTTCTGAGACAGGCTAACCTGTGCGTGTTAGTGCCTGGGCTGCAGGCTTCATTGACTAAAATTACATCACCTGCTTTGGTAGGCTTGCAGAAGCAGGGCTAAGGAGGAGGGAGCTGATTTAAGCTTATGCAGAATTGCCATCTGCTGAATAGACACTGTTGTTGTGACAAATACACAAACAAGGAAGAAAAAAAAGAGTTTTCACAACTCAGATACCACAAAATGTGTTTGCAGGGTTTGTGTTTTCATTCACAAAGCAAGGAAAAAAAAAACAATGAAGTGCCTTTGTTCTCAAGTCAGAGGAGTACACTGCAGCAAGGGCCACTTCAGACCCTATTGTGACACAACTGCTTTACTTAGGTTATATCCACTTTCTGTGGGTGACTTTTCAGTCATGGTCTTCTGAGCGTGCTGGTCAGTGGACACATCCCAGTTAAGAACAGCCATTTATTCATTATACTTAATGTAATACACAGCTTTCCAGGGCTTTCCTCTCTGTGTTTTGCCAGATAATATTCTATTTTGGCTAAATGAAGCATCCTTTACAACTGCAAGATTATCTACTTAAAACATTGACACCGCTACAGCCAATCCTAAACCCTTACCTTTGCTTCTAGCTCTCAACCAGTGTGGGGAAGGGACAGACCATAGGAAAGCATATTATCTTCCTTCCACACGTGGCATATATTTAAGTAATCTGCCTGTTAAAGACTTCTACAGTTTTTAGAAATTGCCATATAATAGACAATTCACAGCCATGCTACTTAAAGACACTTCCCAGTTTGTTTTTGAAGATGCAATGAGCTGCTGCTCTTCATGTAGTTTATTATTGCAGATAAACCAAACTTACCATGGATTACCAAGCTGGAAGGGACCTCAAGAATGATCTGGTCCAACCTTTCTTGGGAAAAGCATGGCCTAGACCTTACATCAGGTCTGAAGTCAGACCATTATTTCGCAAGACTAAAGCTCATGAGAAATTGGTGAAAAAGGGTCAAAGGGCTTAACTTTCTACCTGCAGAGTGCAAAAGAGCAATCTCAGAGAAATGGGACAACTCTTGGCACTGCATCTTTCCTTTCGGTGAGCTAGAGTGAGGAGGGTGAACCAGTTCACAAAGAGAACATAGTTACTGGACTCCTTACCTTTTTCTCTGATAGACATTTTCTCAGCTTCTGGAATGAGGAAATCATAAACCATCTCTGCTACAATCTCTTCTGATTGTAGGTGAGTTCGACTACAGAACAGATGCAGAGTGGTGTTAGTATTTTGATTTTCTTTCCAGATCACCTCTGCAAATATGAGACTCCCTTGCAAATAGTCTCACTATTTCCAAGGGAGTGTATTGTCATGACAGTAATTGTAAGCTGGGTCTCTCTTTATCCTACAAATAGGTGACAGTAACTATTCCCCTTTGTGCTGCACTGTCAGTACTGCATTGGAAAGCAGTATTTCCAGGCAGAAGAACACCCTAGACTCCTTATGCTCAAAGGTATTTAGGAACCCAGTTCTCACTGATGACAAACTGAGTTAGACATGCAGATACCTCTGAGGGTTTGTGTCTTTTTGTCAGTTTAGTCTTTGGCCCATTGCTGAGTTTGCTGAATTCTTCCCTTTTGTGACTCTGCATTTGGCTGGTCCCCATGCTCTTTTCCATGCCAGTGTTTGGTGGGTTCCCAATTGGCCCAGGGGCTGCATGCATTATCTACGCTTCATTCTCCCCAAGGATTTCAACATTCTGGTTGTATTCATCTAGTTACAAAATACACAGCTGCTGTACCATAGGAGAGTCACTGTGTCATTGGGATTTTTATGGCTCAATTCCAGAAAAATAGCATAGAAACTGAACTGGAGGTTTGGCAGGTCCCAAAAAGTATTCACTGCTGATGCCCCAGCCAAACACTGTGGAGTTCTCAACAACTTACTCTACTCAAAATGCCTTGTCAGGCAGCCATCAGTATGACTGACCCCCACAGAAACTGGCAGTTTCTTAAAGAACAGCCACCCCAGAATGAAAGGCTCCTGTATAGCTGTATCTTTTAGCATCTCTTTCAAATGGATTTTCTGTAGTAGTGTAAATAAATGAAAAGACCAGTATGAATGGGAATTGCTTTAGGCAGTTCCCAGATTCACTTAAAGCTCAGTCACAGCATCACATTGGCATGGAGGAACCTAAAAAGGGTGATTCACAGATCCCACAAGTGATTTGCAAAGAGAATCTGGCACATGCTGTATAGAAATAAGGCTCTGATGGACTTTTATGTGTATGTACCAGATAGTAACAGTGTGGTTCCCATACAACAGCCACACTAACAAAGCCATCATGAACAGTATTGCTCTGCCTTTCCCATGTCTTAGATTATACATGTAACCACAGATGCAGATGGGCAGGAAGGTTCTAAACTGCTGTGAACAGCTGTTTAATAACGTACCGACTTTCCATTTCATAAGCAATGTCATTGATTTCTACAGCCATTCTCTGAATCTCTTCCCTGGCTTGCTCTTCAGCTGTGTCCTCCATGCTACTCAGGATAATGTCTTCCAAGTAGGAGTCAATAGTGCTCTGGTGCACTTTCACCACCTGGAACAGAACACCAACATGTTGTTTCTCTGCCTGTTGTTGTGCCAGGAGTGTGGTGGAAGCAGATAAAGAAGCAAGAACAACAGATTTCCATCAGATTCTTAACTTCAGGCAGGCCAGCCCGAGACTTGTTTTCAGAGGTGCTTTCTGGGAAGAACAACTTGTGTAAAAATGTATTTTCAAATAATTCTTTCTAAGAACTAATTGAACAGAAACAAGAGCAGGAAAGAACCAGTGGTGGAAGAAAAATTTATCCACAGATCCAGTTCTGCTGCAGCAGGTCAGTTTGGTGAATGCAGTAGCAGTTGCTTCCTCAGTTCTCTGGTCTCCTCATGGTCCCCGGAGCAACAACGGCCAAATAATAATCATCAGTATTGACTTCAGTAAATTAATCAGCTTTCATTCAAGCAAATCCTGAAGAAAAAGGTTCCATCAAGCCAGTCAAAGTAACATAAATATAACCAAGATAAAATTATTGGTTTCTTTATAATGGTTGTAGAGCAGAGAACCTAGGTGTTTTCACTCTGCTAGTCTGAAGGGTATATAGGCTTATAGCACTTTGACCATCCTTGCTTCCCACTCAGAGTAGCAGAAAAGAGAAGCAGCTAAAATTAAAAGAAAAATAAACATGATGCCAGACTCTCTTGGTATTAACCTCCTCCCACAAAGTCTGAAAATTACTGGTTTAGTCAATTAGGCTCCCACTCATTCCTTTCAACTGGGAGAAATATGTTTCATGCAGTCAGGAGCTAGGGAATAGGAATAGGACTATAGAATGGTTATGGAATATGGTAATTCAGGATTTTTGTTTCTGGAGGTTATGTTATCCATTATCATTACTTCAGAATAATTTTTGTACCTCTTATTACTTGCAGTCCATTTTTGGAGGGCAAAATCTTTCCAAAACCTTGCTTAATGGCATCCTTCCTGGGAGAGCACCTAATAGTTCTGCTGGACAGACCAAGTACTGACAAAATGTTATTCCTAAAGATGATCTAGGTATATCTGTTCTCCATGGGTTTATGTTGTGGAAATTTAGAAACCTACCTGCGTCCATTATATGCTTAACAGGACTGTCTGTAGGGTTATTTAGATCATCCTTACTTTAATGGGCACTCTCTTCATGAAGCTTTCCCCCTCAATTTTAAAACTAGCCACCACAGAAGTCAGAGCTGAAGCACCTCCATCTCACCTGGACCCTTCCACAGGGAGGGAGTTCCTACAAACTGCCCACAGTCCCACCAGTCTCCCTCTCTTGCCTGTCTGAAAACCTCATCTTCATCCTGACGCTGCTTCAGTTCCACCTGACGCCGTCCGCTCTCCTCCGCCTCCCGCATGCGCCTCTGCCTCTCAGCCAGCATGACAAAAGCATGGATCCTGCGTTCTTCTTGCAGCCTCACCAGCTCTTTGGACAGGAAATCAAATATGTTTGCCAATACCCTTCCTTCTTCCCTGGCCAACTGGGTTTCCACTGATGACAGCTTTAAAAAAAAACCAAAAGCAAAGAATTGTGTTACAAATGCCTGGAATGTTGTCCAAAGTCCCAGGACTACCACAGGCATGTGAAACAGCTCTGCAACATTCAGACCAGCCATGGGACAACGCTAGGAGTTTTGCATTCTTCTTGTTTTACATGCACTGGCTTGGATTCTGCATAGTATAATAAGCCTGTATATAGGCTCTGATGGCATAGAGGCTAAAAGATGGCAAAATTAGTCAGGGTGGGAATAACCCTAACACTGTCACACTGGGACAAGCAGCCCCTATGCTTGGGTGGGTGGGAGGAGATAAAGCACTACATGTGCCATATTTGCAGGTATTATGAACTGCTTTTGTGGCTGTGAGTATAATCACAGTAAGTGCTGAGGCTACCTGCTTGTTACTGGGGAATGCTCCACTGCTCGGACCAAGAAAGGGAAGGTATAAAAGTGACAATGAAATTACTTCAGCTGCGTGCCCTCCGTATGTCTGTGCCAAGCTTAGCTAGACCAGAACAAAAAAATAGGGTTGAAAGTTGCAAATGAAGCTTCTTTCCAGCATTTGGAAAGTAAACCCTCAATCTTTATGAGGAGGAAGCTTGAGATTTAGGTAACTGTGAGTACAGGCACATTTCTATCCTCTCCTAAGGATACAAAATGTTTGGTACAATTCAAAGCCACCTTGGTGAAATGGTACATCTTTGGCTGGACATTCATATGCAACCAAAGTGATTCAACTTGCTGAGATAATACAACAACCATGAGCCCCTGCAGTTTTAGGTATCGAGTTATTACCCAAAACTGTACAAGTTACTAACTGCTAGCAAATTCAAATCAACAGTTATTATAATGCATTCGCAGAAGCACAAACAAGGCCTCAGAATTCCAGGTAAAGGAAAATCAGAAAGTCTGTGACAGAACTGAGACTAGATTCCAGGTATTCAGTGTTACTGTGCCATTCATTCTTTGTTCCAAGCATATCATGTTTTATGGGTTGAGTATGTGTGATTGCAATTCAGAAACAGACAAAATCTATGGTAAGTTCCTTATCTCCAGTATGGACTATGAAGCCACAGTCCTTGGCAGGAGGGAATGGGTGGAACTGGCTAGGATGCTGTGTTTCTGTTGGAATAAACAGCCAATAATAGAGTAGAGAAAAAAAAAAACCCAAACCAAAAAACCAAAACCTAAACCAAAACCCTCGAAATGGAGCTGAAATATCCAAGACAATTAGTAATAAATCACCTTTCTTACACTGCTGTGTCATTTGCTCATGCAGTGTTTCAAAGAAAGTGGGATTGTCAGCGTTGCATGCATCTGGAAGTGAGAGTGCCCAGCCCATGGGTGTTTCAGATGGAGAACAGCAATGCAGCAACTGCACCACCTCACAGAGAGGGATAACATGGAACTAACATGCTGCTTTGTCTTTATTGCTCTAGGTGCTGTGTCTAAAACTGTTGTGAAATGGACGAAAACAATGTAGGAATACTCTTGCCTTAGACTTTAGTTATATGCAAGGTTGGAAATTTTCACCACTCATCCTTGACCATTTTATCTGGAGTTTCTGTCCTCTTTCTGCAGGAAGCATTTCTTGAAAAATGCCTCTTTTTATACTGGAAAGGACAAAAACCTGAAAAAACCCCACCTGTGACCACCAAAACCAATAGAACTTCAAATCATCATTGACTTTCTAAAATAGCCACAAACATAGAAAGCTCCTGCACATGCATTCCAGAGAGCTTTAAAGTTCAAAATGTTTGGAGACGTGTGAGATAGTCCCAAAGTCTTCAGAGACATAGCAAAAAAACCCCATAAAGCAAGAGTACTGGAGGTAGATACCAGCAGGGGGGGATAGTGGCTCTCCCAAAAGGAAATTATGAGATCAGAGGTCAGCATCCTTATAATTTATTTTCTCTCTCCTTCTCTATGAATGTCATTATGGTGTGTGAGCTGCTCTCTCCTTCCCTCACCTGGGCTTCCAGAAGAAATGGAGCATTCCAAGCTCCTAATGCCTCAAGCTTTTATTTTTCTCTGAATTCCTCAGTAAAAAAAGTTCTGTATTGCTGTATTCCTGCATTCCACACCTGGGCTCCCTCTCTATGAGGGAGCATGTGGGAATTATAAACGCAGTCACCCAGTTCAATTGTTACTGAGATCTGAGGGGAATTTGGTCGCTGCCCACCCAGCAGGAAGCGGTGGTCTGGCTTCATCTCCACCAGGCCAGTGGATGCTGTTACCATAATTGGTATTTTATTTGCAGAATTGCCTCCCAGCTGGTCACTGAAAAAACAGGAGAGTGGTAAAAACTACAGAAAACCTGCAGGAATGTGGGAGATATTGTATGTCTGAGGTGCAGTGAGGTCTGGGCAAAATGTCCTTATGACCCATTTTCAGACCAGCACTGGCCATTTGATTCATTTTGCTCTGGAAGGTTGTGGTACTGCAAGGAAATAGGATGGGAATTTGCATCCCCAGCTCTCACTTGATCCTTGACAGAGGATGGAGCCCCAAAATTTCTCTGCTCTCCATAACATTGGCAAGTACAACAATGTGACACCATTGCTAAGGTCCTAGAAGTCTTGAGCCCAGCCAGATTCACAAGGTAAGTCTGCTTTGGCTTTTTCTGTGATGTTTTATGCTCGAGGAGGAGCCTGGGAGGGTGTCAAGCTAGAAAAGGAACAGGGAAATGACAGAGCACTAATACACATTCAGTAAAACATCTGACAGATGAGAGTGACAAGTGTCTATTGTGATGCCAGGTCACAGCACCAGTCAAATGGATTGAAATGGGGGGAAAACGAGGTTTGTTTGACAATGCAGTTTGTTCAGAGTCCTGTATATATAAGTGCGTGCTCTGTCTGCAAACAAAGCAAAGGGCAGCTGGGCAGCAGCTGTGGTCAGGGTGCCTCAGTCTGTTCCTGAGATTCCCCAGAGCCCCCACAGCAGTGAGAGAGCAATTTTAGCCCCTCAGGCATTCGATGCTTGGCCTGTGCTAGGAGAATATTTTTGTTACTTATGGGTGCTTTCTGTGCTGTGGATAATAGGAAACGTAAAGAAATTAAATGTGAGAATGTTGGTGGTACTGCAAGCAGAGAGTCCCTGGTCAGGACACTGTTGTGAATCAGTCTTCCCATCAATAAAGGCAAACCTTGTGCATACGTAAGTCATGCTGTTGCTGTAGAGCCAATGTCATTTGCTCCTCTGCCTTCAAAAGCAGATGCCCATCCTCCTGGAGTGCATGAGTGGTGCGCAGCTCTCGGATCAGTCCCAGCTGCTTCTCCTTCCCTTCAAACATCTTTAAAATCAAGTAAAACAACCAAGCATATTAAATGGAGAATATAGATCTACATGTTTTGCCCTTTTTCTCCCAGATGCGAGGTCAGCTGTTTCCAAGACCTAGCTCTCTGTAATGAACTTGTGGCTGCATTTAGGCAAACACTACAGCTGTCAGGTAAACCTTGCCTAAACACTCCTGCATGGAATATGAAAGTTGAGACCTTCTGCTGTGGAGTATAGATGACCCCTTGCTACTTTATGGTTTTTATTTCTTTTTAATTCTGTTTGGCTTCATCCAGAACTCAAACCACTGGAATGCACAACAGCAACACCAATGTCAAGTGAAAAGAGCAACAGCCTTCTGGATATCCTGTTACATCAGCCTCAATGTCAAAGCTTCCCAGCATGAACATTGCCCCTTTCCTCAGTCCAGCATTAGATGTCTCCTGTTTCAATATCTACTATTCTCTGACCTTTGTTTTCAGGGAGTCCAGCAACAGCTCAAAGCAATAAATTGACGGGGAGGTTGTTGAAACTGCTGCTGTTTTGGGGCTATGTGGCCCGGCCCTTCCCTGACACTGTCATTCCCACTCTCTTCCAACAGGACTTCCAACAGCAACAAAGGATCACTCAACCCTGCTCGCATCATTTTCCGAGTCACATATTTCTGATCCAGTAGTAGCTGGAAGGAGATTCCTAAAATGATGGGACGTTTCATGATGTGAAAATCAACAGTCCTGCAATGGCATCAAACATATTTCTTATACATCACCACAGAACTGGAGAAGACTTGGGAAGTCCTTATTCCACCTCAAGCCACTTTCACAGTATTGCATTGTTAGCTAAAGCTCAGGGTCAGGGTCCCACATGCGAACACTTCACAAACATTAAATAATTAGTGCAAGAGAGAATATCAGTTATATTCTCAGCAGGCATGAAAACAAACCTTCTGGACTGGTCTGATCAAAAGTTATAGAGTTGCTTAACAGAAAGCCCACGAAGCATGGCTACTCAATTAACTTTTATCTAGATCCCCTTCTGCTCCACTGAAAGCAGAATGACAGGTCCTGCATTTGCTGGAAATCATGGTGGTATGCTTCAATTGCTCCTCATCTAAGGTTCAGCTCACCATCACAGGAAAGTGGAAAGATGGTATGAAAGGCAAACTGCCCTGCTGGGATGTGGGGGGCTTCTTGTGCCTGGGATCTTGGCATAATCAAGGCAAAACGTACTCATGGTCCAGATCTAGTCTAGAATTTGCCATTTGAATAATTCTGTTATGAAGCATCTAATTAAAGAGCTGAGTGTACAGAATGGCAGGAACTGGGAGACACTCACAGACATGAGTAGGAACGTAGAAGTTCCTGTAAGAAATGTGGGCTGGAGAGCAAAGACTTCAGCCTTGAGGGACTCCAGAAAACATACAGGAGGATATGCTGCAGAAGCCTCATTACCCTTGATTAGTGCTGTGGAAGAAAGACTGCAAACATGCTTTCCAGCATTCCCTCCATCACTCTGAAGGGACACATAAACAAAGAGACACAGAATACCATGTTCTGAATAGCCCTGCCTCGGAGCAACTTCTGCAGACAGATCACTGCCAGTTCTCTTTCCTCTTCCTCCTGCCAAAACACAACAAATATCCACACAGTAACTAATCATTTCTTTGGAGATTGAGATTTCTATAGATTATCCATCTGACTATCAAAAAGTCTAACTTATATCCAGCTTTTTCTCAGTTGTTTCTGAACACCAATCTTCTAATTTCTACGAAAAGGAAGGTGAGTCAGAATAATACGTACTTCCATGTTTTACAAGAGGTGGGGAATAAAGGCTGTATAATTAGATTCAATTTGGGATTTTAGAGGGTCTTCAGAGATTAGTAACTAATGATCAGGAGATGCTGATGGAGAAAATTACCATATGCTTTACAAGTACTATTTGTAACTTGACCGAAACTGAGTTTGCAAAATGAGCATCAGTAATTTAATTTAACAGGTCAAGACACTAAGGGTATAGAACTATTGTTGAAGGAGGTGCAAGAGATCTGTTAACCATAAATAAAGGGATAAAATTAAAAGGGAAGATATGCAATTTTTTTTTATATTTATTCCAGTGGTGACATTTATCAGAGTAACTTAGTAAACGTAAGACCCAGAAAGTGATAGTTTGGAAGTAAAATTAATTACATTATATTGTGATTTGTCTCTTTGAGAGCTTTACTCACCTAGCATTGTGTGACTTATCATAGAATCACAGAATCACAGAATAGTTAGGGTTGGAAAGGACATTAATATCATCTAGTTCCAACTCCACTGCCATGGGCAGGGACACCTCACACTAGACCATGTTGCCTGAGGCTCTGCCCAACCTGGCCTTGAACACTGCCAGGGATGGAGCATTCACCACTTCTCTGGGCACCCTGTGCCAGTGTCTCACCACCCGCACAGTAAAGAACTTCTTCCTTATATCTAAACTGAGCTTCCCCTGATACCAACTTGGAAAAATGATGGAAGCATAGTGGAAAAGGGAACATGACCATAGAAGGAAAAAAGAAAGAAAAAGAGAGAAAGAGAAAGAGAGAGAGAGAGAGAAAGAAAGAAAGAAAGAAGGAAAAAAAGAAAGAAGGAAGGAGAAAGAAAGAAAAAAAGAAAGAGAAAGAGAAAGAAAGAAAGGAAGAAATAAAAAGAAGAAGGAAGAAAGGAAGAAAGAAAGGAAGGAAGGAAGAAGGAAAGAAAGAAAAAGAAAAGAAACGAAAGAAAGAAAGAAAGAAAGGGAAAAAAAGAAAGCTTATTTTAAATAGACGAAGAGTAGCTGGCAACATTTTTTGTTGCTGAGGGGTCTTCTAGTCTGGAGTTGACAGGAGCAGAAAGCAAAAGCCCATTGGGTGGCTAAAAAAGATAAAAAGAAATCTAAAAATTGCAAGGAAGTTTTTTTAATAAAGAGCATATGAGGTCTGCATTGAAATTTGGTATTTTAGAAGTGTCAGAAAAACAGGGAAGAGCGTGGGATGAGAGAAGTGCTGTGGGCTTGAATCTTAGTATCTGTTTTTTCTTAGGTGGTGAAGATTAAGTTTTCCTGCCTTTCCCCCCACCACCCAGGAGGAACAAAACAGAACTATGGACTGCCATACGATTTGGTATGTTCTTTTTCACTGGAAAGAAGGGATAAATTTCCAGTCTTAGAGAGCTAAATAGTACCACATCACCTGGCTACAGTGTGAAATCCCTGCAGGACAGAGTTTTGGAAACAGAGATGGCAATATACTGGACAGGTAAGCCAAACTGCTTGGTTTGATTTAAACTAAGATTTGGTTCTAATTTTTGTGAGATGCATGTTTCTGTACTTCCGTTGTTCAGTGCTGCAAATGATGCCTTTAGCAAGGGCAATCATCAGCTTCTCCATCTGCCCATCTGCTTGCTAGAGACCAGCAGGAGAGAAGGAGGGGAGATGGAAAGCCTATCATGCCCTGCAGGGAAAAAATAAAAAAATTGCTAAAAAAAGGGGAATTAAGGATATAGAAGGATCTAGGAGCAGGCTGAAAACCAGAGAGGGCTGGGAGAAAGTGATAAAGCAGGGAAGGAATCCAGAGGCACTCTGTGAGCTTGTTGTGGCTAGTAAGTGCATAAGAAATGACTGGGGGAGAGGAGTCGAAGAGGCCTGCAGTAGTGCCTCCATTATCTCCACTTTCTTTTATATCCTTTGTGGTCCATGTCACCCGCCTCTCACTCTGGCACACTTTCCTTTTGAGATCCTCAACTCCAGTGGGAAGAGCCTGCTGCACTTAGCAGTTGGTACTTGTATGCGTGTATGGCAGGAAGAAAAGCATTAACAACAGAGGAGAGCCTTGCTTTCAGAGCTCCTTGCAGCCAGCTGGTAGGAGAAACCCTAGTTGGATTCTGCAAGGCAGGAGATGTTAGTGCTGCTCTTCAGTGGCTGAAGTGGCCTGATTTTACAGATGAAGCTTCACTGGAGAGCTCTACTCTTTCATGTGCTCACACATAAAGATACTTGAAAATAAACCAAATTTGACAGAATTCATTTAGGTAGAATTCTGTTGTACTGGAACAAAACCCCTTATCATATGTACTTTAAAACCCCCTAGTCTGTAAACACACTCAAGAATGACTACAACTGGAGGATAAATCTTTCTGATTTCTTTTCATGCTACCTGGAAGTACTCAAAAATCTGCTAAACTGCTAAATCTGAATAGTGTAAATCTACCACTGCAATACAATATCTAACACCTAGGAGGTAGTCAAGCTGTGGAAAGCTCTTCCCAAAGAGGTATTCCTGTTTGAGTCATCTTAAAATAGACTGTATAAAACACAGGACACCATACTGCACAAAGGAAGACAGCATGGATGATCTAGTAAGACATTCTCTTTCTCACTTTCATGGTTGTCTGACTCTCTTAAATTCACAAGTTTAATTGGTAACTGTGTCTGATTCTTACTACATCATGAAAATGGTGTTAATAACCAGAAAAAGCAATCCACTGGGGCAGCCACCTCTTAAGTACGTTACTTTAAGAAAGGAAAAGAAGTTGCAGCTGCCTTAAAAAGCTGGTTTTTTCCTACAGCATATCACATCCCCCATGACACATCATTACTGCTATTTCAATCTCTGTAAAAGAATCCCTTTCTGTGAACTGCAGCAGGCCCATCAAAGACTGCATCCTGCAAATTAACGAAGTGCATGCTCAGTGCTAAGCACCCAAAGTCTCACTGACTTCAGTGGGACTAAACTTAATTGCTCCAGTGGAGTATGATAGTGTTGTTAGATCAGAAGGTTGGAATACACTGAGTAGTAATAGTAATAATAATAATCATCATCATCACTATCAACAACATCATCATCTGCCTTTTTGTTCCCCAAGAACAAGGAAATAATGTCTATTAATTTATGTCTTTATAAAATAGAGTCTATTAAGGATTTGACCACAGATATTGTAAAAGGTTTTCAATTCTTTAGCTGCTATTATTTTTATAGAAGAAAGAGAAACTACGAGAGTTTTGAGAAATAGCGATGGCTATTTCTAACATTAATATACACAAAAAAGATGAAGCTCCCTTCTTTCCCTGTCTTGGCATTCCTTTAACAACTATGTAGGAAACAATCAGGTATCAATAAGATAAAAAAGTGCTAAAACCAGCCCACTTACAACTGATGGCTTTTCCAGGATTGGAGTGGGTGGTCGAGGAACAGGCTTTTCTACTTTTTGAAGTAAAAGGAGGGGCTTCTTCTGCTCCTTGACTTCCTTCTTCTCCAGTAGTGCCTGGAATAGACATATGATTTAATCAGAACTGGGCTAGATAGCACACCACAATAAGGCCAGCCCTCTAGATGCTGACTGTTGCAAATCACACTCACTACAGGGAGCTACAAGTATTTTGCACTTTGCAGGCTTGTGGCTTCTATTTCTTACTGCACATCAACTGAAAAACTGAATATGGTCAGTAGATGAGGCTATGGGTTGGTCAGAAGATACTGATGGGAACTTCAAAATCATATGTAAGAAGGAAGCGAGAATTATTTTACTATATTTACAAGTAAGTCATCAGCAGTTGCACTGGGTGAATCACCTAAAATTAATCCAAATTTGGTATGAACTTACTCTCTGATATAATACATTCTTAAGTAAATTCTTAAGTAATTTTTAAGTAAAAGCATGTTTCAGATTTTTTTTTTCATTTTAAAATAGGAATCTTATTGAACCAATCAAACACTGACCCATATGCAAGCAGAAGCAGTTGTTTGTGTTACTTTCCTTATGCAATGACAAAAAAAGTTAATTATTTTCCTATAAGATAGAGATGCTTTCAGAACATGAAAAATGGGTAGGAATATCACAATTTAATTACAGTTTACATGTCTCTACAAGATGGTTATCGCTCTTTGCCTTTAACTATAGGTATAACGCTTATTACTGTAAGCTAGAAATGCTCATCTGCAACAGCCTAGCAGCCCAGTGGCACCCACAGCAGTTGTACAAGTGGACTAAGGGTGAACAGGAAACTAACTTGCCAGAGAACTTCCTTCTCCCAAGAAACTCCACAAGCTTATTGAGAGTGGGTTTCCTCTCGCTTGCAGCTATTTGGTGGCAGATGCCAAACCTTGTCAGCCAAAGCAGGCTAGGAGTGGAAATGCCACCACAGGCTCAACTCTTTCAAGACATTTCCAAACTGTTTAGAGAGCCAAAGTCCCTCCAACTTCCCATCAGAGGGTGCTCAGAACAAGAGATTCAGATAATCATTTCTAATTGCACAGCAACGCTTGCCTGCTGTAGGACATCACACAGCTGCTCATAAAGGAAAGGGAATCGAGTATGTACATTTAAAGCTACTTCAAAATTATAATCCTACTCTATATGGGTTGGATCTATAGTCTTTCTTTACTACTGAAAGAACAGAGAAATTCCAGCAAAGAAAAATGCTCCCTTTTACTTTTATCACTCTCTTTCAAATGTTCAAACACAGTATTTTACTAGGGAGGAAAACCAAAGAAAACCTTAAGAAAAAAATCCCATGCTGAATTTCTCTCTCCAGTAACAGGAAATTGATGGCACTTGCACAGAATTTAATAGTGAAATCAATGAAGTTTTGAAACTCCAGTGGTCATTGTACAGAACTCCTCTTGCATATTGGATCTGACCTTTCAAGCCAGAATCATTAATTGCTCCAGAAAGGGAGAGAGATTTCTAGGTGGAGGGCATAAAATGCTTTATTATTAAAAACTTCTGAAATGGACCATGTTAATAATGCAAGAATCAAGGCCTATAAACTGCTTATAAGCCATGTGAAATGGTTATAGCTCAAAAATGTTGAGATCTTCTGAACTGTTTCTTGTATTTGATGACCTTGGATCTCTCTGGCATGAAGATTATAACAGTGCTTGCTATGATTCATAAGGTGTTCTGCATGATGGGGGTGGAAATTGAAAGAAAAAAGCTGCTGTAATTGTGGTTCTTCTGAAAATAATGGCTCCTATGTTTGTTAGTACAATGTTGCATTCATAAGTATTTTCCTAACAAAACCTTAGCCTCCCAAAATATTTCTTGCTAACCAGAACAACAAAATACAACCAGAATAACAACTTTTAAAGTCAGAAAAATCTATGAGCACTTCTGACAAGAGGGAGTCCTTGTTAATGTAGATTTGAGAAATACTGCAGTTCCTAGAAGTAGTTTTATGTTTTCACGTCAGCACAGTCTACTGCCTACTTTGCTATCTTTACTAAGTCGAAAATGCTTACCATTTGCTTTCTCTAATCTGAGGCTTTAAGTTATTTTAAGACTTTAATGTAGGAAAAGAAAAAGAAAATAAGGGGTTTTGCATGAACTGGTTCTGCCTAACTTAGCAAGTTTCCATTTTTCAAAATGGGGAGGCCAGGGCCCAAGAAGCTCTGTAAAATACTTTCTTTAAAAGGAAAAAGGTGCCAAATTTCTGAACAACATATTTAAAATGTTACTGCCTACATATCACACGCTAATTTTTCTGAGATAGACTACACTGGTTTTTGCAGGTAGTAGGTTCAGAGTCATGGTATAGCCTGGTTGGATTGGACAGCGAAGGACCACCCAATTCACCTCCTTTTCCTGGTAAGTGCAGTGAAGAACAAATGGCACCCATGCTTTTGGCCATACACCTTAGCTTCTTTGCTAGCTTCTGATAGAAGCAGAACTCTTGACAAGATAATGGCTTGAGAAACTCCTCTCTGTTCAAAGAAATCATTCTTTAGATTCCTTCCGTATCTTCTCTGTGATCCTCTCCTTTTCACAAGACACTGGGGATATTTTAATTTCATGTACAGCACAAAGTATACAGTCATGTTTCTCTTTCTTCCTTTTTCCCCATGAGTGAAGACAGTGAGATCATCAAGGACGGACTGACTACCTACTTTGCAATGCAGCATGGCTGCTGCATCTCAGATGATCAACACTGACACAATAGCTCTTAGAGCTTTGTCTGAGCAGGAGCCAGCTAACGCTGTGTGGAGATCTGGTCTTGATGAAATAACTGCTTGAACAGGTTTTCCTATGCTTTGAAGTTGACAGAGATTTTCTCCAGAGACATTCTTGCCCCTCCTCCTACTTCTCCACCTCCTTCTAGCAACCAGATAAAGGAAAACAGATGTGATGAGAGCTGCACTTAATGTTGAGGTGAGAGGTTCTTTGTTCTGACATCATCTTGATCCAGCACTTTGAAACTACCTGACCCTTTACCCCTCTTGAGACACCAGAGCATAGAGGGTCAGCCTGAAATCACGCATTGTTCTGCAGTGGGATTTCTTCTAGCACCTCCTCTGTTCGTTGGTGTATTCAGTTACCTAGTTGCATTTCTTTCCTATAGTCATTAGTTACATCAGTATGCTATCTCCTCAATACCTTGGATTTTCAAAGAAGGGTCTCTATATAATGGCTCACATTCCTTAAAGCACTATCATCTGTGCTGGCTAGCAACTAGCTTTCCTTGTCCTTTTACAGATCTGGCTTAAGATACAGATAATTGTTTTTACAGTGACCCCTGGGTCACTCCTGTTTCTGCCATGTTCTCTTGTTTCAGAGAATTATTCAGAGAATTCTGAATTCTGAGTGTACATAATACTGCAAAAGTTTTCAGGATGGTCCTTAAGAAGTCTGCTTCTAAACTCACTTATTTTTGGCTTAGTTTCAAGTCTGAAAGAAGCTGTTCTTATTCTCAAGAGGACACAGGTCCTTTTTGTACTTCTTGCATAACTGCTTATCCCTTCTTACAAGCTTTAAGCTTAGGAAAACCCTCAGTATGGCAAACCAAGAGGAACACAATGAGGAGGACTAGTCCATCTTGCCACTCGTTTGGCCAGAGAAGCAAGCCTTTATTAATTACTTCTGAGGCCAAAATCTAGCATTCCTCCTCTGTTTGCCACCTCCTTCCAGAGATTATCCAGAGAAAATGAAATAAACTAATTCCAGTGCTAGATCACTGTGTACTCTCTGAATTTTCTAGAGTTTTGCTTTATTTCGAAGACTATGGGAGAAAACATGTAGATTAAGCGTGCTAGGACAGCACTAAATAGAGGCTGTTGAAGAGAAAACTGGTCTAGCTGCTCAGCTATAGAAATAATGCAAGGTAACACAGGGCTCTTCTAAGATGATCCCTAATTGCCTGCTTTAAACCTCCTTCATACTGTGTTTGATGGAGGTTGTTGGCACAATTGGGACTGCTTATGCCAAGTTGTCAGACAGCTGTCCTCTCCAGGAGGGTTCTGCTCAATTCTGTTAACTCAAGTACTCTGCACCCTTTACTGCCCTGTTCTTAACAGCTCCGGTACCTAATGAGGTGGACCTGTCAGAGAGGCCCTGCTAAGCCAGAACGTGCTACAGCCACCAAACTTAAGAAGCAAAAGACTCTGATGGGCGAAGTGACCAGTGACAGCACCACAGAGCTCAAGTGCTAATTAGGGCAGTAATTTCTTGTTGCTCTGAACAGAAAGTTTGTTTAAACCTAACAGTGGCTGAGGCAGTCTGGGTGTTTCACAGTGTCAGTACTTTCTTCTTGTCTGGACCAACTGGTCTGGTGTCTACTTCTGCGTATCTAAAAGCAGCAGTTAGATTTTTGCATAGTGGATTTATCATCTTTTCCTGCAAAGAAAATGCTTTGTCATTTTAAAAGAATATACATTTTGCCTTTTTATGGTGGGGAAATGAGTATTAGTTATGTTAGCCCCTCAGCTGGTATAATCAATGTAGACCAAGTGATCTACATTGATTGAGAAAAGAAATATGCAGAATTGTCTGCTTTTGTTCTGCATTTCATCTCCCTTTGGTCACCAATTTTTCTTTGAAGAGACATTATTGTGTAGGCAGCCAGCATTAGGGCATACTTCTCCTTGACTACAGTTCAGACACTCCACTGTAGTCTTTCAAACCACAAGAAGTATTTTGAACAAACAGAATACAATTGCTGCATTTTGAGCAAACAGAATTCAGCTCTGAAAGCTCGGGCTAACATTTTGCTGCCTATGAGAACTGTGTCATAATCCAGATTATACATAGTCACTACTAGAACTTTATGTAAAACGCAGCCAAACTCAAACCCCTTCAATATTACTGTGTCTTCCGCTCTCAATCTGTTGTGAATTAATGCCCTTAGTTCTTCAACAACTCCTGTAGTACTCAAGATTTTGAAAGTTTTCTTTGTGAATCATAATCAGAGGCAATGTTTCTCTGACAAGATCCAATGGAATTTCAATTTGAGATAATATGATTGATTTTTTGGAACAAGATTTCAATTTAAAATTTGTTAATAGAAAGTAACTGTCACCATTGAGAGTATTATTAATTACACTAAACCAAGAAAGCTATACACATAATTTCCAATGATGAAATATTTCTTCACTAAATGAAGCAGAAGTTGCCAAGCTTTTCAAATGAAATTCAATATTTTTCAGAGATGCAGCAGCCAGCCAAGAATATGCCTGATTTTTTAAAAACGGTAGCCCTCGAGAGCATCACAAGAAGCATACTTAAAAGTACATGTAATTTACAAGTATTGTGATTGTAGATGCAAATGAGGCACTTGTTTCCTCAGTGGTTAATTGCATATATGGACACCTCATCTGCATGAACAGTTGTGACAAATTAAGATGCAAAACACTATTAGCATGTTTGGAAATCAGATGCTGTTGTTAGGGAACAAGAGTCCTGTGCATCCACTGTTCTCATCTAATTTTATGAGTGGGGTCATTTTAATCATGTTTTGCTGCGTTTTTCCAATCTCTACTTAAAAATGGATGTTTTTAAAAATGGACAGAATTTTTAGAATATTAATTCATATTTGGTTCATTTAATTATTAGTACTCTGACAGTGTAACCAGTAGGCTTGCCACTTGTCCATTATAAAATGAAGGGAGAAATGAGAATGAGCAAATGGCAGGAGAGAATTTCTAACTGACATAATATGTTCTGATACAAACAACTGATCTGTAGGAAGACAGAAGCAGCTATGCTTGTTTTCTACAGGGTTGGAGCAGAAGTACAGAGAGAGTACTGAGTTGCAGAGCAGCACTGCTCATGCCTACAACAGTCTGAATGTTTGATCCATTCTCTCCTTGAAGTTGTCTTACAAAAAGTATGAATGTAGCACAGGAAATTGGGAGAAATCTTATACATGTGTCTTCCCAATTGCATTTTTGAGCAGTTCAAATCTAAGAGGAAGTGACATGCTGCCAGATGCAGCTCTATACCTGGTGAACTTGTGCCAGTGCCACCTCTAGCCTTGCTGATCTTTTAACATATCCAGTCTTAGTGACAGTTTGCTTAGGTTTTGGAGCTTTAATCTTGACCTGGGTGACAGAATTTGGGAGAGATGCTTCCAGTTCACACAGTCCTAAGAAATATAAACAGTGATTAAATAACGGAGTGGTGGGGAGAGAAATTTGAGTTTTGTTAATATTTTAGCTAAATATGTCATAGAAACTAAGTCTTCCAAAATGCCTTACCTGCAAAGGTGTTAAGATAGAAGTTTTTTACCACATAATGTTCAGAGTGGTTGTCTGGGAAATAACCAATTCTAGACAAAGGAGCGTATGGTTGTGATGCAAAGTCAGCATACTCTTTGATGATATCTCGTCTCTCCAGCTTCCCCATCACATTCTTCCTCTTAGCTATCAGTTTCCTGAGCACTGGAAAAGAAATAAAAATGTGAGAAGGTTCTTCATACAAATCATTCTGAACCAGCCTTATCTTTGGAAATTCCCAAGAGCTTTTTCTAGTTAATATAAAAACGTGACCTGTTTGACCAGAACAAATGCTGGCCATGCAGATCTACATTGTGGATGCAACCTTTTTCATCTTGAATAAATACTGCAACCTTGTGAAAATAGAAATGCCTTGTCTGAAAACTAAGTCTCATACTACTCTCTCCCATCTTTCAGACTCACTCAATGCACAGTCACTCCAAATCTTCTTTATTTTCTCTTCTTTAGCCTTCTGACGATTTTGCCAGTGGGCATCCAAGCGCATGGCAACCAGCTCATTCTGTTTCTCCTCTTTCCTCCACAGCATCTTCTTTAAGACTTCCAGTCGAACCTCCTGCAACCTGCAAGGAAAGGCCAGGTATGACCTACTGTACTCTGCAGTCTTCTCTGCAATGCTGTCATCATCAAATCCTACACACCGACTAATTTACACGTAGTTCATATTGCATATCTTGTATTTAATCACCAGTTTAGTACTGGTGAAAAGTATTGTGGCAGCAGTGTCTTGTATTAAATTTAACAAATATGTCGCTTCCCAAAATCAGGGGATTTGCACAGAAATAAAAGGCTTGTACCCTTCAGCCAATCCCCTAAACCTTCTTGTTCCTTTTCTATTCAGCCAATAATTTCAAGAAATAAAGAGCAAAATTTGACTCCTACTTTTTTATTTCCTGTTCTCTAAAGGCCCACTCCTTCCTCTCCATATCCTCCATCATTTTCCTCCTCTTCTCGATATTTGAGGCACTGTCCATGGCTGGAAGAGTTGCTTCCCAAGCACGTTTTTCCCGGGCACGTTCAATCATCTCCACCTCAGCTAGTCCTGCTGGTAGCCCCCGACCTTACAGGGACAAGAAACAGTAGCTCTTTAGGCGCATGGTGAATCCAGCAAATAACCACCACCAAAAAGTATGAGAGGGCTGGATGGGCACAAGCTCACATGTTAAACACAAAAAGAACTGTCCGTAGCCCCAAGTAAATAATTCTAAGGCCAGTAAAATTCTACAGTATGAGGAATGGTAGGACCTGCAGTTGCTGTAGCTTAGCTGACATTAACACTAGCACTTCATTTGCAGGCAGCAAAGGAGGAAAAACTTTTCCAAGAAGGCACTTTCTGAGAATGAGCACTTTCTTTGGCATGTCCAGTGTCCATCACTGGGACACTGGGAGATGAGGATCACAGGTATATTCTGGGGCAGTAGTGTTCATACTGTTTTTTACTGATGTCTACTGATGTTTAACACAGAACAGCTGAAGAATGGCAGGTGAATGGAAAAAGTGCTCCTAGTTTGTATTTGTAAAACATATAACCTTTTCATATTGAGTGATCTCAAAACCCCTTATGAAGTGCCCCAGAACAGTGCTATTAAGTAGGAAAATATCATACCTATTTTAAAAATAGATAAAATGATGTGCCCCAAGGGAAGACAACAAAGGGCTGTCAAAGCTGTTTCAATAGACTTGAAACCTGACATTGAAAAAGCAAAGAACCTCCTGCTAAAGAGGTGATGTGATTATTATAATTTATCTCAGTTTCACAACTCACCCCAAGTGAGTGTAGCAAGTGTCAGAAGTTCAGGGACTGAGCCACTAGGAACTATGTATTCTGGGGAATAGGGATCCGTCTGGGCTTCACCATCTCTGTAATCTGTCTGTGTGCCCAAAGTTCGTAACATGGGACTAAAGACCTTGCTGTCTCCTGTAACCGAATGAACATAGGGCTCTGTCCTAAAAAGAGATGCAAGATGGAAGAACATCAGTCACATTCATTTAAAACAATAACAAAAAACCAGAAACACTAAGTCAAAGGTAGGATATCCAAATGTGTTTGTGCTCCCGTTGATGTTAACTCCATTATCTTTAGTAAAAGCAGACTGAGGCTACACTGAGTCCCTGTAACCTCCCTCCTTAGGTAAACAATCCAGAAATCTTCTTGTTTCAGCTCTCACAAGTTATCACATGCAAATCTTTCCTATGTATGCATTCTAAAGCATTGCTTTTAATGGGCACAAGAAGTAACTAATGGCTGAGCATAAAATGAAGTAGGACTGCTTCAATTTAGCTTACATAATTCTCTTTCCAACAACTCCAGAACAAAAAGTCAGTTCTGATGTAAGCATGTGCAATGTCCCTGACTCTTTTAAGAACTAAATCTTCTTATGTCTCCTCAAAATTTGATGCCCACTGAAAACAACATCAGACTCCTTCATGGCTGCTCTACATCACTAAACAGTATAGCAACTATCACAGAGAGTTTAATAAAATATCAGAAGATTTTCCAACAATATTGCTGTAGCAGAGAATCTTCTTTGCTTTGGTATCTCTACTAGTATTCAGACACACTTGGCTTTCTGTTTCAGGCCACATAATTGTAATACACTTGAGGCACATGTGCTTTACCTTTACACAAAGTACTACTCATGTATTGCAAGCAAATTCTGAAACAGCCAGTCACCTGTTTCATCAGGAATTCTCAACAGTGAACAAACTCTTACCTCTTAACAGGTTTTTCCTGTTGGTTCATTATGAAAAATATTGGTCACCAGCTAACTAGTTCCCCAATCTTTTTCTGGTGAGATGTGACCCATTACAACAGTAATGTTCCAGAACTCACTACTTACTTTGCCGTTGAATAAGTAACGTTTAGTGGAAGCAGCTTATAAGACATGATGAGAGGTCTGAAAGAGAGAGAATGCAAATGTAAGACAACAACCATGAGCGTAAAAGATCATTATGGTTTAGAAAAATTGCAGTCCACAAATTTCAATGGAGTTACACTGTTTTTCCACATCTCAGGTTCTGTAGTTGCATGTTTATGAACTGTGCCTGAATATTAAATAATTCTTTCACAGCTAAGGAGTAACGGAGGAAGTTTCACCAGGAGGTCTGTGTGTTATTCTGCTGTCCAAGCAGAAAGCGGAATTGCAGAACAAGGCAATAATTAAAAGAAGTTAGTTTTGAGTGTGTTCACAACATTTTGTGTGTGTTTCACTGATTAGTTTACTTTTTTTCACTCTGAGTTTTTGAGAGGGGTTTTTTTTTTATAACTTTTTGAAGTCCTGAAATGAATTCCTACAGTCAGCTGCTGAGGTAAGCTGGTTTGAACTTGTCTAATTTGATTGTTTCCTCTTTTTTTTTGCAGTATTTTATGAATTATCTTGAAAGCAATATAGGCTCAATGACATGTTAATAATTCCTTCTTAGGCATTCTTATAGTTTGCATATTGCAGTTCGCTATCATTTTCCCTTAGCCTTTGAGAGACTTTAATTTCAAATTGCAGAAGATAACATCATCTTTGTCCTTCTTTTGTTGTTGTTAAAGGAGCCGTACAGAACTTCAGTTTATTAAACTTGGCAATTTGTTTTATATTTAAAGTGGACCTATTGCCAATAGCTGCTGACTATAATAGTGAATGTGATTCAAAGAATATGTGACTAAGTTGACAATGTCTATATGCTAGCTGTTGGTTCAGATCTTGAGCCCATTGGTGATCTGCAGTGCCACTCTGGAAGGAGCAGAGCAGTCCTGCAATGAAGGACATTGATGGAAAGTCAATTATGGATTCTCTTTGCTGCCTTTCTATTCCTGGCAGAAACTGGGAGTAAAAAGGTTCCTTCTTAAGAAGGCACCTTTGTAGGAGTCTGGAGAGCCACAAGGGCTTTGTGAGCATCTTCTTCCTTTGTGTAGGAGGATCTACAGCCCAAAGCTTTCTACAAATAATTATGAAGTACAGAATGCTTGGTACATGTGCTTATATGGTAACTCATTATCTGAACTTAAAACCTAGACGATTTTAAACTAGCTAGGGTGAATACTGATAGCAGGGCAGCAAATGCAGCAGGGAGCTAAAGAATGGACTAACTAACTAAGGGCTTAGTGAGGAAGTTAGTATGAAGAATTAGGATGGGTTTGCAATCTTTACAGGCTGCCTAGCTGTTGCTACCTAGTTCATTTTAAACTGTCTAAGTATGCTACTTTGAGCTATAGTTTAAATATATACCAAGGTGAGGAGGCACAATGTGAAGTTAACACATTTTAACAGCTCTGCTTGAACATTGTCTGAAAATTCTGGCATAGCATGAATTTAAAAAGACCTTGTGATTTAAGATTTGGTTACTATTTAGATTTTCCATAGCAGCAATCAAAGAACTGACACAAAGGACAGAAACAAATAAGGCTCTGGCATTTATTTAGGTGCTTTTGAAACTGCACAAAAGCAAGCTTCTGAACTCTGTTTCAAATCAGTTCATTCCTTACCGTGCAAAATACTTGTAGCGATTCCTTCCACTAACTTCAGGATCTTCATACACAATCTGAGGTATCTGAAGAGAAGATTGAGCTCTAAAAGACAAAGTACAGGATATCATTTAAGTACATTCAGAGCAGTTCTGATCTTTTTACTATGCTCTTCTTTTTTAATTATCTTTCTACTTCATTATATTGTGAGATTATTATAATAATTATAATTATTTTCTATTATTATTTTCTCATATAATAATATGAGAAGTTATTATATTTTGCTTTTTCATACCTAAATAACAAATCAGTTTGACACTTAATATATATTTCTCACTAAGAGTGAGCAAGAAATGGTCATTTGCTGCCTTTAATAAAACTTTCTTATGTGCTTGTCATGAAAAGGATTTGCCACTTGTAAATGCTTGGCCTTGTAAACTACTTTTGTTGGGAGTGGGGGGAGCAAGCTCATTTCCTTAACAGTAAAGAACTTTCCATAACAGAAAATCTGTGTAAAGGAGTAGAATGAACAAAGGGACAGACTATCGCTTTCTACCTTTCAAAAGTAGCTGAAGAGACTTTGAGCAAATGTAGAAAACTTTAGAATCAGCAATTTCAACTTGAATTCTCTAATAAAGGACTAAAATAATAATGACCATGTGAATGCTTCAAAAACCTATGCTGGAACAACCGCATCTTTTGCAAGAACAGTCTTTCTTCATTTTTTTACCCCATTTTTGAATTTAAAGTAGGCAGAGTGTTTAAATTTTTCCCTAGAACATCTTGGAGCCATTTATTTTAAAGCTTTAGAGGACCATGAGGTAGACCTCGTTAAGGCACTCAGTGAGAGAATAGGTAGAATTGAGTTCTTTGAAAGCTATGCATCAGGACTGCTATTTGATTTCACAATCGCTTTATACTCCAGTCTTACTCTCTTCTCAACCTGCAAGGTGGTTAAAGACAAGAAACAGGAGTTCTTTTTTTAAAAACAAAACCAAACCAAACCCAAAAGCCCACACCATGCCATTGAGATAAGTAATTTCCTTAGGCTATATATATGGCAAGTCCTGAAGGTCGTGTTTTTTGTAAGACCATTTTTGGGGCAGCTTTTAAGAAACCTGACGTCAGGATTGTGGGTGCTGGAACTGGTTGCTGTTGCCTAATTTTAAACACGGAGACATATTTACAGAGACACAATTAACAATACATAACATTGCTTGACAGCTGGGATCAAACCAGAGGATTGCATGTTGAGATTGGTTGCCTTCAAAGACCTCATTTAAGCCCTGCGAGCTGCACTGTGGAACTTGGGGAGCCACTGTATAGCCATCCACTACAGCAAAGCCTACAGAAATATGCTTCATTAACCTCCCGTGACATACAATTTACTGCCAAGGTAAGTTTAAAGTCATCTCTTCCCAATGCTTTCAGTCCTATCATGTAACAAAAGAGAGGGGAACGTTTTGGGATGCAGTGCAGTAACCTGAGATACTTGCTCAGCACTAATCAACCTGTTATTGTGAAGTTGTGTTTGTAATTCAAATGAGATAATGGAGCTGATGGCTAGTTCCACTAGCTGACTCTTTACAGATCAGACTGTTGCTCCATCCAGATGGATTTGTGTTTCATTCAGCACAGGTGGGCACTTATTCTTATGATCTAACTTTATTAGCATAAGCTGTTCATCCTATTATGGTATAGTTATAGGCACAATGGGAACCCAGTGAAATAGCCCTTTTTATTCCACAGATCCTGCCTCTTGCATGTCCTTGACTTGTATTTGCTGACTTTGCTGAAATAAATGGGCATTTATTCCTGGTAACCTTGCAGAGGCAATGCAACTACTGAGAAGACAGCTGGGAAATATGCTATCTCCTGTATCAGCAACACTGTCAATCCATGCAGGTTGAAACAGAGGGGATGGATTTCTCATTTTTTTGTTAATTACAAGACATTTTGCAAATACATGTTGTTGAAATGTAAATCAATTTTAAAGCAGTGCAGGTGTCAAATTAGTTCTTGTTACAGAATAACAGTCAACATATAAAAAGCCATCGAGGTTTTCATGTGCTGGGGATAGCTTGAAATGCTGAAAATACTAGTTAAAAAAAAAAAAAAAGCTCAAAAATTCTTATTTTATTACGGAAATTACAGGAATATGCTCTCAAAACAGAACAAAACCAGGTGCTGTATCACTTTGAAACCATCTCTGATTACTGTCTGACATGTGGTAGAACTCAGTTACAAGCAACCCCAGAGCAAGCATCATCTGAAAAGCCCGTGGTCTACAGTTAGCTTGTTAATGCAGCAAAAACCTCTGTAAACAACTAGGCTGATGCCTGCAATCTTGAGCACAGCTACTAGAGGATTCCAAAGAACACATGGTGTGGCAAAACACACAGAAGTTTTTTAAAACATCTGCAGAATCAGAAGCCCAAATTGTGATGCCAGGAGAAAGTTCAACTAAGACACCCCTGCACTAAAAATGTGGTGTCCTGGTTCAGGCCCCATACACCCCTGAATGAGCAGCAAAAGCAATCTAACCAGCTGCAACTGCACCGGTTAAAAACTGCACTGGACTAAAAAGAAACAGCTCCCATTGAAGTAACACATGACATGAGTCATTGAAGTCTTCATAACTTATCTGATCTTTAAGATTGAAATAACTCTTTCTCAGCAACCACTGCAAAGCGGATAGCATGGGGATGAAGGAATGTGCAACATCCACCCTGTAAGAAACAGATGGGCAACCATACTTCACAACAGCTGCAATCTCTTCATTTCAAGGGAAATATAAGTAGGAGCAAATTGCAGTCATCTCCACTTCAGTGTGCATGGGGTTTTGTTGGGTTGGTTTGTATGGTTTTTTGAAATCATCCATAGAACACTTACGCAGCAAGCTGCTGAAGAGCCGCCAGGCGCTGCTGAGCGCTCCCTCTCCATCTTCGGTCAATAAATGGAGGCACTGGATCTTTGCCTTCCAACCACACACCATAGCTTGGGAAATGGACCAAGGTACTAAACATACTTCTGAGCATTGGTGCCTTTACCTAATGTTTGTGTGGACACAAAGAAGAGGGGCAGTGATTAAGTGATTTCAAACAGCAGTGAAGAGATCAGAATTTCAGCTTGCTGTGATTTGCAGAACTACACATTTGGGATGGGGAAAGAAGGAGGCATACATATGTTAATGATGTCAGCTGGTTAGATGGTACTTCTCAAGATGTGGAGCATGCCAGACTAGCAGCAGACACACAGATATGTCTTCTGGCTATTTTCCAGTGCTAAACTCACACTTAAAACTGAGGACCTAATGGTTTGTTACATAAAAGAGTTAGTGTGCAGTAACTGTGAATGTGCAGCAATGTGAACTTCTAGCACATTACCCCATGTAACTTCCTCCTATTTTGTGGGCTCTGGGAATGAAGTAACGTATTCCACTTGCATTATTTTACACGGTAACAATTTTAGCCTGTGTTAAAAATACCTGGATGGGAGTTAGCACACAAAAACGATCACATTAAAAATCCACACCCCTCCTTCTAAGTACTAATTTCCCTGGGTAGATATGCCTTAAATCTCCAGATTTATTACTGCAAATAAATCTTTGCAATCGTGACTCCAGTAGGAGTGATGTAGCTATACTGGCCTGAGCTTCTTTAGAGCCTGAAATCAGATTTGAATTGTGAATCGCCCCTTTCGTTTCATCTGGTGCTAACTTGGATGCATACAGGGTAGTAGTGACTAACTACACTAACTCACCTGAGTGTAAGAGAGTGTCAGATGATGAAGATTTGGACTCCCTACTCTGACTAGCTGCTTGCTGAGCATGAGACTGCATTTTTGTTTCATTTCTCTTCTATGGGAGTTCAACCTCAGGAGTTTGGAAAATCCTATAACCTAATATTATCCCAAACTCTGTCCACCCATTTTGTGATCCTATAGATTAAGAATTCAAAGTTGCATTGTTTCGAATTGCACATTGTGCCCTTGCTGCTTCATATGCTTAAAACATGTTTCGTGCAAGTCAGAGTCTGTCACCATACCCATCCACATTACACCTGTGACATGACAACATTAGTGACAGTATGCCACCTTACTTTGTCTGGCCTCCACTGTTAACACAGCCATATTGTTGCAAGGATGTCCGTGATGACAACCAATGTTTCCAGCTCTATATCTTTCTACAGAGAGGCAGACAAACACACTTTTTTTCTTTTTCCATGTAGATGTAAGAAAGGGACTGAGATAACAGGGTAAGAGACATCCAGAAATATTCTTAAAAATGTTTCTTGACTTGATCATTGGGAAGTTGCTCGTGGATTTTCCCCTCACTGTACAACAATGGAGTTTCAGAGCTCAGAGTATCTTGCCTTGCAGGCTCAGTCAACTGCATGGTTTCAAGAGGACTCTGTTTAAAATCCAACTCATTATGCAGTTGTACCAAGACTGTTTTCCTTTGGCACTCTACCTATATGCAGCCTGTCCAGCCACCAATCACCGCTGCTAATGGTGCGACTGCAACTCCCACAGACATGCCCTAGGTGGTTTTAAACTAGCTAGGGTGAATACTGATAGCAGGGCAGCAAATGCAGCAGGGAGCTAAAGAAGGGACTAACTAGCTAAGGGCTTAGCGAGGAAGTTAGCATGAATCAGGATGGGTTTGCAATCTTTACAGGCTGCCTAGCTGTTGCTACCTAGTTCACTTTAAACTGCCTAAGTATGCTACCTTGAGCTGTAGTTTAAGTATATTCCAAGCTGAGGAGGCACCATGTGAAGTAACACATTTTAACAGCTCTGCTTGAACAACAGTCCAGTTCTTTTTTAGATCTTAGTAACAGCTGCTGTTAACAGCATTTGGAGATAATCTATTATAAATCATAGAATCATAGAATAGTTAGGGTTGGAAAGGACCTTAAGATCATCTAGTTCCAACCCCCTGCCATGGGCAGGGACGCCTCACACTAGACCATGTCGCCCAAGGCTCTGTCCAACCCAGCCTTGAACACTGCCAGGGATGGAGCATTCACAGCTTCCGTGGGCAACCTGTTCCAGTGCCTCACCACCCTCACAGTAAAGAACTTACTTATATCTAACCTGAACTTCCCCTTTTTAAGTTTGAACCCATCACCCCTTGTCCTAGCACTCCAGTCCCTGATGAAGAGTCCCTCTCCAGCACCCTTGCAGCCCCACTTCAGACACTGGAAGTTGCTCTGAGGTCTCCACGCAGCTTCTCTTCTCCAGGCTGAACAGCCCCAATGTTCTCAGCCTGTCTTCACACAGGAGGTGCTCCAGCCCCTGATCATCCTCGTGGCCTCCTCTGGACTTGCTCCAACAGTTCCATGTCCTTCTTATGTTGACGACACCAGAAGTGCACACAATACTCCAAGTGGGGTCTCGCGAGAGCAGAGTAGAGGGGCAGGATCACCTCCCTTGACCTGCTCATCACACTAATACTGACACGCAATTTAGGAAATTACTCAGGACATGGAACTGGGCATTTCTAGGTTGCTGCTGCAGAGTCACGCTAGCCCAGCACACTTGGTAACTCCCTGGGTTAAGTCTTGTTTTGTATAAAACTGCTTACTTTGTTTTGTAGTTTGGTTTTAAGGGGGCAGCTTAGAACTGAGACAGTTTCTACCCATGTGTATACGCATATACACAGAAATAAAAGGTGCACAAGTGAGCTATCCTTGGCCAACACCTACCACTTTACCACCAACCAGGGCATTTGACTTTGAATGATCCGTCTTGCTCGACAGTGTGTACGGAGGGTCTGAAAGATAAGTGAACAAATGGAACTAGTTGCATATTTGAGGAATCTGTGTGAACGGTCAGGCTCTACTTCCATCTATAAAAGTCTGTCCATAAGACAGTGTAAAACAAACTAGGAAAGAAAAAAACCTGAAATACATGTCTCCGTATCAAAGAAATTCCATCATCACACAAATAAGCCTCAGAGCTGAACTACTGCTGTTCTGTGGAACATGACTGAAGAAAAATTTCTTTGGAATCACTTAAAGTGAAGGAAGACATGACACAGAAAAAAGCAAGCATGGTAATCAGTGGAAATGCACTGTAAACGATGTTTCCCTCTAGCATAAAGAGCTAGTGCTGCCTTTCCCCCAGCTCCCAGATTCTGGGGGAGCTGGGGGAAAGCTAGTCCCAAGCTAGTCCCAAGCTTCTCCTCGCCTCTGGTACTTCGCTATTGCTGCCAACCCTAAGGCTTTACCGCTGTACGGCTCTGCCCTGCTCCATCCTCCCGCTCCAAACCCGCTTTCTAGGCTCAGCTCGTTGCCGGTCGGACAGTGACAACGCCTGGACCAGCTCTGGCTTTCGGCCCGGCGAGAAGCGAGAGGCCTGCTCGGGCAGACCAGTCGCCTCACGACCCTCCCACCGCCCCCCCTCGCCAGCACCTACAACCCCGCCCCGGGGGCTGCGTTCAGCGCAGGGAGGCCGCTGTCCCTCCCGGCCGGGCCCGGTACCGTAGGGGCAATAGAGGGTCGGACCGGAGGCCATTTGTCGGCCGTCCCCAAGGCGCGGGGCCTGCACCGCGCCGGTCACCGTGCGGCTCATGGCGCCTCCGGCCGCGGTTCCCATGGCGACCGGCGGGCGGGGCCGGGGAATGACACACACCCTACGGCGGGAAGTGAGTGTGGGGCCCGGCGCCCCCTTTCCCCGCTGGGGGCTGCCCGGGCCTTTCCCCGGGGACGGCTTCGCTCCCCACCCCCGGGTTTTGTTCCGCCGCTTGCGGCATGCTGCCGCGGCTCCTCCGCACCCAGCGGCTGCCTGTCCCCCGCGGGCACCAAGGGCGGGGAGGCCTGCCCGCCTCCATCTTGTGGTACTGCAGGCGGGGCGGGGAAGGAGCCGAGGGTGCCCGGCGTTGCCCTGCTCCGGTGTGCACGGTGGGGATGCAGGTTAATGCCATACCCCACCGCTACCGCCTAGCAGCCCCGGGACTGCTTCACTCCCTGTCTCGCAGGTGTCCCACATGAGGAGCTGCGGAGAGCCCGTGTCCTGGGCTTTACAGTGGAGCTGGTGTGGGGTGGCTTGGCTGTGGTTAGAGGAGGGTGGGGAGTGATCGACGGGGAGCGGCGGAGGAAACAGGGCGGAGGTATTTTTGCTGTGATGCTCTCCACTTCCCCTGGGCCTTCACTTAGTGCTTGAGAAGATTCCAGGGAGACCTTATTGCAGCCTTTGAGTTCTTAAAAGAGGCCTATAAGAAAGATGGGGAGAGACTTTTTTGCAGGGTCTGTTGTGACAGGACGAGAGGTGATGGTTTTAAACTAAAAGAGGGGAGATTCAGGCTGGATGTGAGGAGAAAATTCTTTATGATGATGGTGATAAAACACTGGCACAGGTTGCCCAGATTGGTGGTGGATGCCCCATCTCTGGAGACATTCAAGGCCAGGCTGGATGTGGTTCTGGGCAACCAGATGTAGTTGTCCCTGCTCATTGCAGGGAGGTTGGACTAGATGAGATTTGAGGGTCCCTTCCAACCCAAACTAGTCTATGATTCTATGAAAACTGGTTTAGCAGTTACAGCTGGGGATTGGATTCAGGCCTAAATGTTCTTATTCCTGGCTTTGCTTGTTACTGCTTACAACTTCTGTTGCCATAAACTGGTGAAAATAGGTTTATTACCTACCAGCCCAAAGAGACTGCAGGTGGTTTTGCATTTGTAAAGTGCCTTGAGACACCTGCACAAAGCATTGCAAAATAGCATCATGCTTCAAAAAACGTTGCTGTTTTTGCAAGGAGGAGCTCACCATCTTCTATGAGGAACAAAGTTGGAAGCTGCTTTATGCTGTTAAAACAGGAGGGGCAAACACTTTTGTCAACCTGAGGAGATCTGGAGGCAGTGGTGCGCGACTTCTTTTGGAATAGGACCTAAAAAGCAGAATTGCAAGTGGGCCCTCTCCTCTGCCTGTAGCCTTGAAGCAGGTCTCTCATGTTAAGTTGTGTATAAAACTCTGTATACCAAAGGATTATTCACAGCTTGTCATGCCTGACGTAAAATTTGGCCCCTCAGTCTTAGTCACAGGAGAGCAATGTGCAGACTGTGGTTCCAAATTCCTTGGCTCTGCCAGTTTACACATAGACATTTAATTCAACTTTGAATGTTGGTTTACTTCTTAAAGGCCCATGACTTGTTTGAAGCAACAAATTCTTTCTCAGGGTAGTTGATCAAAATGGGTCAATGGAATATTCGGATGTGGGTCTGGACTAAGGAATGCTGTCACAGCTTTGTGGCTGAATGACATCTGCAGGATGCTACTTTCCACAGTGGATTAATCCATTCCCTGAGGATACCCAGCAGGCTGTAAAGGCCCTCATTTTACTGAAGAACTTTACAGAGTGATACCTTATTATAATTATCGACAGGTGCAGTAAACGTCACTTTTTAATAGAGTTGCCCAGAATTTCTCATGATTGAGTTTTCCTTTTTTGCATCTCATTTCATTAGAACTCTGTAATTTCCAAGCTGAAATTTTTCCATGCTGGACATCTGCCTTGAAGTAATGAGGTGTGTAAACTGTACTTTGGCCAAAAAATTATCCTTTGTGGGCTCCACCCTCTCACATTTTTCCACTTTAAGGCTTTCAGAGTTGACTGGGTACAGGTGGCCTGGACTTTCATCTTTCTGATGGGGAAAGGAACCCGATGGAAGCCAGATAGAGAAGAACAACAGAACAATTACATGAGTTTTTGAACAGAGCACAACAAAATGCCAGGGCATAGCGTAACAGACGAGTGCTCTCTGGAGCTGTGGAAGACCAAAAGCTGTAGTCCCACTATTAACTTTAACCACATTAAATTGGACTCAATGTTAGTTGCTACCTTCTTTGTTCACCGTGAGCTGCCTGGCCCCACTGCCTCTGATCTATTGGTGTCGCAGCTGAAAGACTATGTGGGGAACTATTTTGGGAGACTGATGTGGCTGAAAACTAACCTGTCAGAAAAGAAAAGATAAAGGTTTTCAGGTCACTGCATAGCTGCCTGAAGACCAATACTTACTCATGGGAGGTGGCAGGTATATGTGGCTGAGCTAAAAGCTCAAGGTTTAGGTTTCTGGAGCTTGCTTAGATTAGATAGGGGGGCTGTTTGTGAAATACTGGCTTATTTTTAATCAACGTTTCTGAGAAATCTGTGTGAATAACAGATGTGAACAGTGAATGGCCTTACAAGTGTTGAAGGGTGTGCTGATTATTACTGTCTTGAATATTCTTTGCGTGAAGTCTTTATATTCCTGTGGACCTGCAGCTGGAGTGAAACCTGGCCAGGACATGCTGGTGTGTGCTGTGGAATACACCACAATGGCCAAGTGGTGAGGTTTGGTCTGAATTGGTCTTCTTGCTTGTTTGTTTTTTAAATGCAGATCAGCTATTTCCAACAAAAAAGAAGATCTTTGCTACAGTTTTCAAAGAACTTGACTGATGAGCTTTCTCCTCAGACCTGCGGCCATAGCATGATTTTTTGGGGTGTTTTTGTTTGGTTGCTTGGTTGGTTTCTTCCCAGTAATAGCTTTTCCAGAACAAGACTGTGTAGCTGAGCTGGGGTGCCATCTATCTGATTTTTTTTATAGCCACTTGGCTGTGAGGGGACACCAGGTGCTCAGATGTATGAGCAAACTATCCACACCTTTGGGAGTTACTGCGCAGTGACCGAGTGGAGTAACTCTGTGCCAGGGCTTAGCATGTTGAAAAACTGTGGTGAAGTGCACTAGTTTAGCTGCCCGTGAAAGAGGCTGAGCCAAATGCATTTTACCTCACATTAACCTTGAGATAAGATGGTGTCATTTGCTGCAAGATGAATTACTGGTGCTCTGTTGGGGGACTTGTTACGCTGGGATGACTTGCTGATGTGTTTGAACTGTAAAATTAGACAAAGAGAAGTGGAAGATTTAGGCAAGGAGGGTAGGACTAGGCATTAGTTAAGGGCAGAAGAGCTGGACAGAGAAGATGGATTGGATGTGAAAGTGTAGTTTTAGAGGAGAACTTGGCTGGCTGAGCAAAGAAAAATGAGTAGGAGAGCGGGGTGGTAGCAGTGTGCAGGGGAAGGAGGGAGAGACAAAGTGAGCAGCCAGTAAAGTGGAGCAGAAGTAATCTGGACAAGAAAATGAGAGACCTAGATGTGGAGCTGAAAAAGTGGGGAGGGGTGTGGAAAGGCAGGACAGGAGGGGAGAAGGCAAAGAAGTTGAGCTAAGCAGATGGTGAGTCTCTCTACTTGTGTCTTCCTTCTGTCCTCCAAAGCCTGGGAGGGAACTGGGTTTCTTGAATGTGATTTTCCCCCTGTAATCCACGAGGACCTGTGAAACCCCTGGCATGATGTAATCCGTCTGGCTTTAAACTGAATTACACTGATGGTCCTCTTAGACTCTCTGTCAAATGACAGCACTGTCGTGGTGCTGGGTGCATGTGATGCTTCGTGGTGGTTTTTTTTCCTAGTTATTAAAAAAATCGACATTACAAGCAACCAAGCTATAGTATTAAAAGCACTGTTGAGGCTTTGACGGCAGGAAATGCCAAAATTAATGTAATTAAAATTAGTAACCGTTAGCGTGCCATTTCCCATACTTGCCACAGGATGTCACCGTTTCTCCATGTGTGGTCCATCACAGTCTTTAACCTGGGTGGCACCAGTTCAGCGCTTCTACTAAATGTGAAATGAAGTAAAATTAATTTGGCCCTTGGACCCACCCAAGGTAAGCCCACATGGTTTAGTGTGTACAATAAGCAACTCCTTCCAGAGGTGTCATTCAGAAGGAGTGGGAAAGCAGCAGCACAAGGCTGCAGTCAGTGTGATTGCTGGGTTTTTAATCCAGAAGAAGGGGGCATTCCTCCCAGCCCACCAGAAGAGGTGGTGAAGGAGAGTGTGGAAGAGAGTAGGATGAAGACGTGGTCGCTCTTCTGGCAGGAAGCAGAGGTAAGTCTCCAGAAGGTGTGAGAAGACAGATGCTGTGAAATCTAATGTTTTGTGGATCGAGACCTTGTCTCTCTGCTGGCTTTTGGCTATAGTAAGACATCATATCCATTGTGGAATACCTCACGTGTAACTTGCAACATCTTTTGTAAAAATGTCCTTGGAATACTGATGTGGTGAATGGAGCTTTGCCAAGGTGTAATCTTTGGTTTCTTTGTGCTGTTATTTACTAAGAGCTCTGCTAAGAGAAGCATCTCGGGGTACAACTGCTGAAACAGAAAAACCAGATGAAAGTCTTTAACAGGAGACCTGTTCTCTCTTGCTTTGCATTTCTTAGTATGACTGTTGGCCCATTTCAAGTACTAAAAGCAATCTGCAGATAAGGATAGCCTAAAAGTCAAAGTTCAGAGAAAATACTCAGTGATAACAGTTCAAAGGATTTGCTTCAAAGCCTGATGAAAGATTTCAGTAACGGCTTTGAGTTGCACTTTAAAAACAAGAATTAAGGACATTTTCAGCCCATGGTTCAGAGAAGTCCAGTTTGTGGCAAAACCGCAAGTTTACCAACATTTCAGGCATCCTGTGAAGGACGTTCATATACTTAATTTCACTTGGATTGGATGAGCTTTAGATGAGCTTCTTAATGAACAGGGATGACATTTGGATGATTTGCTGGGCTGAAGTCAGGAATGTTGTTTCCTACTCGCCTTGGTAGGAAAAGTATCTTGGATTGAATTCCTTAGGGAACTAGTGAATTCCTAATGTTCTCATTCCTCCCGTGCAATACTCGGAGGAATAAATGGCAGTGCCAACACGTTAGCTTGCAGCTCTCAAGTTCCAGTGTGTTAAGATGTTTCTTTTCAAAATTAACTTTACATTCACTCTGTTCCTTGCTGCACCAATCAGTGGCTGAATCAGCAGAGGAGATGCTACATCCTAGTCAGAGCACAAAAGGTAAGAGAACAACATGAGGAACAACTAATGGAAGGGGAGTATTACATTGACTTAGCAGACAAGATTTCATCCCATATTTCTGGTGAAGTTGGGATGAACTTGTATCTTCAAAGCAGTCCAACTACTTCTTGCTCTTGGACATCTGGATGAGGAATGTGTTTATAGCTGGGTTGTGACTGGATTCCATGTCTGCTTTTCATGAAAGTTTGGGTCCAGCCTTATCTGTCGATTTAAAAAGTAAATAAATTAACAACTGTATTTGCTGGTAGCTGCCAGTTGAATGGGGAGAAGAGAGAAAGCCTACTGACTGGGAAAAGGGAGTCCAAGAGCACGGAGGGAGGGAAGGAAGGAAGGCAAGAGGCAGCTGTAACTAGAAGGAGCTTGAGGTGGGATGGGAGGTGTTTCAGGGGGTGGAGGGGGTTCCAGCAACTACTGACTTCTAGCTCTGGTGACAGCATGGAGCTGACAGAATGGCTAAGCCGAGAGAGAACAGTTCTTTCCTTAAAGAAAGGTCAATCCTAAAAACCATTTGAAGCCTGTTAATGGGAAGATGTGAATTGCCCTGTGTTTCTCAGCCTAGCCCGAGGAGAGGCCCTACTGAAGTACTGATTTCCCTAACACTGGACTACTGGTGCCTGCTCAGCCTACAGGGGTGCAGGGAAGGTCTTCTCACCAGCAACAGCCATCCTGGCCTGGCCAATCCATCCTGCTTCCCCCACACTAGGCAGGGGGCCAGCATGATTAAGAGTGTCAAGGACTGTAGAGAGAAGTTTGTCTCCTTGAGCCGAGGAGATCTCTTTACCCAGAAGCTCAGGAGTTCGGTAGCTAGGTTTTTACTGGCTGCTTGATGGATGGTTTCTACTAAAGCCTGCAGCAGCAGAGGGCAGCTTACCAGTTCAGCAGACAGGGAGACATGTAGTATGTATTTATCTGGTGTGTCAAAAATTATGAAATGGAGTAGCTTGCTGCTGACCTCTGCAGCATCTCTCCTCTCCTTGCTCTTTCTCCTCTTGTTTGCCAAGGTGCCTGGTCAAGTCTGGCTTCCAGCTATTTGGAAGACTTTTCCAGGGAGTGAATGCTTATACTTGCCTGAACTAAAGGGAGCACCAGGGCCCTTGATTTTCTCTGACCGTTTTAGTCACTCTCTTCCTGGAAATTAAATAGCTGGACAGAAGTGTTATGGAGACTCATTTTATATTGCACAACATTCTTAAATCCTCTTAAACAATTAGTACAACATGATCTGAATCCTGTCTATTAAACCTTTCAAAACCAATGTATTTACTTAACATCCTTAATTGCAATCCACTAGACGAAGGTCTGCTGAGGGCCAGCACACAGCCAGGGGCTTGGGGGAGGCCTACCAGAAATAAAAGGGTGAGCCAGCAGTGACAGGACATTCAGGCCGTAGGAAGATGGGGGCTCAAGAGAACCCTTTCAAGGATTGGCAAGGATGCATAACTATCACTTCCCTTGTGTAAGAAACAAGCCTGTGCTGTCTTCTTGAGAGTTCCCCTGGCTTTCCCCTCCCACCCACATTGCCCTTCCTACACCACTTCCCGCTCTCAGATGGTGGAGACTGAACAGAACACAGTGCAGGATCTAGAGCACATCACTCATGTCTTGACATATCAACCATGAGAGCACAACAGGAACTTGGCATCTAGCATGTTGATCTGGAAACACCCCCTCTTTGATCTGAAGTAAGTCTTTGGAAGGACCCCTAGGAGAATCAAACCTGAAAGAATCCATTCTGGGTTTTAAATAAGGGACTAGAGTAGTGGAAGTTAATGATGTGCCAGTCCAGACAGGATGTGTTGAGTAAAATTTAGTGTTTGTTACACAGAGTGAGTACCACCCCAAGATACTGCACAGCATACTGTAGAGCATATTGAAAACTAGGGCAAAATGGTCAGGGTATGGGCTTGAGGTGAAGGTTTAGTTGAATTTTTCTGCCGTGTAGATGACTTGTATTCCTATGTCATGTTTTGAAAAATAATTGTACTCCAGCTATGTAATGTATTTAGGAAGATGTCAGTGTAAGTAGGCTGTCTTCAGAATCCCTCCACCTGCATATGGAGATGCTCTAATGATTCTTAATACCTGACCCTTAAGCATTTGATAGTCGAGTCCAATTGATTTTTGGTGGGAATAAGGATTCTAAATATGACCTTGAGAAAGTGACAATAATGGTTATTAGATTTACTTAGAAATCCTCCTCCTAGATCAACGAGACGAAAAGCAGAAGAAATCTAGTGTAAATGAACTTGGCGTTCGAAGTCGAGACGTGGCTTGACCACTGATGTAAAAGAAACAGCTTAAGAGTGAATTTTCTACATTATTTTGTAACTTTGTGAGTAACAGCTGCAGGGAGTCTAAATGGATATCTAAATGGAGATATGTAATGTTGCAGGCTGGTTGCAAGCAGCTTGCAGCACCGTACAGTGTATGTCTTGATGCAGTATTTAAAAGGAGCAAGATGCTGGGATGTGAGCACATAGAATTATGCAGCTGCAATCAGTAGCATCTCAAAAATGGAATGACTCATGTATTTGTAAATAGTAATGATTCCTTCCAGGCTGCCAGTTAGCTCCCACAGTTTGTTGTGAATGTTAAACTATTTTCTGCAGTGGAGTTTCACATTTCATAAAACACAATCAAGAGAGACTTGTAGAGATTCAAACAAGCCAGCTTTGCTACAGACACAGACATCAAAATGGCATGCCACCAAGCAGAATAAAGTTGTTAACAGCAGCAACACTTAGGGGGAAAAAAAGGACAACTGGAATGCGTGCATTGGAAAAGAAGTGGAATATTGCTGCTTCTCAGTTGATTGACAGCTTAACATCATTTGCTGGAGTCGCAGAAACACTGCCTGGTTTGCTGCAGAACTGATCAAGCTTAGAAGATTGGAGTATTTTAAGGAACTACAGTGAGGCATTTTTCTTCAATACACAGACAAGTGGACTTGGGTTCCGAATGACATTTCGTATAATGCATAAGCACAGACCTTAGGTGGCATTTGATTTTGTGGGGTGACTAATTGGAGATCATCCATTCATGCACGTGGTGCTACATATTAACAGTGGCGCAGCTGTTTGGTTGCTTGGGGTCACATTCTGATCAGTTCTGACAATTCATACAGGGTTATGCAGAAGTTTGGAAGTCTTACTCCTTCAAGTCATGAGAAGTGAGAATGAAAGAGGGTTCCTGTTTGGAAAGAACTATACAGGCAGCTGTCTTGGTTAACTCTGCAGTGGAGCTAAAAAAAGATATTTGAGGATAGCAAAACTTCCCCCTGGGTGACTAGTGTGTATCTTCTTCACGCCTGAACAGTTCTCAACCTGGGCTATTTTTTTCTGATTTTTAACTGAAAACAGAGTCTGAGTGCAGTGGAGGGACAGACCTTTGCAGATTCATGTCTTTTGGAGGATTAGTGATGTTATTTTCCAAATGCAGGTTAGGATTTTCTGATCCTTGAGTTACTAAGCATAGAGACTATCAGACAATACACACTTGTCTTCTTCAGCCGTGCTTTTCTCTTGTGTTGGTAGCACATGCAGCCATTTGAGTACAAACACCTGGCCCTTCTTTCCCACCAGTCTGCGCAATGGGATCTACTGCAGAATGCTTGGATTTTCATGGGTGTTTCCCCCACAGACAGGAGCAGCTGATCAGCAAGCACTGAAGTAAGCCTGGCCAGGCTTGAAACGTGCATCCCACATTAGCTGCTGCCTATCTGCATTGTGGAAAAGCTGACACATGTCCAAAGGCTCGGCTGGTTTTGCCTCCAATGCATGTGGAACAGGCAGGTTACTTTGTGGCAGAGTTCAAAATTCCTTCGTTTTGCCATGTTCCCAGGGAGATTGCATGCTGAATTTGCAGTGTTGCATGCATGGCAAGTCTATAATCTTTACTAATACGTTTGAAATGCTTTCAGCAGACAGCGAAAAGGCATAACATGAAAGTGATAGTAGTCACAGTCTTAGCACAAACTGGAGATGTACAGAAAACAGTGTCTTGACTCTACTGTAAAAACCATGGTTTCTTAGCAAAACCAAGCAGTGCAATTCTTTAAATTAGTTTTGCTGCAAATTTTGGCTGCGCCAAGAGTTTCTGCTCTGCCTGTTGTTGCAAGAGAGTCTTTATTGTGGAAGTCTAGGCCACACAGTCCTGATTCTGGCATCAGATCCCAGAATTACTGGGATGCAGTGGGCCGAGCCCTGCAATGTCAGAGACTGAAATTCTGGCTCTAAAGTGGAAAGTGACTGCAATCTTGCAAACTACCTTCCACCTTCAGCCTCTGATGCTCTGAAGATGTGGCAAGAGATGGTCTGTTTGCAGTACTAGCTTGTAGGGCATTCAAAGAGACAGAAATGCCTTAATAGTCATCTTCATTCTACGCTTGTTTCTTTAAGGGCTTGCTTGCCAGTATGGAAGGAGACTCTTTCCATACAGCCTTTTGTGGTTATCTACCAGGAGGGGATGGTTCAGTCCTGTGGTAGGTAGAGCATCTCTGCATGCAGTAGTTCTGAAACATAGGAATTCGCTTCTCAGCCTGGGAAGGGCCCGCTGCATCACTTCTTGAAGTGATTTTATCCCAGTGAACCACTTGCCTTCAGCCAAAGATGGAGTTTGAAGCTTAGAGGAGATGTAATTAATGACTTTAGAGTCTCTTCTGTTGCACCAGACCAGAGCAAAGGCCCTTCTATCCCAGCATTGATTCTCTCTCAGGTCACACTGCTGAGCTGATAGTATTTGGTAGTTGCAGGTCTGCAACTCTGATCAAAAAGAGAAACTCCGTGCTGTACTTGGGCAGTTAACATAATAGGCAACAGGGGCCTGACAAGTCGTCTTGCTCAGAGGTTTGAAGTCCTTTTATTCCCCAAAACACAGGCTACTTCTTTGACAATTAAACACAACATATGGTTGTCTGGGCTGCTGGGGCAGTGGCTGTCTCCTGTTTATACTAAGACAAAGGCAAAAATATTTCTCCAGACCAGTATTAAACAGGTTTCCTTTTTTCAAGTTGATAACAGATTAGTGGTTCTCAGAATAGGCACTGCATGAAAAAATATCAAAATAGTTCTGTTTCACCACACAGATTTTCCACAGCTTCATTTACCTTCTGTCAAGTGTATCAGAAGTGTAAGCAATCTGGAAAACCCCAGACTGCTACTGTCAACTGTCAGTGATCGGGGCTTACCCTACCTAACAGAACAGTGAATGGAAGTATATTTTTGAGGTTTCTTGAAAAGTCTGTCCATTTGAGTTTAACAGATAAGTACTTCTTTTTTTGGACAACCATTCTTTTAGTGGTGTAACTGAAAGCAACGCAATGACTGCAATGCTTCTGTGATGCTTATACATCATGAGTCACTGTTGGATGTTCTTGAATTCTGATAAAGGCCTGCACAGAACCCCATGGCACTGGGCAGTGTCCTCCTATTTCACCCATGACTCCTCAAACCCCAGACCTGTAAATGGCCAGTACTATCTGTAGTCCTTGTACTCTCACATGTGGCACCAGGTTACCAAGTGACACAGTAGATTGAGGGAGGGTCTTTTTATCATTATCTCTTTCACAGACCAATATTTTCACTGAATCTCCTTTCCTGGGTACTGCACCTGACAATTTTTCCAGCAGTCTCAGCACAGTAACCTGTCCTTAGCTATTCCTCTTTGACTGGTAGATAAATCTGTTCATCCTGACGCATACTCTTTAATATAATTCTTCTGCCACTGTCAGCAGGCAGAGAACAAATGGAAAACAAAAAGCACCAAGTTAACAATCAATCCTTAGGCGCAAAAATAAAATGTGCTTTGTTTGGTCTTTTCCTGGTTTCTACAGGCCAAAAAAATCTCATTCAAACTCTCTCTTTAAATAAAAGATGTTAAATAAAAGATACTGTTCAGTTGCAGACTTGGGAAACCCCCTTTGAGGATTTTTTTTTACCACACACTTTCCCTCAGAATTTCTGTTGCTGTCACTAGGTCTGTCTAAGCCATTGGATAGTGGCCAGCAGATAAAGCTTTAGGAAGAAAAGACAAAGCTAGTTAATTTGAAAGAAAAACATGCCTAATACGTTAAAAAACCCCCTTGTACCAAGGCACTGCTTTGGAGAGCCGATTTGTGTTTTTTATAAGCTCCATCTTGAGGCATGTTTGCGTGGATGTGGGAAAAGCATATTCTGGTCAGCATATGCAACCTGTACATCTTCCAGTTCATCCTGGCCTCACATGCTGAACCAGGAGGCTGCGTGGGCACCGGTCAGTCTGAACAACCCTCCCAGCCAAAGGGGATGGCTGGGGACAGGCTACTGAGCTGAGTTTTGTGGATAATTAAGTAGGTGGCTAATTAGGTGAGTGTTACATGACACCATTTCAGAAGTAGGATGGCAATCTCCTCAGGAACCTGTGTTTCAAGGCGTCACATTGTCAGGCTGCCACAGAGATGCCTCGGTGGTGAAAACAGGAGAGCCTCATCTACCTGTGCGAGGAAAACGTGGAGCTTTGGACTTCTGGCAAAAGAGCTAGGTTTTGCCTCTTGTCTCTGGAATTCTCTGTGCGAATGAGGGGATCAAAAAAGTATCTTCTCCTATCATTTACTCATTAAGGTAGCACAAGTGAGTGATGTTGGCATTCACCTTGGTGATCCAGTGAAATAGAAAACCAAAATCTCTCAACAGAATGATCTTGCTACTGGCCTGGCTTATTGGAAGAGTAGATACTGAAAATAATTCTATGTCTTGCCTAGGACTCTTGAAAACAATGGAGCTGCTTGGTATTTCCTGCCTTGCAGGGCCCCTTTCAATCTTTTACCTGACTGAGTGTTCTGATCCCTAGCAGATATTTTGAGTTCCTAAGTTTTGCTGAGTCTGAGAGCATGTAACCTGTTTTATAGGAGCTACTGCTATTTGCTCTTCATCACTTCTGTGATTGACAAGTATAGGATCACCTGCCCATAAGGTGTAAAAACCTCATCCTAAAAGTCAGAAATTAATTAAATACCTAATACTTTCTGTCCCTCCAAATGTTCTTGTCAGTGTTCCTACAATTTTGGATCCCCTTAATATCTGATACAAGCTGCCAGTTAGTCTTTGGCTCTTGGTACACCCCATTAAAAGGCACAGCAGCTGTATCCCAGTGGGCATAGTCCTTTTCCCTTCCAAGCTCTCAGCAGTGTCACATCCACTGCTGTGCAGCCCTTCCCACATTACCTGTGTGGCATGTCGCTTTGCTCTGCAACATGCTTGCCAGTGTATACCTGTGTGTGTGTAACCTTCATCAGGGCTGGTTGCAAGCAGTAGAGCATGTGGCTGTCTTAGGGAGCTGACAGACTGTGGCAAAATAGTCAAGGTTTTCCTGTGAAAGCAGACTGAGAGAGCTGGGCTTGTTCAGCCTGGAGAAGGCTCCAGGGAGACCTTAGAGCAGCTCCAGTGCCTAAAGGGGCCGACAAGAAATCTGGAGAGGGGCTTTGGACAAGGGCATGTAGTGACAGGACAAGGGCGAATGGCTTTAAGATGACAAAGGGTAGATTTAGTATTAGATATTAGGAAAAACATCTTCCCTGTGAGGGTGCTGAGGCGCTGGCACAGGGTGCCCAGAGAAGCTGTGGCTGCCCCATCCCTGGCAGTGTTCAAGGCCAGGCTGGACGGGGCTTGGAGCAATCTGCTCTAGTGGAAGGTGTCCCTGCCTGTAGCAGGGGGTTGGAACTGGATGAGCTTTAAGGTCCCTTCCAACCCAAACCAGTCTGGGATTCTATACGGCAGAGACCTGGAAGGCAAGACTGGCTGCTGATGCCTGGTTTGGGACAGACTGCAAAAAGAAAGCAGCTCTGTATCTTTTCCCTTATTGCCCATGGCAGGGACCAGCCAGGCATGAAACATCAATATTTCATGTTGCTAATGATGATGACTATGATCATTTTTTCCTCATCATATGAGGAAAAAGTTCTTTACAATGAGGGTGGTAAAATACTAACACAGGTTGCCCAGAGGCCTGGATGTGGTTCTTGGTCAACCTAATCTAGTTGAAGATGTCCCTGCTCCTTGCAGGGGGCTTGGACTAGACCTTTGAAGGTCCCTTCCAACCCAAACTATTCTGTGATCCTGTAATTGTGTGATATGTGCCTAGCCATGTGTCCTTCACTCCCACAGAGCTCCAGTTTTCTGTGCACAACTGCGATGAAGAACTGAGCCCATTTTCCCCACTGCTTGAATAGAGGAAAAACAGCTTTAGGTAGCTGGCTAGTACGTTCTGATCACGAAGCCTGGCTCTGGCAGAGCCGAAATCCTCTCTATTGCTGCTCCTGCTAACACAGCGGCTGGTAACAGGTCCCCTCAGCTGCCGACGCCATTTTCCACCCTGCTGCCCGCTCCCCCCTTTCCCTTTTCTATCTGGCTGTTAAGTGTTCCTGGGGAAACGCCGCTTTGGACACCTCATTTATTGCTGCAGAACAGGGGATCCGTTTGGGTGACACGTTTGGGATCCCAAACTGGGATCCCTCCCTGGGATAACGGACAACACCGCCGACTCAGGGGCCGGGGAGCGGCGGCAAGAGGCTGCCGCACTACATCTCCCAGCGTGCCGCGGGGCGCAGGCGGGCCGGGAAGGGGCGGCTGGCGCGGCCGGGCACCCGGAACCAGCTGAGCGCCCCAGGCCGCTCTCGTCCCGTTCTTCCCCCGCAGGCTGTGCCCGCCGGGAGCCGCCCGCCATGTCGACGGTCGCCGCCGCCACCTGCGATGCCAAGGGCGCGGGGGAGCCGGGGGCGGAGAAGAAGCCGCTGAAGCCCTGCTGCGCCTGCCCGGAGACCAAGAAAGCGCGGGACGCCTGGTGAGGCACCCAGCCGCCGCCGGGGGGGTGGTGTGGGCTGTGGTGGCCCCACACCGCGGGGCGGGCGGCGGGTACTGCCTTCCGGGGGCGCGGCCCGTCGCCGAGCTGCTCGAACGGGCGTTTTAACTTTAAGCCGTCCTCAGCCTGCTCCCGACGTTTGTGCGCGGCCTGGCCCGGTGCATTCCCCTCCCTGCCCCGCGCGTTGCTGCCTTCCAGGCGTTCCTGCCCTTAACAACGTGCTGGGGTGATGCTGGGAGCCCTCCCCACACCGGGCGGAGGGTGCTGGGGCAGCCAAGAGGGATGGGAGAGGGAGGAGGAGAACATGCTTCAAAAGGATAAATTAGAAATTAAGAGATTAGTATTTCATAGCCCTAGTTTAAAACAGGTTTCAGAGATTAGCTTTTAATGCTGCTTACGAATCTTCACTACTGTTAACTGACTAAAGCAACAAGTACCAGCAGGTAGTAACATTTTTATTGTTTAATTAATTATAAATGCCGTTTTCTTAAATATTTTGGGTTTGAAGTCTCAGGGTGACATTTCTCATAGTGTTGAAAACTTGACAATTATGTAGATAGCTGCATTTGTAATTTTTAAGATGATGGGTGGTACATTGGTTGTTCGGTAGGTTACACTGGACACTGTATTTTTACTAAAGTTACGGGTGTGTGTCTAGTTAGGTGGTAGAGTGAAGGTGAGTCCAGGACCCCTATGAAAAGGGCGGTAGGATGCAAGTACCAGGTCAGATGGTGTTGTCCAGGGCAGCCAGCAGACCTGTCCATACTTACTGTAATAAAGCTTAAAACTTCTTCCCTGTGAGGGTGCTGAGGCGCTGGCACAGGGTGCCCAGAGAAGCTGTGGCTGCCCCATCCCTGGCAGTGTTCAAGGCCAGGTTGGACACAGGGGCTTGGCGCAACCTGCTCTAGTGGAAGGTGTCCCTGCCTGTGTCAGGGGGTTGGAACTGGATGAGCTTTAAGGTCCCTTCCAACACAAACCAGTCTGTGATCAAATGATTTAGAAAATATGATATTTTAATTATTCACAATTTGGTAGTTTCTTCCTTTGGCAGCAAGAATGACATAACATGGAACATGAGGGTTGATCAGGCCCATGACCTGTGCTTTGCAGAGTGTTGGAATCCCCGCCTCTGGGGACAGGGAGCACTTTGGTGGTCAGTCAAAGAGCGAGTCTGAACCGCTTTTGTGGTATACGTGATATATAAGTGGCGGTAGGCTCTTACCATTATTTGAATATGTGTTAGACACTTGGACGGATGAGTAACATCAAAAGTTACCATATGTGGTAAACATTTCTTTTAGCACTAGCTGGGTAGGGGTTTTTTTCCTTCAGGTTCCCTAAATACCAACTGAAGCTGCACTAAAACATCATTTACTGGTCACTCTGTTCTGTATTGGTCTCTTACTGGAGAAATATTGTTGCTTCTGTACCAAACTATTTGAACCTGGTTGCTGGTGAGATCAGCATACTCGAAGTGATGTGACAGGCTTGTGTTGTATAACAAATCCCTGTCTAGACTTGCCCAGAATAGACACTGGCCTGTTAATAGGAAAGTCTGTTACACATTTCATCATATTTTTAAGTATGCAGCTCCAGACCCTGGCAACTTCTTGAGAGGTATAAAGCTTTTGGCAAGTATAATACTGCCGTGTACAGGATAGGCAAAAAGATCTCTGGAGCTGAACAGGTATTTTTGATTGTCCCCAGCAGCTTGTCAGTTCTGTGGCTTTGACAATAGTAAGCAACCATTTTCATGTTGAACCTTGGAAACCATTTTGTTTTGCAGCATCATTGAGAAAGGTGAAGAAAATTGTGGGCACCTAATTGAAGCTCACAAAGAGTGTATGAGAGCCCTGGGCTTCAAGATATGAGATGAGCAGGACTGTGAATGTGGTGAGTACAGCCTGCAGGACCTCTGCCTCTGAAGTGCCCTGGCATCTCAGGTGGTGCTGCTGGAAGGCCCAGAGCACTGTTTGTGATGGCAAAAGTGTCTTGTGAGAGGGAAGGTAAAGTACTCCTTATTGACACTGGAGTGCTCATGAGGGTGGGGAGGCCTTCTGGCAGCATACAGTCTTTGTGAGTAGCTCTTCAGCAGCAGAGTATGGTTCTGCCTCTGTTGTCTTCCAGTAGATCCAGATTTCACCTTGGATTTCTAATGCTGAGGTTGGGGGGTTGGGTTTTGTGGGTTTGGTGGTGGTTAGTTTGCTTGGGGTTGTTTTTTATCTTTGAACTGTCCTTCAATATCCAGTGGAAATCCATATTTTGTGAAGCTCTCTTTCCTCTCTCTTCTAGATGATGTCTGTGGTGTGACTGTGTTCTGGAAAGCTGCAAAATAAATTATTTCTGCAAGTTACTTCAAAGAACAAATATAAACAAAGAATCTATTTATAAAGAGTTAATAATAATAGACTGTGCATCACATCTGTAGCTTTTCCACTGTTAGCTCTTGATCACTGCTATAGAAAATATATTTTTTTCCTCTTAATAAAAGTCTGAAAATGACCAGTGTTCCTGACTTCTGTTTCTTTTTAAGTAGAGAAATGACAGTGCTCCCCTCATGGGAAACAGCGTGCTGTAGGAGTGGAGGGAGTGAGAAAAGCCTGCTTACTCATTGACGTGAGAACACTGATGCCTCCGGTGTTGTAGTTGAACATATGGGCCTTTGGTGGGTTTTCCCACTGATGCAAATTGAGAAATCATGCTAATAACTAAATCATGCTAACACTGACCTGTTACTGCTTTCTGCAAAGCCATGCTGGAGCTTGTAGTGCTGTTTGTGATGGTAGGTGTAACTATATTTGTACCAAAAGATGACCACAGCCTTATGAAATGAACTTTCTTAGAGTCAAAACTAGATTTGCTTTCCCCTGTTAGAATTCTTCTAACTTCTTTTGAATAGCTTTACCCTAGGATTCAAGCTGCATTATTTATAATTTTATCGAACTCAAATTCTTGAGCCAGTGGTTCATAAAGGGAAAGGGAGCAGAGGACTACAGATGTATGTACAGTAAATTTGCCTGAAAAACAAGCTTTTTTATGCCAATATTTGTTGTGTTTGAGGTCTTGTGCTAGGCGTGCATGGGCTTTTGTTTTCTAAATGTTTTTTTCCTTGCCTGTGTGATAGGACAGTGAGAAGGAGGTTGTGGCCTTTGATTCCTTTTTGCAATCGAGCCAAAAGAGTGCAGTTGGTAGTTTGTTACACCTGTGGCGGGACTTTGGTTTCATACTATGTTGCTATAAAACCCTAGTGGTGGTGGTTTTCCTTTGGTAAGTTGACTTTGCTTAGACAGAGTCACCGATTGCTTCCTTCTCCAGCCAAGTTTTTTTTTCAGAGGTTGAAGGTACAAAATCTCTGCTTTGTCCTGATTCTTCTCTTGGATTTGATCCTGTTGGAGGGATGGGTGCAGTCATCGTTTCTCTGCTGGGCTCTGCATGTTCTGAGTTAGCAATGAATAGGCTGGGAATGGTTAGTGTGTAACGCTTGGTGGTGTCTCTGCTGACTCACAAGTTGTATGAGGAAAGTTTTGACTGCTTCCAGGAATGTTTCATGGAGGTCCCGGAGACTGAGGAAATGCACTTTAAAATGCCTGCAGGGGACAGGCTGGGCTGTTAAGACTTAGTTCTCTGCTGCTCATCTACTCTCCTGTCTTGAAGTAAGAGTTGTGCCCATGTTGGTTTCCAGCCTATGAGAAGACACGTAGGTGGAGCTCTGGCAAAAAGTGTTTGAAGTTTCTGGTTTCCAGCATCCAAAGGGGGCCTACAAGAAAGCTGGAGAGGGACTTTTTATAAGAGCAAGTAGTGAGAAGACAAGAGGGAATAGCTTTAAACTGAAAGAGGGGAGATTTGTATTAGACATTAGGCAGAAGTTCTTCCCTGTGAGCGTGCTGAGGCGCTGGCACAGGGTGCCCAGAGAAGCTGTGGCTGCCCCATCCCTGGCAGTGTTCAAGGCCAGGTTGGACACAGGGTCTTGGCGCAACCTGCTCTAGTGGAAAGTGTCCCTGCCTGTGGCAGGGGGTTGGAACTGGATGAGCTTTAAGGTCCCTTCCAACACAAACCAGTCTGTGATTCTATGAATGCCTTTTGTGGTGCTCTAGCCGGCTGGGGTGCAGGACCCGGCACTCCTCTTGACTGATTGTTATCTTGACATGGAAACTTACATAATGTTATTTATTCTTGAATCAATGCTTGTCAGAGCTTGCTCTGAAGAGCACATTAAAAGGTGGACAAGCACTAGCTTTGTGGTAGCATGTCCAGTCTGGGTAAACCGTGGAAATGGTATTACAGAGTAAAGAGCAGGGCAGGGGTCGGAAGCGGTCAAGTGAGAACGCAGTGCTATTAAATCGGGTCAAGAAAAGGAAAAAATGGGTTTACAGAATTTACAAATTCTGTAAGCTCAAGAAATGCAACATCTTGGCCTGCCTGAAAGTAAAAGCATGGTAAGATACTACAGAAAGCTTTTGGAAGGAAGATGACGAGTGGGATGCTGTGATACCCATATGTAACATGGACAGAAAGGGTACTGGACAACTCTATACTTAAAGCAACAATGGGAAAACCTTGTAGTCAAATCACATTTCTTGCTGAGTGGCTTAATTTGTTGCTACAGGATTCCTGTAGAGAGGATTCAAGGCTTGATTTGGGGAGTGGGAGTTACTGGCACTGTGTTACTACTTACTGATAGAGCTGGTGAGACACTGCCCTGCTCAGGGTATTTGGTGTACCCGCGAGGGTGTGAAACGTGGCAGTAGTAGGAAATGGGGCTAAACTGTGTAGTAGTTCAGGTACATACAGTACATGTCCCTTTGTGATTCCCCATGAGGTAGTCTGGAGCAGGCTTTAGACCTTTCCCAGCAGTTGTAAATCGAATGTGGCTATATATGTGAATATTTGGAAGCTACAGGGTTTATTAGTGTGTAAGTAACAGCTTTGCAGACTAATGCCAGCGATGCACTACATAATAAATCAAAAAGGATTTTGATTACTACAAGCTATCAAGGCCTTATTGTCCTCAACACAGGTGATCATACTAGTCATTTTCAGCTTATGGGATCAGTAGTGAACCTGTAGACTTCCTGAGGATGGGCAAAATAGCCAGCTGCTGTGAGATTTGGGACTGATAAACTCTCAGTGAAGTGCTGCAGAACAGAGGATTTGTTTGCCAAACATAGTGCAGCCTGCACCTGGATCGCATCATCTCATGGGGCTAAGTATTATATGGTACTAGTCGAATTCGTTGTAAGTGGGGAAACCAGTGGAGTATCTGTTTACAGACTGCCAGTTTCAGTGCTGGAAAGCTTAACATGTCTATTTTATTTCTTCACAGACTCATTTTGCTGTAATGCCTATGTGCCTTCTTCCAGGGAAGAGTGTTAATCTGCTTAGGTGTTTTCTGTGCACTTGCTCTCTTGATGGCAAACTGTTTTGAGCCTTGGTACCTCCCTTTTAATACTTGTGCGGCTTTCCCCCTTGAACTGGTATCGGCATTTGAAGACTCATCTGGAATGAACCCCAGCTTCCCTGGAGGGAAAGCATGTGTTCTAATTTAAGGCAAGGCATGAAAATAAAGTTTCTCTTTGGAAAATAAAGAGCTTTTTGAACTCGTGCTGGGTGGAAAACTGAAAGCACTGTGGAGACTGTATGGCCATGGAACTCTCGAGGAAGAAAGGAAGATTTGAGCCTTGGTGGTTCAACCACTTTACAAATCTTTCTTTTGAAAGAAGCTGGGCCTGAAAACACCTAAATCAATCTCTCCTGTGTGCTCAGAGATCTACCTTTTAAAAGGCTATAGCATTCTCTCTGCAAGGTCACGCTCGGCCCCAGCAGAAAAGCTGTATGGTTTCCAATGGGAGCTTGGTGCTGTTACTGCTGTGGGTCTAAAGCTTCCTGTCTGCCTTCTGTAGGGAGGTCACAGCAGGCTGTCCTCATCCCTGGCAGCACTCCGGCCCCAGCACGTGCCTCTGGGGTTACTGGAGCACCACTCTCTGTCTTCTGAAAGATGCCAGAGGAAGTGCCTTCTTTGTCCTAACAAGTTGTTAAAGTTGTGTTCCAGAGTATTTTCTAGCTCAGGAATTTACCTGGGGAGTGAAATTAGTAACTTTTTTTTTTGGTCTCTTTCTTTGGTGTTGTTGCAAAAGTTTCTTGGTAGTATGGAAAGGGGGGAGAAATTGCAATGTTGCTTCTCAGAATGCTTCCTCTTAATGTTGTTCTACACTGCTGTTCACAGCAGTTCAGTTTTGTCTCAGAGGTCTTATGTGAAGTATCTGAGTGTTCCCGGTCTTGATATCCCACCTCCCCATTATATCAAATGTCAGCCTATCTCAGAAAGAGGACCCCTTATAATATTGATCTTTTTTCAGAAGCTTAAAGGTAGACAAGTTGTTGTTGAGATTATCTAGCAAGTACATGGCAATGGTATGAAAACTAGAACTTGGCTCCCAAGATTTTTATTGTAGGGCTTCAGCTATAAGATCATCCTTTCCTCTTTGCAGCGAAGGTCAAGACAAATTAGGTTCTTCATTTCCTCATGCCTCTTGCAGCTGAGCCTTGTTCTGCTTCAGTCTGTAGGATTGATTTCTTCACTTATAAGGGACCACTGGGGAAAAGGTTCCCTGTTTCATTTGACCCTTAACAGAAAGCATCTTTATGAGTGGATTGTACTCACCCTCTGTGCAAAGCTTAATTTGTCTTCTTTCCACATGGCAACCTGTCAAGATGGCACAGCTTTTGCTGTTCCTAGGAGTAGTACCACTCTGTGTTGCATGTGGACTAATCATTGTAGAGGTAGATTATACTGCCCGAGAACGTGATGAATTCTTTTAGGCTGCCATAAAGCATTGCTTCAGCCTTGCCCAGTAGACAGTGTTATTCCAGAGCACTATTAGTAGAAGAGGCGATTAGTGTGTCTTTAAGTGAATGGTGCCAGTGGGAATGGCATGTTAGGCAGGGCAGCTGCAAGCTCGGCCTGAAACATGACCACCCTTGAAACCTTATCTCTACTCCACTGACCCATGCAGGCTGACTTCACACTGCTCACTGACCGTGCAGGTTGCGTCAATGCCTGAAATGTAACTGCTTCCAGGCAACAGGGCAGATCCTGCCTGTACGACTGACAACGTGTTACTCGAAGCAGGGAAGAAATTGCATTTATGCATCTTTTCTGTAGCTGACCATGGTGGACTGGACTCGGCAGGTCCCTCACGCCTGTGTCCTGGGTTACCAAATTGGAAATTGTTTGCTTTTCACATTGAATGAAGGTCTGAAATAGTTACGAAGAAATAAAAATGTGAGATGACGTTTCCCGAGGATGCTTTCACCACAGAGCCTGTTATCTGTGGGGTGGAAGAATCCTCCCTCAACTAGGGTTTCCTCACAAAACATGCTTCCAAGCGTTACACTCTCAAAGTTGTAGGCAGGATAGTCTCCGTGATAGATGAAGCTGGGTCCCAATGGCTCATTTACCGTAGCTTTATCCTTGCAACCACAACTGTCTGCTTGTGCAGAGCTTTACCTTGTGCCCCTTGGTCCAAAACGCCACATGAGATGGAGCTCCCTGGGGCAAGGAGGAGGCTCTGCTGCCATGCCTGGAAAGCATTTCTTGAGAACCAGCCTCTCTGTTTTGCCAAGTACTGCAAGCCACAGCAGGAGAAGGGGGTGACCTTTTTCCTTTTTTGTGCTGGGTGAAAGTCGCTCTCTTGCAGGAGCACAGAGCGGTGGGGAGCCCCATGTGTGGCCGGAGCTTGCTGCGATAAGCTGGTTGTTTTCCCCTCTCCTTTCCCCTCCTCGCGCTGCACCGGGCTTATCTGGGTGCCTGAGTTATGTTAAGTAGCGGCTGCATGCTTGCTCTCTGTTCTCCTCGCTGCTTTTGCTCCTTGGATTTCAATTCCAAACATGGTTATCCATTTGGGGTCTCTCTCCTTTCCGCTGCCAAGTGATACACATTCCACACTCAACACCAGCTCCCTCTGCTGCTCCCTCACGGTCGCTATTTCCATTCGCCGGAGGGCAGGCGAGAGAGCAGCGAGTGCAAGATCTCTGTCCTGTTCGTGAGTTTTCCAGCTAATGGCCTCTACTCTTTCTTTTACTGAGCTCTTTTGGCCTCCTGTTTGCAAGTTTCTTTTCTCAGTGCTGTGGCTAAGGAGGGGGCCAGCCGCCAGTCTGTGAGACACAAAGAGCAACGAGCCCTTTTGGGATTTTTTTTTGGGCGCAGAAACGTTCAGCAGCATTTTACCATGTCACTCTGAAGCGTGCTGCTGTGGGACCAGCTGGTGCTCAAGAGGAGGAGGAGGAACAGCAGCTCTGGTTTCAGACCTCTGCAGCACCCTTTGTGTATGACAATTCATTTTGAGCGCAGGACAGCCGGGGAGGGTGGAGAGTGGGGAAGGATGAGTGCAAGCAGCCTCTCTTGGGACCAGGCTCTTCTCCAGCCTCCGGTGTGTGATGCCTGGAAGGACATTTTGGAGGGGGCAGCCTATCATCTGGCCAGCTGCATTGTCCTCCTGGGTTACATGGGGGGAAGTGGCATCTTTGGGTCCCTCTATATCTTTGGCCTCCTGGCCCCAGGTTACTTCTGCTATGCTCTGTGGGGCTGGCTGGGCGCCTGCGGGCTGGATATCTTCATCTGGAACATGCTGCTCGTCCTCGCCTGCTTGCTTCAGCTGGCTCACCTGGCTTACCGGCTCCGCAGAGACACCATCCCTGAAGAGTTTAACCTCCTCTACAAGACCATGTACCTGCCCTTGCAGGTGCCCCTGGAAGTCTACAAAGAAATTGTAAAGTGCTGTGAAGAGCAAGTCCAGTCGCTCGTCAGAGACCAGAATTACGCGGTGGAGGGCAAGACGCCCATTGACCGCCTCTCGTTGCTGCTGTCTGGCAGGTAAAGGCTCTCCTGTTCCTGAGCAAAGTCTGGCAGCAAAGTGCCATGGCTTTTTGTTGTGGTTTCACCCGCTGTAGAAACTGGGGTGAGGATTGCTTCCTTCCTCTGAAATGGCTTTGAGATGTGCATCTGTTGGGAAGGGGGACAATGTGAGTATTTCAGGGAATGGTTTGCAGAATTGGGCTATGTGCAGTGAAGCACCCAGCTCAGCCGTGCTGTGATACTGCTGGGGAATCTGTACCTCTTTCTCTGCCATTTTAAAGTTATCTCATTTCTGGTGGGAGCAGACTGGCTGTGAGAGAGTGTTTCTCAAGGCAGGAAGGCAGTGCGTCTGGACCTGTGGTCTCTGGGGGTACCAGACACACCTCTGTGATGTGAACGGCTGTGCACGGAGTATGCTGAGTCCACCTGCTGCCCCAGACAGCAGTGTTCAGGGAGAGGTCCCACCCCTGTTCACATCACCTCAACCCTCAGAGCTCTGAAATGTCTCACTTTGAGGGTCATTTTGTCAAAAGAGAGCACGCTTTCCTGTGGTGGATCCCACCTCACCAGGCCTCTTTCTTTCCCTGTGCTGTCATGCATTCATGATGTTCCTTCCTCTGGATCACTGAGGAGGACCTCTAGATAGTCACACCGGGGATTTGATTATTGAGTGAACTGTGCTGAGTAAGTACTGGCATTTGTTCCCCGGAGACCCTGTGGCATGCCTTTACGAGCATTTCTCTTCATGATGTGCAAAACCCAAATGCATACAAATAGTAATGATATTGGCTTCCCAGCTGCTGCCAGGCACTTGGCACTGAATGTCAAGTGAGAGTGGGAAAGGAAGGAGATCTGTAAATGGGAGCAGTGCTGAGCTGTAGGAGGTGTGTTTCATAAGGATTTTCCTTTAGGAAGACAAACCCAGCATCACCCTAGGATTTACGTTTTACTGTGGTGGTCCATCCTCTCTGGTGAGGGGATGTGTAAGGAAGGCTTGTCCTTCCTTTTTTTGGTGTTTGTCCCATTTCTAGGATGTGTTAAGAGCATCCTGGCACCACTGGCCAGTGCTGAATGGCAAAGCACTGGGAGAAAATGGGGTATGTGTGTTTCCATGAGGTGTCTTTCCCCTTACCAAACGTCTGTGCTGAGCATCTTGCTCTGACGTTTACTTATCTGCAAATAATGTCAGTGGGAAGAGTCTGTGCTGTCTTGCCCTCCGCTGGATAATCTGATGCTGCTCTGTGGGCATGAAGGTGCTGCAATGGAAAGTAAGTTGGTGCTGGTGGGGTAGCTGTTCTGCTCTTTTGCAGTGGGAAGTGTGTATCTTGGCTGGTACAGGATGCTCTATGGAGACAGGATTGGATTTGCATTTCCTGGTATCCACTCTGTTGCCTTGTGTGGTCCTTGCTGACCTAGCAGAGCATTGCTATTAAGATGCCCCCTCTGAAATTGAACAATAGCAAGACAAGGGGGGCTTGGAAATGCAGAATGTGCCTGGATCAAGAAATGTGCCTTTTGATCCCTGACCCTTCCAGGCAGCACTCCCAGCTGACTGGAAGCCAGCAGTGAACTGAGCCTTGTAACTTCTGAATTGCTCTTGCTGAGTTGCCTTTGTGCATTGTACAACAGGGGAACATGGTGACAGGAAGGCAATAGGCCCCAGATCTGGTGGTGCAGACCTATGAACAGAGCTCCAGAATGCCCTGCCATTGTCCCAGGCCTGTGCAGCTCTTCTCTGCTCCCACACCAGGGCTGGGTGCGGGTTTGACCTTGACATTGGTAGGCAATTGTAGCAGAAGTAGGGGAAAGGGATACTTGGGACACCAAGAGAGATTGAATGGTAATGTGCAGCAAACTGTGAGCTGGCAGTGTGATCTGTCAGGAATGATGACCAGTGTGATTTTTGGGGATTCTGGGTGTAACAGCATCAAGTCAGGGAACGTCTTCGTGCAACCCTGGGGACAGGAAGAAGGTGCAAGCACAAAGAGCCCCAGGTTGGCTTACAAGTACCTGAAAAGCAGCAGCAGTCTTGCAGAGTGAGAAGGGCTGGTTTAGGACCAAGCATTGCACCCGTGAGGGCTGGCTTTGTACTACGAAATGGAAAACAGAAGGAATATGGGGAAGTGGCAGCAAATATCCTTTCCCACAGAGAAAGGAGCGACAGCCTCATAGACTGGAGCATCTACAGCTGTCCTGGAGAGGGTATGAGACACACATGAGATAAGGAGAAGTCTTTTCCTCCCTGGTGGGACTGGCTGCCTGCATGTTGTGTGAGCTGATGAGGTTTGTGTGACATCTCCTTTGTGGCCTAAGCCTGTCCTCTCTGCAGGGTCCGAGTGAGCCAGGACGGACAATTCCTTCACTACGTCTTTCCGTACCAGTTCCTGGACTCTCCAGAATGGGAGTCGCTGCGACCCTCTGAGGAAGGAACTTTCCAGGTAACCCAGCTTTGCTCCTTGCTGCTTCTTTGTGTGTCTGAGAAGGGGATGGAGGGGGCTCATGATGCAATTCAAAGCTAATCACAAATGCTTTCCTCCCCTTCCTCGTGGGTTGGCCAGCACAGTATGGTGTGATCAGTTGTGTTACCTTGATTCCTACCTTCCTCCGAAGAGCTCAGTGCATGCTCCTATCAGCTGACAGCCAGGATGGTGGAGCATGGTGCTCCTTCTAGTTTAGCAGGGAGATGAGATGCTGGATTGCTGGCTCTCTTCCATTACAGCATTCCCTAGTACCTGTGTTGATGCATTTGCCCTGCACACTGCTAGCAGGCTGCATCGTTCCAGCATCAGATGGCAGCCACTGCAATATGCAGCAGTGATGTAAACCCATAAATATCCTCTTCCTCACAGAAGTTTCTGATGGTGATGTGTTTCGGTGGAGAGGCAGAAAGGATGATTCACACCCGAATATGGTTCTTTCTGAGCAGAAGAATCCCGTGCTGAGAGGTCAGACCAATTCTGATTTGCACAATTGAAAGGATTTTGCTCTTGCTGTCAACACCCCACAGTATTTGTTTGTCTTTCCTTCTGGAGGAGGTTACTTAAGCCCATATCTCTCTGCCTTTAACTCGCATTCTAAGACAGGCTGATCCCTGTCAGGATGTTTATGTAGAATAAATCAGTTAGGATATATGAGGAGGGGTTTTGCTAATCCCTTGTGAGCATGGCACAGTCATGAGAGAACAGTGAGGCTTTCTCATGAGGGCAGCCACGTTCTGACTTGGTTAAACCAGGGCAGCTCTCTGAACCTGCTTTCCTCAGGTCTGAATTTGTCCCATGTACAAAAGGGTCATGGTGGTTGCTCTTGAAAGCTTTGCCATCGCCAGTGATGATGGCCTTGCAAGAGGAGCAGTTGCAGGAGATGACTGGTGGTGCAACTGTGTCACAGGGCTACAGCTTGTGAGCAGAAATAGTGATGTCGATCTAAGATAATGGGGTAGAGAGGGCAACAACAGCATGGCTGTGCTAGGGGTGAGCGTGTCTCATGTTTTGCACAGGGCTTAAATCCAGCAGCAGATTGCTGCTAGCTCCTGGACTGTATGTGCCTCAGAGTTGAGCAGAGAGACCAATGGCTGCCTGGTGCTCCTGGGAGGGAAATGGCTGTCTGATGGCACGCAAGCTGCAAAGACCTCCACAGCGTTTTCTGAGCTAATTTCCGTGGAACTGAATGTTCCCAAACCTCCTGAGTGTCTTTATCGGTAGTGCATGAGACAGCTCAGGACCAAGCTGGTGCCAGGCTGCACCAGCCCTGCCAGCACCACGCTTTTGGCTCTTCTCCTGCTCTGTGAGACAGGGCTGGTCAGGGAGGTCGGCTCTGCCTGGCACCAGGATGGGGAGGCAGAGCCCTTGGTGGGGAGAGGCTGCAGCCATGTGCTGGAAATGCCCCAAACCCGCGGCTGCTCACTGAGGAGCATTACTGATGGGGAAATGGCTTTAACCTGCCAGAGGGGAGACTGAGATGAGATCTCAGGCAGAAGTTGTTCCCTGTGAGGGTGCTGAGGCACTGGCACAGGGTGCCCAGAGAAGCTGTGGCTGCCCCATCCCTGGCAGTGTTCAAGGCCAGGTTGGACACAGGGGCTTGGAGCAACCTGCTCTAGTGGGAGGTGTCACTGCCTGTGGCAGGGGGTTGGAGCTGGATGAGCTTTAAGGTCCCTTCCGACATGAACTAGTGTGGGATTCTTTGAAGAAGTAGCAGCCTGTGTGAGACCAGCATTCAGCATCTGAGACTTGACCAGCCCATGTTCCTGACAGGACATTACTTTTGATGGCCATGCTTAGCCATGGTGATGCGGTGCTTTTGGCAGCTGTTTAACCCACTAGTCCCTCTTACCTGAGTAAGTACTAATACTCTGTGGTATATCTCAACCCTTATTCCTAGCATCACAATCATTTGGTTACAAAAGTGCATATTTGACTCTGGGACTTTGCTGGAGGAGCACATGGGAGATTTTTCTTGCCCAAGTTTACCCCATGGCTGTCTGGATTGAGCAGTTTCAATCCTGAACACATCAAAAAATGGCAGAAACTTGATGTGGTCTACAAGGAGAGCCGGTTTCCTTGAGCTTTCTGTTCTGGCTATGTGTTCTTCCCACAGAACTGCTGGATCCCAGAGCCCGAAGGAGTTGGGTTTCAGGGCTGGCACTTTTCCCCAGAAGACTGAATTATGGGCTCTGCCAATGCCAGAGCACTTGTGTCGAGGGGAATCACGAGTGGAATCTGCCCTGCTGTCCTGATTAGGAGGCAGGTTTTCTTATTACATCTCAATCTCTCATGAGAAGTGGAGGCTTTCGACTGCTGTGCCAGAAGTTGGTTAGGAAAATGAGAATCTGGTCACTTCAGTTTCCGTGTGACCCTTCTTCTTGCTCACCTCAGCCCGGGAAAGTTCTCAGGTTTTATCTCTTATATTTCTTTCATAAGGCAGCTGCTCGCCTGGCAGTGGCTTTAAATATCAAACCCAAGGACACACACATGCAGCCAGGCCGTGTTGAGCTTCCCAGTGGCCCTCTGCCATGGTGGCTGGCCAAGGAGACCCCTGATACAGGGTGAAAGGGAGCCCCTGGGATATTTTGGCTCTGGCACTTGTTCGCATGTTGGTGTCTTCATTACACTCGGATGTTCTTCTTTAGCCCGAAGCAGCTTGACCCTCCCTGTCTTTTTTATCTATTATTGTTATTATCATTATTATTGTATTTATATATAACAATATACTCATGTATTCTATAATGGTTTTTATTATTAATAGTCTGGTCTTACAGCTAGGGGGAAAAATCGCTCTGTTTGCACTGGCAAAACCCAAAGCAAAATGAAATATTCTCTAACATCAACCCAACAAAGCCTCAGGTGAGCTCCCTACCTAAATGCAGACACAGTAAACCCCTCTCACTGAGCTGTGCCACACGTCCTTCAAAGCCATCCAGCCCTACAGTGCCCAACAAAGCTGGGGAGACAGGCTGTCCTTCTGGTGCAGCGTGACTAGGCAAGCATTCCAGGCGGCCCTTCCCACTCCCAGGGCCTTCTCAGCACAGGGGTTGTGCAATCCAGCTTCAGGATGGGCTGGCAGCCTGCCACAGGGCTGGCGACTTGGACTGGCTGGGCATGCAGAACACCCCTTCTGCAGCCTGTCTGTGGAGGGATGAGGACATCATAGAATCATAGAATCAACCAGGTTGGAAAAGACCTTTAAGATCATGCAGTCCAACTGTTCCCCAGCTCTGCCAAGGCCACCACTAACCCATGTCACTGAGGGCCTCGTCTACACGGTGTGTGAACACTTGCAGGGACGGTGACTTCAGCGCTGCCCTGGGCAGCCTGTTGCAATGCCTGAGCACCCTTTCGGGAAGGAACTGTTCCTGATATCCAGCCTAAACCTCCCCTGGTGCAGCTTGAGGCCGTTTCCTCTTACCCTGATGCTTGTTACTTGGGAGCAGAGACCAGCCACCTCCTGACTCCATCCTCCTGTCAGGTAGCTGCAGAGAGCAATAAGGTCTCCCCTGAGCCTTCTCTTCTCCAGACTAAACCCCCCCAGGTCTCTCAGCCGTTCCTCATCACACTTGTGCTCCAGACCCAGTCTGTGCTGCCCTGCTCATTTCAGTTGTATCACTCAGGTGTCAACAGGGAGCATGATTTGAAAGCGAGAGAGTGATATTTAGCCAGCCATGTGGCTAGGTTAAGCAAGGGCATGCCACTAATTGCATAGGAAAACCTGTCCTCAGGCTTCTTGGGGAGGCAAACAGGTAAGCGAGGATGTATCTGACCAGGTTGGATGATCTGGCTCTCCAGCCCCACCGTCAGCAAGGAGAGCAGGCATTGAAGGGGCTGGGGGCCTTCACTGGAGAGAAGCATGCAGCTCCAAGGTGGGTTCCCCCCATCCAGACAACGGGGCTTATTCTGCTCCTTCCCTCAGGTCACGCTGACGGCTGAGACTGACTGCAGCTTCATCACCTGGCCGAGGAAGAAGCTGTATCTCCTCCTGAGGAAGGACCGCTACATTGCCCGGCTCTTCTCCTCCCACCTGGGCTACGACATCTCGGAGAAGCTCTACTCCCTCAATGAGAAGCTCTTTGCCAAGTTTGGCCTCCACTTTGACATCCGCTTGCCCAGCCTGTACCATGTCCTCGGGCCAGCCTCCTCCGAGGGGGAATCGGAGGACTGCGAGGAGTCATCGCCTGCCTCTGGCCAGGCTGATGGCTCTGAGCCCCCTCCGCAGCCACCGCTGCCGCGACCGGCTCCTCGGCCCCGTCCATCCCGGCCTGACAGTGACCTGCTGGGTGAGGATTCCACCAGTCTTGTCTTGGAAGATTTTGCTGAGTTGCCGGGGTCTTTTATGGACTATGTGAGCGAAGGGGAGTATATGAAATGAGGGCACTCCCGGCATGGGCACGCCTCACCCTGTGTGGGACCCCCGCGTAAGTACCCGCTTGTGGAAGCAAGTCCTTCCCGGGATGCAGCTGCCCAGGCAGAGCAGCAGCCTCTGCCTCTCATCCTTTTTTGCCATGGGTTTGCTGGTCTGTAGCCGTTTTTTGCCTCCTGCCCCAGGAAATCCCGGGAGGTGGGCTCGAGTGCTGGGATTGTCTCAAGGAAAAGCAGCAGGGTAGAGGTTTGACTCCAGCTACACCGTGGGGTGGAAGGGCCCGTAATCTGGCCATAGGAAGCTCTTCCATCAGAGAAAGGAGAGGCAGAGAAACTGAAATGGTGCCCAGGCTGGCGGGTGGTACATGAGTGCCTACAGAGACCCCACAGGGCTTGACCTGGCTTGCCATCAGGTAGAGCTGTGTCTAGAGACACATCAGTATTGAGCTGAGGAAGATGTCTACAGATGAAAGAGCAAACAACCCAGGAGATGCTGACAGGGGTAGAAACAGCTCCAGGGTTTACGAGGAGTAAAGAGCAAGGAGCTGCTGTTCACCCTGCAAGTGCTCAGTCTGGGCAGGGGGAGAAAGCTCAGAGTCCTTCCTCCTCCTGCCCACCACAGCGCATCCCCATGTTTGCTCTGCCCTTGTGTCTGCTGAGCATCTCAGTCAGATCAGTGAGGTGTTGAAAAGACTGCCCTGTCTTTTCAGGGTGCTGAGCTCTACCACTGCCTGTGGCACAGCTCTTGCCTGCAATTTCTCTGAGTGGACTGACAGGCTAAAAATAGTTTTAACATACCCCAAACTCTGCTTTCTGCTGAGTGGGAATGAGATGCTCTCTTCCAAAATGCCCGCTCTTTACTCTGCAAGGGAAAATTCCCTGGCCTGGTGGATGTGAGGGTAGAGGAGCGATGCAGGCAAACAGAAATAGGCAAGAGGGTGGCTTGTGCTTGAAATTCAGATCCAAGTGGCCTAGAGAGAAATTCCACACTCCATTACTTTTAGCCAGCTACAGACCTACTGCCACCCCATAATAGCTGCTTTCTGGCATCCAGCAGCCAGACGCCAGGCCTGGGACAGGGATTTCTGTCCTAGAAGTGACCACTATATATGTCCCAGTTGGGCCTGCGTGGCAGGGAGGAAGTTGCAGGGCTGGGTGCAGGCACCTATGAACATGGTGCACCATCACACCCTGGCACTTCCCTGGATCTGCTTCTGAGCTGCAAATGCTGGGGCTGTGGACTCACCAGCAGGGAGCGGGTAGCAGGACACACTGACTTCCTGCAGTCATCTTCCCTACCCTGTGATGCTTGTGCGCAAGCCTTGCTGCTGTGACGGCAACGGGACCGGCCCTCGTCGGTGCTCTCCGTGTAAGGCTGCCTGGGTCAGACTGCACTTGCTGTCCGCAGTAGGCTTCTGCTGGAAAAGGCTCTTCTCCCTGTTTCATCAGTTTCTATTCTTTTGAAAGCGGAAATGGAAGATCTTCCTGTTTTGTACAGTTCTGCTTTGAGTTGAGTCACGTGCCTGTTCCTGCACTGCTTCCGTGCCTCCTAACTTAAAACCTGGGATACGAAAAACTGGCCAGGAAAAAACAAGTTTGGTTTTGCTCAAATCAGATACAAAGCTGGCGAGAGTTTCACTTCGGGTTTTCTTCATTTGTTTGCTCATCTGTTTTAAAAAAAAGGAGGCACAGAGAGAAAAAGATGATTTTTTTCTAGCGTAGAGGTTGCAGGAATGTGAAGTCCCTGGTCTTGCTGGTACATGGCTGGAGAGAGGGATTTGCAGCTTAGCTTTTTTACAGTCCTTACTTAGAGAGGCAAGAGTCAGTTATGAGACAAGCATCCCTGTCAGGCGTGTCTGTTGGATACATGCAGTCAAAAATGAACGCAGATTGTATTGTAAACGTGGTGAAGTTACTTTGTGCTTTGCTCAAAGGGTGTCCATTCTCAGGTCACTGGCAGAATTCTCCTAGCTGATCAAGCTCAGTAAAACTGGAATGTGAGGTGCAGTTTAAGAAGGAAGGAGGCAAGGAACACCACAGCTTTGTTTGGTTTTTGTTTTTTTGTTTCCATTTTTAGTAATGAGTCAAACCTGTGAACATACACACAAGAGGTGTGTGCGTGTGTGTATGTTAGGGCAAGCTTGTGCCACATAGCACAAAGCTATTCTTTCTTTCACACAACCCTTTTAAAACATGTTGGAAGCTGGTAGCTTTTGTTTTTCTAGATCTTGTGTGTGAGGTGACATCAAGGTGTGCTGATACTTGCAGTAGACCTGTGATAAAAGCCTGCATGTTTCGGAGGCCAGTGTTTGGGGTGGGAGAGGAGGATGATCTTCCTTGGAGACAAGAGCCAGTGTGGTATTTTAATTTCAAAGGTAATTAGGCAAGGAAACGCGAACTGTTTAGTGTTTGTAACAGTGGAACAAGCGCTTCCTTGTTACTCTGCTTGGGTATCCTAGTCACATCACATAGAATCAGAGAATGGTTTGGGTTGGAAAGGACCTTAAGATCATCCAGTTCCAACCCCCTGCCACGGGCAGGGACGCCTCACACTAGACCATGTCACCCAAGGCTCTGTCCAGCCTGGCCTTGAACACTGCCAGGGATGGAGCATTTACCACTTCTCTGGGCAACCTGTGCCAGTGCCTCACCACCCTCACAGTAAAGAACTTCTTCCTTATATCTAGCCTTAACTTCCCCTGTCTCAGTTTAAACCCATCACCCCTTGCCCTATCGCTGCAGTCCCTGATGAAGAGTCCCTCTCCAGCATCCTTGTAGGCCCCAGCAGCACAACAGCAGTTCTCACATCCAGAGAGTATTCCACAGTGACTTGGGTGCCTAACCACAAAAATCAGTGGTACAGAGAGGCTGCAGTTTCCCCTTCTGGCCAGGCACGTGCTGCAGCTCAGCGGATGATCTGAGCAGGTCTACCATGGCCCAGGGAAAGCACTTTCATAACTTTTCCCTTGGAAGTGGTGAAAACGTCCATAACAAACAGGGATATTCCCTGCAGTGTCGTTTGAAGTAAGTGACAGCTGCAGTCCCAGAGAACAGAGCTCCCCTAGGGCTTCCCCCCTGGTCTATGCCCTCATCTCCTTCCCCAGCAGCTTCCAACCTGGGTAATCAACTTCCAGCTCTTAAAATTCCCTGTGCTGAAGTGCTTCTATAGATCACATTCCTTTCCATTTTCTGGCACTGCAGTGGCCACCTTGCAATACCACATGCAGGTGGCAATTCTTGAATGCCCAAAGTGCTGCAAAAGTTATGCAGAAGAAAATATTCCTGGGACATATATTGGCCTATTATTCTTATAATCTAGGTTCTTGGAAAGAGTTTCTAGTCTGCTTATGAGCAAGACGGTGATACCATACTGATGAGCACATGGTTTCTCTGAGGAAGAGAGAGGTTTCAATAACTTACAGGCTGCCTGTTTGAAAGGGGCAGGTAAAGGTTCTGTTCAAAATTTGCTTGAACAGTGTACTGCTGTACAGCTCAATGCTCCATAGCAAACTAAGCTTTATTCCTTGCATGAAAATTCAACCAAGCAAAAGCCACCTGCTTTTTTCTTCTTTTCATATTGCATTTGTTCTAGTTTGCTGCTGTCAAGTGCTATTTTTGCATGGATTTATCTTGGGGCTGGCTTTCTACCTGGTGAGGAGGTGGATGGAGGGAGGGATGCTTGATGGCCTGTAGCTTGTTAACTCTAAGTTAGCAGGAATCATTTTACACCTGCTTTGAGAGCAAAATCAAAGGACCTGTGGGGTTTGTTTCACTGATACCACAGAAGGTGCTTTGGAGGAAGCTGGATTTGCTGTCTGAGGATGGGTGCATAGCCCCATTTTCTGATACATCACATGTTGAAGAATCATTTTGTGTGCTGATTTAGGAGGGAAGAGGAGAAAGACAGGTAATGGTGGGCTCCATGAGGTTTGTGTCTTGGGAAAATTTGGAAGTAAGATTTATTCCTGTGATAATAATGGCGTGCTCTTTCCCTCTCTCTCTTCCCTTCCCTCCCTGCCCTTTTCCTCCCTCCTCTCTTCCTTCTCTCTGCAGCATCTGGAAACCTCCTCCGGAGTTCTCCTCACCCTCTCTGCAAAGGACGAGCCCCTCTGGCTCCCACTCAGACGCCCGAACTCTAGGGAACAACAAGCTGTTTTGATCCCGAAGCCTCTCCAAAGGACCGTATGCTCACACAGGTTTCTGACCAGAGAGACACCTTTAGCACGCACAGAGACGTCTGCCTGCAGACATGTACACTCAGGAGCACATGAATTACACGCATGAGACTGCAGTGTGACACTCCAGCACCTCCCACCCCATGGTTGTTCACCAGAGCTGCCTGCCCCAGTGTGCTTCCACAGTTTGTTTTCAAGTCCTGCATCTCTGAGGTGTGTCGGCAGCTCTGATACCAAGGTACACCGGTACCGCTGCAAGCGGTACCAGCCTGCTCACAGAATCTGTGTTCCCTTTGATTTAATGATTCTCATTAAAGTCAGAGATGAAACTACTGGTGTTTGAGGATTTGGAGAGGGAGGTGACACTCTTTGAAAAGCTTGAGGTGATCTTAAGGCACAGAGGGAAATGACAGGGGAAGATGGGCTGCCTGATGGTTTTGGTAATGGGCTTGCAATGGAGAGCATGATACGGAGATTTGATATCATGCACCTCACTGGGCATCCACTCTAGTAAGACCAGAAATTACTTTTCCAGGGGTTAGGATTTCTCATTTATGACAAACACCACTTCTCAAAGAAGTTATCGACTTCTGGTGAATGGTTGGTTGCTTGAGTCAATTCATATGAAGTAACAAAGGGGAGGAATTGAGACGGGGGCAGGTGTAGGCAAGAAGGAGAGCCTGAATCTGTGTGTGTCTGTCTACCCCCCCTTATTTTTGAGTGTGTGTGCTCGGCAGGGGATGACCTCAGGGTGCACATACTGAGTGAAGAAATGAGTGAGTACAAAACACCTCTGGTGAGAGCAGCCACTGGCAAGAAGTGCAATATGTTAGATGAAAATAGCATGGAGAAGCAGCCTCTTTGGGTTCAGCTGCAACGGGCTTTGGCTGATGAGCTTCCCCAGCCATCTCCTCTGTCAGGGATTTGGAGATGGCAGTGCTGGTGGAGGAATCCACTGTCCCACAGAGCCTGGTGCAGCCAAGCTGGGCGGTGAGGGTAGGAGCCTCTCCAGGGCAGATATCCAGGGAAGGAGTGAGGACCATCAGTCTCTCCATCAGCACACTCAGGGCAGGGTGTTCTTTGTGTCTCTTGGCACAGATGTGTGGGGACACGGCCATTCTGTGTGTGGGGCTGGCTTTATGTCAGCCCTGGGCTGGTGGAGGCAGCCCTACCTGCCTTGTGCTGCTCGCACAGGGGCTGTGGCCCAGAGATCGGTTTGCATATCTTGCGAGTTTCAGCTGGGTGAGATCTCTGCCCTTGGCATCTGGCACTCTTGCTGAGGTCTGGAGAGGCCTCTGAAGTGGTGGGTATGTGGGACCCATGGTGTAAATGGCTCCTTGCACTGCTCAATGAAGCTGTGTCCATCTACTTTATACACCTGCCTGAAGTAATGGGCTGGGCTGAATTAGATGCTGCCCTCCACAGGTGCCTGCTGAGGTTATGTTCCAGTCTTCAACAAGGAGCTCCCTGGAAACTCCTCAGTCATGGCACTGGCTAACCTGGATCTCTGTCAGGTTGTCAGAATCCAGCTCCAACCCCTCCTGAGTGTGAGCTGGAGATGGTGTTTGTTAGCTGGCCTTTCAGGGCCCAAAAGCTTGGACATGAGCTGACAGCAGGAGCTAACTCTGCAGTGACAATGTCTAGTGGAGCAATAGTGACAGTTCGTGACAAATGACTGAGGCTTCTTCATGGTGTTCCTGGCGCACTTCTTTCACCCAGTGGAGCCAGTCCAGAGAACCAGAGAAAACAGCCTATAGAAGATATGATTTATGGGCAGAGGTGATGAAAGACTTGTATCCTCTTTAATTTACATATGCATCAAGGTGGTGGAAAAGGTGTGGATGGGTAAGGGCTATTTCTATGTACATGTGTCTTATATTGTAATCCTATTGTGTTGTAATATTGTAATCGCCAATTCCTTCCAGACCTCAGCTACTTTTCCAGGTCTGAAAGGCTGTGCTGAGTTCCTAGGAGTAATTTGTGTTAGGTGGCCCTGTAACTATGATGCTCCGTCCTCCTACTGTTACCTTCTGTTCTGGGCAGTTGGTTGAAGCAGTATAAGATGCAAGAGCACTGCCATGTTCCTGGTGTCTGTTTAACTTTATGTAAGCTTCAAAGAGAACAAGCCAACAGCCAGAAGAGCTGCTCCAGGCCTGTCAGGGAAGGGGATCCATTCTGATTACTTAGCAGGAGCGCTAACATGAAATCAATAGGGTCTCACTCTGAATGTGTCTTATAGATGGGCCTACTAAGTTTCCCATTGGAGCATTGGCTAAGAATAACTCCCTGAACCGCATCATTTCTCCATGCTGAGGAAAAATAATACCTCTCACCTTTAATATGAAGAGCTCAGGACACTTTAATATAAACCACAAATGAATCATTCCAACACTCCTGTTGTAGGAAGAATGATATTATCTCTTCTTTCATACAGATCCAAAACTTGAGATTAAATTACTTGCCCTTCTCACTCAATCAGTACTCACTTAGCACATTTCTGCTAACCAACATAGCTCCTGGGAGCGGGCTGATAGTTGCACTCAGAGCTGGGTACAGAACCCGTGAGATAGAAGTCCAAATCCAGCCTTTTAACTGAGAAGTCTTGCCGTAACCAGTCAGACTTGTACTCACCGATCTGCCGCACACTTCTTTTCCTTGACATCCTGTCCCTAATGCAGGAAGTAAATAACCCATCCAGTTTTATGGTGAAAGCATCATGTGTGAGCAGACAGCAGCAACAGGTTTAGGGATCCTTTCCATTTTGGGGTATGCCTGCATGCTCCAAAGGCAGTGGCTAGGCACAAGCAGTGTGCAGCTCATAGGAGATGTCTGTGTTGCTGGGGAGGGTGACGTTCCAGGGCAGGCATGACATTATCCTGCTGTGGGAAGAGCACAGGGAAATCAGGCTGGGCATTAGCAGGTGGTGGCTGCTATTCTAACACAGAGGCAAGCAAGATGCAGATGGACCTTGTGCTGCTTTGCAAGGGCACGATGAACAGGGTGCTGTGCCCTTGCTGGGATCACTTGGCTAGAGAGCGAATTGGGATGAATTGTATGGGGTTGTGTCCTTCTTCTTTCCACATCCCCCCCCACCCCCACAGTACCATTCAACTCAGAAGCAACATGGACAGAGTTTAATGTGTCAGTATAGACCCAGCTACTTTGCCCTGCCTGCAGGAACTTCGGATCTGCAAAACTCCTGGCAAGAATATTGTACTATTGAGAAGACCTTTATTTCTCTCAGGATGAGAAGGACTTGGTTGCTTCTACTCTGGGTAAGGTAATCATGGCTGAAGGCATATACTCTACAATGCATGGCCTAGAAAATCCCCAAATAATTATCTTTAGCCTTAGTGCTTTATAAAGCTGTGCAGTATAAGAAGCAGAAATATATTACTGGTCTTCTGTTGCCTCATCCTGAAAAATGTTTGTTTGTCATGTTTCAGATGGGGGCCCATTGTTGACAGGGGAAAGATGAAGAGAGTAATCAGGGACAAAAGGAATAAATTCCAGTTAGTACAAGATTTTACTGTGGTTTGTGACTTAAGCATCTTCAGGGTGATGTGAGTCACAGCCACTTTCCTTGCACGGTGTTTTTATCCTTGGGGAAGAAGTGTAGAAAGCTCCTAGAAAACTACCTTGGTAATTTTTCTCCCTCACAGGTAGAAAATGATTTACACAGGGACACCGAGGTGATAGAGGGAGAGACCTCTTTACATGTTTATCTAACCAGGGGAGAGAATGCATTGTTTCAAACCACAGGCTGCAGGCTCAGTGGGTCCCTGTAAGGTTTTCCAGTGACTTACTTGCTATCAAGAGGCAGTGGGGCTGCACAGAACTTGCCGACAATGGACGACTCGTCCTTCCTCCAAAAGTGGTTCTTGGGGAGATACTTGAGTGTCACACTGTTTATCTGGCAGAGGGGAACTCTGTGGGCCAGCAGCCGTTTGCCCACCTCCTCGTGCTTAGGTCTGCAAGGCAGGGTGAGAAATGTGAGGGAGAGCATTCAATCAATGTGCAGATGCAGGCCGTATGCAGAGCTGTTGAAACACTGGAGGAACCTGGGATATTACTGGGAAGGCCTCACACAATACAGTGGAGTGAGAAGACTCATCTGGCTGTCTCTCCATGATTTATTTCTGTAGTCAAGAATATTTATAGATAAATACCCTTCCTTCCATCACACAATTAAAAGAACTGTTTTTGCTGTTGCACATAGATTGAAACACTGCCCAAATGGCTACAGAGAGGTAAGTGGTAGATAAGGTCAACATCTGTGAAATCATGAACGATACAGATGGGGATCGGTTGTTCACCATGTCTTCCAGTACCTGAACTTGGTCTCACCAAAGGAAGTTAAGAGGTGGCAGGCTCAGAAAGATTGCATGCTGCAGAGTACTATTCCTTTTAAGCTCTTAAAATCCTTACTATGGGATGTTGTGGGTGCTAGAAAGTTTATCTAACTGTACAAGTCACAGGAAGGGGATGGGACAAGCTCATAGAAGACAAAAGCTAATAAGGACAAAGATCCACCTTTGGCTCTTGAAGTCCCTGAGATACAGTTACTAGACACTGGGAAACTATTTGAGGAAGTATTGCTACATGCTTACACTGCCTTTTTTTTTATACTTTTCCTAGGTATTTGCTTTTGACCATGTTGAAGGTGTGATGGTTGGATAGAGGGATGTTTGTCCCGATACTCTTACCCAGGTAACATGAACTGAGAAATACCAGAGGTTTGGTAAACAGCCAGTGATTAGAGCCCAGTCAGTCATGTGCTACGAAGGGGTACAGGCCAGCCATTCTATGTAGGTGGGCCACCCCGCTCCTGTGGAGTCAATCCAATGGGCTGCCTTATGCTTGATCTTCTTGGCACCTCTAAGAGCCTGCAGATCAGAGATTTCTTTGTGCTCATGAAGAATATGTGTGTAACTGACTCAGCACAATCCCAGAAGCACCTGGGTGAGTGCCTGATTGGAAATGTGATGGTAGGGAAAGGGGAGAGGTGACAAAAGGGTCAGGAAGAGCCTACATTTCTGCTAACTAGCATAGCTCCTGGGAGTGAGCTGATAGTTGTGCTCAGCATCCTCCTAGGCCAGAGTGGCCAACCCAAACCAGCACAACCAATCCCTCTCTTAAACTGCAGTGGTAGATGTTGGAGGTTTTGTGTGTCAGACTGTGTCTGGCTTGAAGCTGCCAAAAATAGGAAGCATCATGAAATTGTGGTTATAAAAGTGAGTAATAGATAGCAAATGGAAAACAAACAGAGGGTTTGGAAAACAAACATGCATCTCTCTACTGTGTTGTCCATGGGCAGGATGCAACCCTGCCCTAGGACACAGAAACAGGGCAGGGTTGGTTAAGCAGGTTAAAGAAAGTCACTCCTGGACTGACATTTGCTCCAATCCCACACAACCTTTGGATGGATGTAGGACTCTTTGCTGGCTCCCTGCCCATGGCAAGAGGTTGGAACTAGATGATCTTAAGGTGCTTTCCAACCCAAACCATTCTATGATTTTTGGATACGGGGGATGATGTTGTGTGATGCGTAAGCAATGTCAGTGCAGCTGAGAAGCGTGCTGTGTAACAAGTTCCTTACTCTGCCAGCCCCATGGCAGCTATGGGGCTTGGGGACATGTTTCTTGGGGCACTCTGAGCAACCAGTGGGGTAATGGCACCTCAAGGAATGAGGCTGGAATTGATGTTTGGAGGAGAAGGGCAATGTGAGGCAAGACACAGCCACGTGAGTCACTTGCTGAAGGTATGAGACTGGCTGAACGCTCCCAAGTTCCTGTGCACTTCTGGGGAACTGCAGGATGACATGCAGGTCAGATGGCCTGAAATGAGTCAGTGATTCACCAGTGCCTGGACTGCTATGTGAAAATCTATGCCCATTAGACACTCTGAGCTTGACTGCACTGGAGGGCTGAGCTTTCCCTGGAGTGGGAAAATTTGTTTGCTACAGTGTGAATTAGAAGGGATATCTTCAATTTTATGCTCTCAAATCTGTAGGTTTATTGCCATAAGCTGATTTTTCAGTTTAGCCTTGTGCTTCTTGGGAAAGCACTTAAATGAGATAACAACTGCTGTTCTCTCAGGGTGAGGGTGTCTCTGGATAGGTTACCCTGCTGTAACTCTAGTGTCTCATTAAAACTTGAGGGTACAGCAAAGCCTGGGGATTGCCTGCCTGTCTCACTTCTCCAGGCAGCCATTCCCTCCAGTGCTCACATGACTCCTGCTGGACACCAAACCCTGTGTCCCACAGCTGCAAATGGGAAGTGCTGCACAGGTCCTGACTTGACCTGGGTGTTCCTATTTCCTCCCTTTCTTCATCTCTGGGAAAGGCGGATTTGGCTTCCAAGTTGGGGAGGGTCGAACAGACTCAGCTGCACCAGGCTGGAGCACTAATCCAGACTGCAGTGCCTGGCTGGAAATCTCTGACCAACCAGCTATGTCAATCTGGAGAGCACCCTGGAGCGTGGCTTCCCTTTCCCTGGTTCTCATCCCTACCTCCTGGTGCCCAGGACTGAAGCAGCAGAACAGTTAGCTTCAGGTCACAGTGTTTTGGCTTAGCGCTAAGGACTGTGTGGAAGCCAGTGCTGGAACCCCTCTGATCCTAGGAGTGCTGGCTGGGGCTCTTTAGCAGACAGTTTTCCTGCTTCCTGAGGCAGCCAGCAGCGTGTGCTAGCTGCATGTCCACCTTGCGGTTCCCAGCCCACAGCAGTGGGAAAGAAGAGATAGGAAGAAGTGAGAAAGACTTCTGGGGAACTTCTGTGGTGGAGAGATACCCTGTGGCAAGGGCTGTGGAACAGGAATCTGAGTCTGGTCCTTTAACTCAGACACAGTTTGGAGAAGGGAGGTGCTTTCAAGAGAGATCTGTCTGTCTGCACACATGGTCTTCATCCTCTGCCTCCTGGACGTTTCCCTACAGTGAGAGCCTGAGAGCTTTGCTGCATTACTGCAGAGGAAACAAGCTATTGAACACATTCCTGACTGTGCAGAGATGCACTTGTCTCCTCTTTGTAACTGCTGTCCTGTCGGGCATCAAGAGAGCTGTCTAAGCCACTAATTCTATCAGTCTGGAACCTCTGATGGATGGGGTCTTGCTGTAGCCATCTTTGACTAGCAGAGTAGTAATAACTGTCTGACTGTGGTTAGAACTGGCACCAGGCATGTGGATGGTGTAGAAAAGGAAGCAGCATAGCAACACAAAAGTGCAAATTTGGGGATCCTAGAGTATACCTCCTGCACTCAGAGAGGAGGTGGGCCTACCCAGGGTAATAGCAGCACATGCCTGATTCTTGAGAGCACTTAACGTAAATGTGGAGAGGCTCCAGAAGAAAGGTTGTGGTTCATCACACAGTGACTGCCCACAGGGAGATTCGCTATTGTTGTGCCTTTCCTGGACTGGGATAAACAGCCTTACATATAGAGCTGGAAAAAAAAAAACCCCAGGCCAGAAGCATGCGCTGTCACTCACATGGTGATCTTCACTGTGTCCTTGGTGCTGTTGCTCCAGAAAGTGACCTCAATGCTGGTGACTATGTTTCTTTTCTTCTGCAAATGGAACTCAACCAGGCTGTGGTGGACTGAGCAAAAGGCAAAGTATGTGGAAGTGAGGGCTGGTATTGTCAGTTAGACCTATTCCTTCCAAGAGAAGTCTTCTAGCACTCTTTCCCTGGCCCCACCAGTAGAAAGAAACAAACACACATAACAAAGAAACTAGTCTCTGTGTTATGGGAAGCACAGCGGGCAGGTCTCCACAGTCCAGTGTAAACATGCATTTTCACTACCCTTCAGTCCTGAAGCCATGTGGCTGTGTTAATCCAGGGCTGTGCCCACACTGATAAAGCCACTGGAAAGGGCTTTATAGGGGAGATGTGCAGGGTTATTGCTCTTCAGCTGTGTGTCTCAGACCGTCTGGGCCACAAGAGCTGATTCTAACAGGGATGGGAGGTTATAACCACCTGGATCTACCTCATTTGGTCAACAACCTTCTGACTAATCTTTTTTTCTCATACTACTCACCACAGAATGGAGCTGAAGGACTGGTCATTAAATACACTTTTACTTCCTTGGGAAGCTTTGTCATGTTGACACCTGCCTGCTCCAGCAGGCCTGCAGGAGGAAATAAAGCCAGTGCAGGGAAAGCCATGAATGATCCAGAACAGAAACATAATTGTTCCCCATTCTCCTCCACTCACCCCACCTAACCCCACTGTCTTGGAGGATAGACCCTTTTTTATACCAGTGCAAATCAGAGCAAGTAGAGGTTTGTAGTTTCTGCTTGGCAGGTTAATGTTCCCTCAAAAAGCTTATTCTGGCTACCCCAGGTAATCATCATCAGAATACTTCTTGGTGGCTTTATTTCATTGCTCTGCTAACAGACTGTTATCAGTGTGCAAAATGAGGAAGACTGAAGACTACCAAGTCAGGAAACGTAGCGCAAATGTAAATGACAATGCAAACACTGGGAAATTGAATTCCTTGGTCAAGTGAGAAGACCACTATAACGTGAGGCCTGCACCACTGACTAGCTGACAATGTGGCTTGGTGAGATGGGGAAGGAGTAGCTGATGTGCGAGCACCTATCCCAGAAGAGGCCTCTCCTTATGTTCCTCTGTACCAGACTGCAAATAGCACTAGAAGACGCTTCCTCTCCTTGTGCTACAGCCCAGTTTCAGAAGCCTAAAAGAGGTAACTATTACCTTCTCCCAGTCCAGGGAGTTTATCTTTGGGGTGGCCATGGCACAAATCTATGGGAAGGCGGTGACACAGCAACAGTGAGTGGTTTGTAGAAGAATGGGACTTCAGACTTGGGCTAAAATTTCCAGCTGCTTCTCTAAACAAGACACTTTTTGAGTTAATTGCCCACTTGTTTGGCAGGTGATTCTGGAAACTCTCTTTCAACTAGTTTGTGAAAATGAAACCTTTAATGACCAGAAGTTCAAGATTTTGGTGTTCTATCTTGGGCAATATATGAGCTTTTAGAGCTTCTCTATAGAAGCCTGAAACCGAAACAGCTTCTTACTATCCCCAAAGAGATTCAAGGCAAATCCTACTCAGAGAAATCTGAACTGAGTACTGTGCTCTGCACTGGCACCCATCAGGAATGTGTTGTCATCTGCTCCAGGAAGGTCTCATGCTGGTACTGTACCTATTCTGGGACAGGAGAACAGGAAGGGGTCAACACAGTCCAGGCAATGACCATTTAAAAAATCTTGATGACTTGCACAAGGGAAAGCCACGATCGGACAGGAGTTTTTCAAGGCACTGACATAGAGATGTACTGCCCTCATGTGATCGCAGATCAGATATTTATAGCCTGCAAGAAAAAATGCACCCAGAGAAAAACAGCCATGAGCCTTTCAGTTGGCTTCAGCCTTTTTTGCATGTTCCCAAGAAACACTCTTACTGATTCTGCAGCAATCCCCTTCCCGTTAATAACATTTTGCAGAGCATCTCTGTGACAAGCCCAGATCCCCACTGCAAAAGAAGTTAGGTAGGAAGTTAGAAGTGCATCTCCCAGGCTAATGGAGTCCCTGAGATGAAGGGGACTGCTGAGCTGCCATGTCTCCATCAGTGTACCATCGATGAGGCCCCAAGTGCTCTGCAAGGGGGTACAATAACTTTGACTCTCACCTACACTGGGACCCCAGCTATGGAAGCGAGGTGCCATAGGTGTCCCCTGTAACCTGGCCCCCAGTGCAGAACATACTTGAATATTTATCCACCCTATTTACTATGTAAAGTCCCATTCTCAAAGGGCTGTACTCTTACAAGCTGTCTTTCTAAATAGAGACACAGCTTGCGGCATGAACAACAAAAATAAGCTTTTGCCAGAGGTACCTAAGAGCCTTTCTAGCTAAAATGTTTTCTTTGTTGATACAAACTCTGCTGATTCTAGGGTTTTGGCTCATACAGAAGTGTCACCAAAACCACATCTCTCTCTTGACCGCAGTGTTGTCAAGACACTTGGCCTGTATGTGGTTTTAATTTCAGCTGCTTGATGTACTGCTGAGAGGAGATGTGGGCTATGAATCCCTGCCACTGTATGGCTTTAGAAATACACATCGTATCACCTTGATATCTGCCCAGACTGTAGCAGGAGCTGGTTGCCAAACAGCGTTTTCACAGGCTGCTAAATGGCCATGAAAGCCCTTTTCTTGGCCACAGAGTGTTCTCACCTGCAGAGATGAATCGGGGGCATCCTGGCTGATCTTTGCCTCCATTGACGAAGTAATCGATATGGCCTACAGGGATCCGGATCCCGAAATCTGAAAGGAGGTGAAATGCTACTTCATTCTTACACTTGGTCTTAAATAGGCTTTACCCTACAGGGTGTATGACAAGCCCCAATAACTGGTTGAACAGTAGTAGTGCTGGACACAGCTCCGGTGCTGGAGACCGCAAGGACAGATTTCCTGTTCCTACACACCTGCATTGTGCAGGTTTGCTGCGAGGAACAGAAAGCGCCCCAGGCCCTGCCACCGAAATGACTGGGAACTGCAGCTTAATCACCACCTCTGTGAGTCAGGCTCTTGTGTAAAGGAGAACAAACTCCTTTGTTCTGTGTAAAGGAGAACAAAACTGACCACAACATTAATGTGGCATGGTTGAGAGTTACGTTGGTAGAGGTTTTCATGATCTCCAGGCAAGAGGTGTGACTCAAAGGCACCGTGTTATTCTTCAGCACATGTTCTGCTGACATAGACCCCAAGTGCTTTAGAAAAGTTACTCTGTTGTTGAAGGAGCTGTTGGTTTGACTCTGTTACCTTCCCTCTGCACTCGCAGCGGCACCTTTCTTACGTCAGGTGGGAAAAAGCAAAGTGAGACTAGACATGTAAATTCCTTCCAGATGGTAAAAGCCATGCTGAGCTGGTTCTGCATAAACTCACTTTGCTGAGGAAGGGCTAAAGAAAAAAACTTGCTGAAGGATTGCCCTCTGTTTAATCTCCTCCTGTCTGTTGCTTGAAGTGCTCTGGGGTATGGGTACGTGCCAATGAATTAATCATTAAATCCTATCTCACAAAGAAACTTCCTCAGATGGGCCTGCATTTCTGGTAATCTGGCAAAAAAAGGGACAATGACATACAGGCTCCTTAGCAATAATTATGGCAGGATGAAGAGAAGCATGGACCAAAGCAGATGGAAGACAGCTTACTGTCAGCATCGGTATGAATGGCTTCCACAAAGAGGGCATCCCCAGGATCCAGGCGTTCCTCAGGGCTGGCTTTGGTGTATTTAGGGCCTGCAGGATCCAGGCCTGTAACAAAATCAAACACCTCAACAAATAGTGCTCTTCAGCCTCTCTTTCTTACTTCTGGACCAGTTATTTTATCAAAACTTTTAAAATGTTGCTAGGCAGAAGTGATAAATTATTCCCAGGTTGCACTGATCGGGCTCCAGAATGGTTTCTGCCCCCCCCACTACAGCTTCCTTACCGTGTCCTCCACTGTTCTACTGCCCTTAGCAGTTTTGTACCTCAAGTTTCTAGGCCGTAAAGCCATGACTGAACTTCCAATAGCTCTGACAGAGTGGGTACAGAGTGTCTTTTGGCTTTTCAGTGAAAGAGAATAAAACTCATAAAACCCTCCCTAATTGTACTATCATTTGTATTAGCACTATAGTCTGAGAAATGTCACTGAAGGTCATCAGTTGGGTGATGAATCCAGCATCCCAGGTATTAACTAATCCAAGCATTACAGAGGTTTGATATTATCAAACATCCTTAAAACAAAGAGGCTTCTGAGCCCTCTCCCACAAATAAAATTGAGTCCCTAAGCATCTACATTTTTGCCCAGAACTTGCTCCTGAAGCAGCTTCTGAGCAGTCAGAGGAATACAGAGGAAATTATCCTTGGCAATGCCACAGAAAAGGTTAAAGATATTTGTTTGTTTTTCCTAGCTGAGGTTTACCCTATTCACTTTTCATAGAAAAGTAATCTCACAAGTTTTTTTTTCACACCCCAGGTAACATAAATAGTTTAAGAAACAGCTCTACTTCACATGCCAGTTTCCAGCTGGCCAAGTTTCACTGCCTTGGACTCAGTCCCATTAATTCTCTATGGAGAAGGCAATATCAACAATATACAAGCTGACATGTCTGCATTTGTGAGAGGGTGACATTTTGCCTCCTATCAAAACAAATCTCCATCCCTGGGAATTCCCAGAACTTGGCAAGACCATCAACAACTTGATCTGAGAGGGCAGCTCTGGATTGTTTTTTATGGCGGTGGTGGGAGGTTGACTAGAAATCTTCTAAGGCCCCTTCTCACCTAAATCATTCTGTGGCTCTATTCACGCTGCATACCAAAAGGCTGAGTTGAGCCAAAAAGCTCTAAATGCCACGATCAGGCTCTAACCATCTTTCTCTGCAATTTGCCCACTGCAACCTGTTCCCCACACTCAGGAGTCTTGCTTTCTGTGTTTAATGTCAGCTCTGATTTGGCACAGCTGAGTGGCCTTGATCAGTCTACTGTGGAAACAGCTGACTTGTGGGAGAGAACAGCAAGAATCTTCATCTGGGGCTTCCCAAGATTGGCTCAGGCTCTTGCCTTTGGTCCTTGTCTGAGCTGTGTTGTAGGGATGCCATGTCCAGCCCAGTGTCCTGCTGGTCCTGCTTTTATCTTGCTGATGTGACTTCTTGGCTGACCTTGGGCTTGCCTCATCACTACAGATTTGCCTGGTGATCACTCAACTGTGGACAACCCCAGTTCCTGTCATTGGACCTGCTCTGCTCTTCTTGCCCAGATACGGTAGGATTGCGTCACTTGTCAGTGAGGCCACTGCCCCTGCCTACCTGGCTGTCCCCTTGGCTCTCAACTCACATTTTTCCTGCAGAGCAGCTGACTCTTGCTGCTCCACACAATGACATGCACTGTGGGCTTTAATTGTAAGAACCACACTGATATAAAGGGGAAGCAAAGGATGTGGGTGTTGTGAGTTTTCATTAGTCATGAGGCTTTGTATTCTTTTATGCTGGCAACCAATTTGAAGAGTGGAGCAGGGGTGGAAGGATTCTTTTGCAAATACATGCATTCCTTTGGCAGTGTGGAGGGGACCGATGGCTGGAAAGGGATTGTCAGGCTCTTCTGAAGCTAGGAATAAGCCTTAAACTTGGCTCTAATGAGCCCTTATGCAATTAAAAGACCACTACGAATGATTCCCCTTCCTTGGTCTTTCATTGTCTCCCTTGAAGAGCAGACAAGGACCCAAAACTCAGTTTTATGATACCTGTTATGCGTCCCAGCTGACCGCCATGGAAGTGCCCCACCAGGCCCCCAACATGCGCACCAAGGCTTACCCCAATGATGTGGATGGATGTCCCTGAGACTCCCAGGGCCTGCAGATTGATGATAATTCAGATTAATGTTTCTATAGCAGAAAGGTGAAATACCCCGTCTCAATCCATACAGCAGTTCTGTAACTTTTCTAACATAAGATTGCTTTTGAGGTGTATGGTGGAGAACTAAACAGATGTTGGAATGATGGGTATTGCCCTTTCTGTTTTTCAATCTTTATTCAGGTCCACAGATGCAAACTCAACCCTAACCAAGTTGGTCAGGTCAGATGTTCCTGTTTATAACTACATGGCCTGTAGCTTCTCTTCCCACACCTTGTTTCAGGCTGAGTTTCCCTCTCTCAGCTGAGTTATCCATGTTCACCATGTGAATAATCTTTTTCTTGGTAAAGCTAAGAAAATTTTTTCACTTTTATACCACCATTGTGCCAATATCCTGATTAGTACTTTCAGATTATATTTGCAGAGATTAAGGATTTATCCATGAGCTGATCTGCCACAGCCACTTACACCTGATGTGAGATAACTCCATCTACAGGAATTCAGGTGCCTGCATGATGTAGTACCATAAAATGGGAGAGCTTATGGTGCATGACAGCATGAGGGGAAGATGAAAAATCCTGACTTTTAAATGAGGCTATATCCTGGAGTAGTACTGAGACTTATGAGGGGAGAATATAGTCTTCTGTGTAGTGTTGCAGGAGAGGCTAGACTGAAAAAGTCCTCAAGTAACTAAACTAGAGCTCAGCACAGATATGGAATGAGAAGTGGGGACACTGTCCATTAGTCACTTGTTCACTCTGTGACCTAATCAGCAATGAGGTGTGACAGTCCTCTCCCCCTCCACCCCATCCCCATCCTTCTAATGACACAGCGGCTCCAAGGGTTGCCATACAGCAACAGGTTAGAAAAGTGTGACTCGGCACGGCAAGGTGTGTAGATACCCAGGAACTCCTATGCTGGGCAGCCTGGGTCTGCAGTGAAAACATTACATGGTGCATTTATGCATAGCTGGTTAGCACAAAGATGTATCACATTCAGTGTGTAAGGGGTGTTCAGCTGTGCTGTGCACAAACTAACTGTGACACATCTGGGGCCTTCCAGTTACTGGGAAGTATATCTGAAGCCCAAAGCAAATATAAAATAGCTTTAAATACCACCCCCTCCATCTCCCTGGACAAAATTTCTGGGCAGAAGATGACTGTCCAGTGAAGCAGGGACCTGAGAAAACCCAGGGCACCCTTCTGGTTTGTCCTGGGCTGGAGAGGCAGCTGGCAACAGGGATGTGTTTTCAGAAAATGTCAAAACTCAAGAGCAAAATGAAAAACAGTGGCATGCTCAAGTCTGGACTGAGAGGGAAAAGAAGAAACCTCTTCAGAGTTACACAGTGCTCACTTTGGAATAAAGAGTCTGCTTGTCCAGTTCCTGGAGACAGCAGGTTGGGAGCAGCTCTCCGAATCTTTTGCATGAATGATGTTCTTTGGCCATGCTCCCCCCCCACACTGGAAATGCACAGTAGCTTACCAGGAGCTTGCTGATGAATTGTGAGATGGAGAGGGCCAGCTCTGTGACATTTTCCACTGCAAAGGGATAGGCTCCTGTAGACCCATAAACCCAGTCTACTGCGATCACGTTCACCAGGCTTGTGTTCAGTATGGCATGGACAAGCCCTTCAATCCAGGAAGGTTTAGTGCCCAAAGCCCTGTGGAGTCATCAGAAATGAGTATGTTAGGTGCCTTCCAAAGTAGGGCATATGTTGTTCACAGGTGCTGGGGCTTCACATGTCTTAGAGGAGGCTGCCAGACAGTTGTCGAAAGTTTTCTGTGGGTCCGGACATCAACAGGTGGCATTTTTTTTCAGTGGTGTAGTAACACTTTCCAGAACATACTGATTCAGAAGGGAACCAGATATTTTAATGAATGAGATAACATTTGCAGGGCTCAGCCTGAGATCTCAGTCTTGCTGTGGTGCTTCAGTTAGCCACCACAGAGCCCACCTCAAGTACGTGAGCTGACCAGGAACATCTAGATCCTGCTCTGCTATCAATTGTCAGGAAGTCCTTGGCCAAATCACCTAGTCTTTCACTGCTACATTTCCTCACCTGTAGACAGTTAAAAAAAAAAACCCCAAAACCAATAAAATCTATACACAAGAATTCAAGGAAAACAGAGTAGGCTATGTTCTACCCACGTCCCTTATAACCACCTGGTGAGAGGCATGCTATATCACATGAGGGCAAAAGCTGGTTTTCTGAAAAGACCCTGCAACATCTTCTGTGGTTTCATCCTGGTCTTCTATGCATTTTCTATTCAGGCTTTTGCACATCAAAATAATGTTATATGGTCACACCTGGCTGAAAAACGGGAAAGTAAAATAAGCTTGCAGAATGGTGGCAGCTTAAAAAAACCCAACTCAAATCCCTACCATTTCAAGAATGTATAATGTGTCTGGCAGGGCTCCTAAATAGCTGACTAAGCCAGGCTGTTGATAAATAAGGATGTGAGCTCCAAGAAGACAATTTTAAGGGGCAAGAATCTTGAGGAAAAGACTTCTTAAATAAAAAGGTGGAAAGAAAGAAAGGGAAGAGGTAAATGAGGAGAGAGTGAGAGACAGAAATAAAGAAATTTTAATTTCCTTTTTTTTAGGCTCCAAAAAATGTGAAGCACACAAAAAATAGGCAGCTGGTCACAAACTAAAGGACTTCAAGTTGCATTGTAATGAGGGTTGTCAGCAGCAATTTCCATGCCTCTGCCCTGGCCCACCAACAATCCCCAGACAATTCCCAGGTCCAGTTTGGGGCAGAGCACTCCAGACTATTTTTAGATGTTTTGCATGCTGCCACTCCTCTGAGAGGCTAAGAAAGTCAGAGAGCAGGAAGTTTCCCTACCAGCCCCACCCAGTGCTTGGGAATGGCCCAGCAGCATTTAATTTAGCAGTAAAAGCTTAGTCACAGTGCTCTTCTTTCTCTCACCTGAAGCCATGGATTATAATCTTGGTGTCCAAGCTGCTGTTGAAGCTGCAGTTCTTGATACCATCGTCAGCTAAAATTAGCTCCCCACAGCTGGGGTTTGAGGAGGTGAACAGAAGAAACTGGACCTTAAGTTTACTGCCCCGAAGGAAATTTGCTGTCTGGAAATCAGTACAGTGATGCCCTGAGAGTCTGTCTGTATTCCCTGCAATGAAAGGGAGTGAATAGCATATTCAATCTGCATCTGTGCAATGGAAAAAATAAAAGCTCATTCTAATTCATCAGGAAAATGAAAGTAGCATTCTCACTTCTATTGGTAAAAAGGATAGAATATAAATTATAATCAGCCTATTCTGGAAACTTAGTCTGATAAAGTTGTTTCTGTCTTTCGATGGAATTCTAGCACTGCTTGGGGCAACATAACTGTAGATGTCACGGTAGCTTTGACTTGAGAGTGGTTTTACCGAGATGTGAATGACATTCTGTTGGTTTTGGTTGGTTTTGTTTTTCAAATCAGCCACACACACCAGCTACTGCGTACATTTATGAGCTGGCTATTAGATCTTTGGGAAAAAAAAAAGGTTGCCAACAGATAGTCACCACTGAATGGGGATATTTGTATTCAAATACTGGTAGGCTTAGTAATGGGGTAAAATTTATTGACCTGCAATGAGCAGGAAGCTAAATGATTAAATGATCGCTTCTGACCTAAAAAGTGTTACTTTATGAACCAGTATATTTGCATCCTGCTGCTATGACAATGCAGCAGGATTGCTTCTGGACTGGAGGAAGCGAAACAGCCTTGAATCTGCACATACAATGGTTTAATAGATAAAAAATCAGACAACCATGTTCCTAACTGCTGGTTGTTCCCATAGAAGATGCTTTACACCAGCTAGGCAGAACTGGCCTAAGGGTCAGCACAATCTCACAGGAATGAGATGCAAAATTCAGATTCCCTCTTGTGGGAAGTGACAATCCCTTGCTGTTGTTTATTTTGGCCTTCCTGTGTACTGAAGGCAAGAGAGAAAGACATTTTCTCCGAGATCAATTTGGAGAAAACGCAGCTTCCTGAGCCAGCTTAACTAGGAAGGGTGGGTTCAGTGCAAGCACTGTGTGTGTCAGAAATGGTGTAAGATGAGGGGGATCGTGAGTAAAGATAAGGCACACTGTGAAGCAGTGTGGTGCAGGTATTGTGGGACTGCAGTGATAGCAGTCATTGCCAGTACAACTGAAGAAAGAAATAGAAGCATGCCGTCTGTTTATTTTCTCTCAGCTACTGCAGATTACACTTGCTACACTTTCAAAGCATGAGATGCTGGTGCCAGTGCTTCCTTACATTTCCGAGTAAACCTGGACCATTCTTCTACATCAGGTTAGTGGAATTAAATCACTGAGACTGATTGAATGAAAGCATGGGAGAAGAAAGTACCATTCTTGCACCGCCCTTTCTCCTGGCACCTAACTAGATGATAGCAAGGATCTTTTGACACACAAGTTGTTCACGGAGACTTGAATTCAAATCCTTCTATGTAAAACCTTCAATCCTTTTGCCAGGCACTCCTGGTTTTCTTACCTGCTTCTGCTGAGTTGAGCAGCACGAGGACAGCAAGAACAATGAGCAGCTTTCTCTTTGGATCCTCAACCATCTTCCCGTTAGTCCACTCCAAGTACCAGGGAAAAACAGCCATCATGGGTTGCTTGATCAGCTTGACTGTGTTAATGATCAACCAGCCTGTGCTCTTTTGGGGAAAAAAGGGTAGGGGCAATTACCTCTGCTCTTATTTGGCCATTTGCCATAGTCTATGTCAACAGAGGGCTTTGCATTTTGGATAAAAAACGTGCTGACACTTCTTTCCTCCCCACCTCCCTTTCCTCAAGGCAAGCTTCTCATTTCAGAGATCAGCTAGTGAAACCAGTGCCAACAAGTGACAGAGTTACAGGGCTTTATCCTTGCCACCTAGACCTGTCTGCTAAATTCTGACGAGGAACAGTAATTTCTCCAAGACTTCACAGTAAGTCTGTGCTGGGAAGATTCATATCAGTTTTGCATCTCCGTACTTTCCTACTGCATTGTTGTCTATTTCCTGTATTTCTAATTTCAGCAGTAACTGCTAAAAGACCACAAAGCAGTGGATTACTTCTGAAAAGTGAGGGGAAAGACAGGCTAAAATGTAACTGGTGGCCATATCACCACAATACACTAAGACTGTACATTTCTTAGGTTGGGGACACTCTTCACTTTTCCTTTGGAGAGTGCGTTTTCAGATACTACAGGAAATAAAAGCATGATCTCAGTAATGCACCAGTATCATAAGCATGCAAATACTTCAAACAGATCTCAGAATAAAAAACTTTACTGCTTTGGTGTAAACAGACGGAGAAGCATAAGTGAAGAACCAAATATGTAACCGGGAGTCAGTCACAGGACATTCAGGAGGTGGTGGCACCACCTCCCTGGTTGCTTTAAAACTTTCAGGTAAGGGCATGCCTGTTTCCTAAGTCTCATTGGTGCATGTTGGTCCTTCCTGCAGAAGAGCAAGGCAGCTTTGCCCTTGACATTGTTAAAGGGCAAGAACGTCAGGCATTGGAACAGGCTGCCCAGGGCAGTGGTGGAATCACCATCCCTGGAAGTGTTCAAAAATGATGTAGATGAGGCCCTCAGTGACATGGTTTAGTGGTGGACTTGGCAGTGCTGGGGGAATGGTTAGACTTGATGATCTTAAAAGTGGTTTTCAACCTAGGTGATTCGGTGATTCTGTGAGTGAAGGAGCATTAATCTGTCCAGGCACTATTCTATAGCTGCTTTATTTGAACAACAAAATCAAGAAATTGGTTCAGTCTGATCAGCATCAGGCTGATTCCAAAAGCATCAAACATTATCTTCCTTTGCAATTATTTGCAATAGCAGTCATTTCCTTGCCCTAGTTTTCTTCAACCAAAGGCATTGGGGCTGTTTTAGGCAGAAGAGCTTTTTTCTTTCCAAGTCACTCCTGAGCGAAATTTGTCCAGTTCTCACAGGGAAGTTAGGCAGCATCAGCTGCCTGGCCTGGTGGGCTACTGAATCCCTGTCCCATCTGTATCATCCCAGAGACACATATACAGATACATTCTGATCCTGAAATACTTGGCTCCATGATTAAGCTGGCTTATTGTCAGAGAAGTAGGTTCTTAATGTCTCTTCAAATATGCGATTGAGTTTGTCATCCCAGTCAGTTCTCCAAGAATGAAAGCTGCAATACAAATAGCCAAATCCTGGTTTCCAGCATGCTCTTCATCTTTCCAATCCCAGCACTAGGCTCAAGATGTTTCACAGACTGTAAGATAAAAGCCCATAGACTGCAATGGGCCCACTCCTTCTTCATTACACCCACAAATTCCAGTGATCTGGATAATCCGTCAATCAAGAAAGAAGGAAATAAACTTAGGAAATACCAATAGTCAGTGATATGTCCATACAAGGCTCCAGGGCAACAGGATAATTGTGTAAATGACTAATTTGTTAAGGTAAAACAAATCAGGGCCCCTAAAGAAAACCAGTAAACACTTCTTTCCATTTTTTTTTTTATTTAAAATTCTGGCAATAAGCACTACTCTGTGTAGCAGGATGCAGCTGTTACTCTTTGCCAAGTTCTACGGACATTTTGAAATGCCATGTAATATAAGGCAGCACCAGGTATCACAGCTGAGAGAAGAACAAAACTACAGCCAAGATGTGCACATCTGATTTAGTTTTACACTGCTATGTGTATGTGTAGAGTTTTAAGCAACATCCTGATATGCTAGAAAGAAAAAACCCCAAACAAAACAACAAACCCCCAACATTTTCATGAAATGGAAAAATCTGTTTCCTGAGCGTTTTTGTGTTTTGTTTTCTGTTTGGGTTTTCTTTTTCTTCTGTAATCTCAGGTTTAGTAGTTCCAAGAAATTCTGTATTGTATCAGCACACTGTGGTGGTTCCTCATGCAAACAGCGAAAGCCACTTGTTTCCTGTGCTGAAATGCTCTTGCCAGTGAAAACTATTTTGGTAAGAAGGGTTTTCTTTTTTTTTGTTTGTGGACTTATTTACTCAATAACTACAGTTACATTAGTTCAGAAATTTAATGTTGGTGTCACTCATTTTACCCCCCTATGGAAGAGATGATAATGGCAAAGTTACAAAGACGTTGCATCGCATTTCTTTTAACAGTTCCTTACAGTGTGATTCACTTGAGAATGAGTCAGGGATTATGAAAGCAAACAAACTCCATTTTATGCACGATTTCTTTTCAGGAAAAAATGTCTGCACATTCAAGCAAATGCTGAAAGTGCCCAACTCAACTGGGAGTGTCACCCTCCCGCCCACAAAGGTGGCCAAGGCATATAAGCACTGCAAGTGCCCAGTAATCAAGTGGATATCCGACCACAGGAAAATTCACTTATCCTGGAAAACTGTTCACTGATACCAGAAACAATGCCATCAGGGTGGCAGCGTGGGACCTGGGAGGAAACCAAGTGTGAATTATGCAAATGATGACTATTTAAAACTACTTTCTGTGGTCTTTGCATTCAAGGGAGGGCATGAAATACATGCAGAGCTTGGCTCACTGTATATTAAGGCCTGGATCTACTCTACTGCCAGAATAGTTGGTATCACAGTTCTGGTATTTCCTGTCCTTTGCCCATGGAGTAGAAGCCATGGAGTAGAAGCATGGAGGCTCCAGCGTATTGTTTCCAGGACTGACAGAGGAACAGGGTTTAGTTCTCACTTCAACAAAAAGCCATTCAAACTCCTGACTTTCAGAAGAGTGTTCTAACTATGACATAGTAGGAAGAAAACGTTAAAAATTGACTCAGCAACTGAGGAAGGGAAAACATGGGCAAGTCTCATTGGGTACTCAGTAAGGAAAGGGGGAGAATCTTTGTTTTCGCGAGTCTTTCGTGAGTACTTTAGGGACCTGCTACCTAGTATGACTGTATAATTATGCACAAGAGGGAAGAATGTATCCTTGCCAAGTACTCTTATAGTTCCCAAAACCAGAGGAGCCTAGGTGAGGGCACCAACCACCAGGCTCAAGTTGCTTTCTTGCTTCCCTCACTTTCTCTGCCCTGTGAAGCCCTCGTCACCCTCTACAATGTGGAAGTTCTTCTTTGGTAGGAAGAACTTAGTCCTGTTTTGAATGCATGCAGGTGAACTCCTGGGGTTCCTTCCACTTTAAAATAATCTATTTCTAAGTGAAAGTGTCAGTCCCTACCTCAGATTTCTCTCTGCTAACCCCAAAGATCTCATAACCTACAGGAAAGTTGACCTGTGCAAGGTGGGAGGTGGCATCCTCCCAGCAACCAGCTTCAATCTGGTCTCTCTCAGCCAAGAAATAAAACTGCAGTGAGAGCTTTGGTGCCCTGTACCAGTGCTTTGCTGGCTCCAGGGCTGGCAGCTGATCGTGAACTGCATGCTTTGAGGCTGTAAGCTGGACCTGCTGGCAGCTGGAATCTTCTCATCCAGGACAACGCACTGTGCCTCGAGACCACCCCTCAGATGGAGATACTGCTGGGGTGTCCCTCGAAGAGAACAGCAGGCTTTTGTGGACCATCGGTGTCAAATGCCAGACTGCAAGAAGTACTAGGTTTGGATGACGACTGTTTTCCGAGGCAGCGAGCTGCATATTACCTGCTGAAATTTGTCCTCCCTCCAACCTGTGGGGTTCCCAAACCCGCCTGGACGCGTTTCTGTGTAACCTGCTGTAAGTATCCCTGCCTCGGCAGGGGGTTGGACTAGATGCTCTGCAGAGGTCCCTTCCGACCCGAATAGATTCTGTGTGACTTCGTGTCAGCTTTCCAGGCAGCACAGCTGCAGCTCCCCCTGCTGTGCGAGCAACGCAACAACTTGTGCTCCCACCGTTCGCTGGAGCTGCACCCCACGAACCAGAGCCTCCCTTCGCAGCATCACCTCTCCCCCTCAGCTCCTCTCCGCCAGCCGCAACCCACCAAGACACCGGAAAGAGCCGCAACGTGTGTGAAATCCCCTTTGCTGACCTTGGCCCGGCGGCTCCGCAGGCGCCCCCAGCTCCTGGGACGAATCGCCTGAGGAAGAGGGAGGGAGAGGAAGCGGGGAGCAGAGGGGGCGAGAGGGAGATGCAGAGAGGAAGAGAGGAGGAAGAAGAAGCAGGGGATAGGGAGAGAAGGAGAAAGGGGAGGGAGAGGGCGGGCCGGCCGGCCGAGCTATCTCCACCTTTCCTGACGTTTTCTTGCGCGGTGTGAGGGTGAGCGGCACTTGTGAGTGAGGCAGCGAGGGAGAGCAGGGCGAACGAGCAGCCGGCCGGGCGGCGTGGTCAGACCAGGACAGGCCACACCATAGCAGACCATGCGGCGGCGGGCGCCGCCGCCGCTGCTGCTGCGGCTCCTGGTCTTCCTGGACTTCCTAGGTAAGTCTTAAGGGGGACGGCGTGGCGGACCCTTCCTGAGCCCTCCGCGTTTTCTCCTCCCTCCTTCCCTGCCGCCCGGCTCCCCTCACCGGGGTCGGGGCGGGCAGTGAGTGTTAGCGGCCGCCCTGCGGAAGAGCTCTGCGCCCGTTACCGACCCTCCGGGCGGCTTGTGCCTCCCCGGGAGCGGCGGCTTAGCAGCTGCGGTGGGCTCCGGCGTTGGGAGCGCGGCGCCGAAGGGCGATTCCTGCTCCCTTCCAGTCCGTTTGAATGGGGGTAGTTGGCAGAGCCAGTTCCTTTCGCATGCACTGGAGTTGCGTAATGAACAGGGGGATGGAGCGCCTCTCCTGTGAGGAAAGCTGGGAGCTGGGCTTTTTCAGCCTGGGGAAGGGAAGGCTGCGGGGAGACCTTAGGGCAGCTCCAGTGCCTTTTTGATGAATGGGGAAAAATCTGGACTTCTCACAAATTCGGGTTGCTTGTAGAATGTGGTTAGTTCAGTAGGTTGCTAATAGAAATGCTAAACATAGTTTTAAATGGTATGAATTGAAAGATTAGTCATCAGCTGTATAAAGCTGGCACCTGATTGTGTTGTCTTGTTATCTTACTCTCGAATCTTCCTAAATAAAGAGGAAGTCCTGAATTTAATAGGATCACTGAATATTTGGGTTGGAAAGAACCTTAAAGCTCATCTAGTTCCAACCTCCATGCCGTGGGTAGGGATACCGTCCACTTGACCAAGGTGCTCAAAGCCCTGTCCAGTTTCTCCCAAAAGGGAAAAAAAAATCTTTTCCTGCCTGCTTAAAAACTCCTGATAAATCTTTGTCTCCAGAGCTGTGGCTGTTATATCATATTAATACCAAAAAGAAACAAATAGGCATGGTTTTCCATTGATATTTAACACTACAGGATGGACACAGAGTGAAAAATGTTACTTGAGAGTTTCTTAGCTTAATGTAATTAATGGTCTTAGTCCTTGGAAAGCCAGGATCATCTCCGGATTGAATGCACAGGCTTCTTTGATCTTGAGAGTTGACAAGTGTGGTTAAAGGTGCTCGTCCAGCAGAGAAGTTAACTGCTGTGGAATGGGAAATCTGTCCCCTTATAAAATGAAGTAGAAAAGAGGGGGAAAATCCCTGGGAAATTTAGGAAGTACGTGATGACACTTGCTTTCTTTAGAAGCTGAAACAGTGGTGGAGACCTTATGCATCATTTCCGTGAAAAAAAGGAAGCTGTCAGCATTGAGTGAGGGGTTTGTTCAGACTTTCATTAGAGCAGCATAGCAGGGAAGGGAGTGTCTGATCCCTGGTTTTAGAGGGGAGGAGATGACGTTTATCCTGTCTTACTCCTGGGAACCCTGAGTGTCCTTGGTCAGGAACTCTTCAGCTCCTTGCTGCCATGCCATTTTTTCACCAGCCAACAAAACAAGAGTGAACTGAAGAGGACAGCGATCCCCCACACCAAGCAGCAGCTGTGGTGGGAAAATGTGTTTTCTTTTTAGCTCTGCTTTCTTCCAGTCTCATTTTTGGGCTTGAAGAAGAAACAATCTTGCTCTTGTAACTCCAGCCTAACTTTTATGACTGACTTTTGAGAGCAAAGATAAGGAGAGTTAACATGCACCGGTACCCACTCAGGCTTAGGAAGTTATTAGTGGTGGGCTGAGCAGTGATGGCTCTCCTTGCTTATATTTTTAGTATCTGGAAAATGGCTGCTTTCTTTCCGGAAGGGAATTGCATTACCTTGCTGTTGTCAACAGCCACTGTGGCTTGCTACATTAAGCCACCTCAGCTTGGCTGTGGGTCTGTGAGCTGAAGTTAATGAGAGGCAGAGTTTCACAGTTGGTAGAGCAGGGAGTTTTTATCCATGCTAGGAACACTATAGGTCCCTGGGCAGTGAGAAAGGACTTCTTGAGGAAAATGCAGTTGTAGACGTTGTCTTTTTGAAACAAATCTCTAATGAGACACCAAGCTTCATCACATCAAAACAGTGTTTCATTTTGCACAGCATCCTGCTGCCTTGTGGTCTCCGAAGACAAATGTTTGGAGATCCTTGGTTCTGTTCTTTTCTGGAAATTGCTAATTGAGATGAGTGGAAAGACATACTCATACTGGAACAGCAGGAACAAGTGGAATGTTGAAATCTATCTGAGCAGGACAGAAGACAAAGTCAGCAGAGTTGTCATGAAAAGATGTGGGAGTGATAGCTGAGCCCTCTCTCCTCTTTACTTTTCCAGTTCCTGTGCCTGGAAAAGGCTGCTGTGTAAGTGCAGACAACAAAAGTAGAAACTGTAATGGCATGAGAACAGTACTCGCTGCAAACAGGTTGTATAAGTCCATAAGAAGTAAGGCCCGGATGAGACCTTCTGTGTGTGGAGTTCTCTACCTGAGCACACGGAAGTGTATTTCTCATTGCTTGCCTTCATTCTCTGTCTGAGACAGTTTCTGTGATGTGGCACCAGGCCAAAGAGCAGAATGTTCTAGTATGCTGGCAAGCACTGCTCTTTGCCCATGGGAAACCTAATCGTAATGACTGGCCTTGCTGACCTCCTGGCTGCTTTCCTGTGGAAGGGAGTTAGGATGAGGAGTGAGATGGGCTACAGTTTGTTTTCTGGACTCATACACAGTGAAGTGACTTGTTCTGGTGCAATAAAGCTGTAGTATCCACACTGATTTTATGAACAGTAGTAAGTTTTCGTATGAAGATGGCATGAGAAGGGAGGGAAGCACAGAATGATACAGGGATTGATGAGTTCTTGACTTAATGCCATTTAGGAATAAACATCCCCCAAAAACACAAAAGCAAAGCAAACCCAAAATAGTAGCTGTCACTTGGGAGCAATTGTCTTGAAGAATAAGCTCCTGAAATATTTCTTTTTCACTGCGTGCAGTTACTGTATTTATACTCATGCCCTTCCTTCAACTTAGTAGTGGAGTAGAATCGAGTCCTTATTGCAAGTGTAACTTGAACTTGAACTCAGTATTGCCATGTTTTTGTTAGTGTCCACAGACATGTCTGCCATGGCAGTAGTCTGTGATTTTCTGTGTTAGAGCCATTCAGAAGTAGGAGAGGTAGGAGGTGGTTGCTGAAAACCAGAGGAGGGACACAGAGATGCTAATGGTTTACAGTATCCCTTCCCCACAGCAGAATGTATCATCTGTTAGATGAGTAGATTTTTTAGCACATGTAGCTGTTCTTAATAAAAACTAGGAAAAATCTCTTCTTGTTCTTCTTTTCTCTTGTTGTTTGTTTGTTTATATTGAATGTCTAGGCCTTTTGAGCAGAATACAATTGATTCAAAACTCATAGCAGGAAAGGTTTCTGGACAGCGCCCTTCTCTTGGTTGGGAAGTTATTTAACACAAAATTGATGAAGTGAGGTTTCCAAGGGAAGTCCCTAGTGTCCCCATGATTTCAGAGCAGATGGTTTGAACAGAGTAGCAACTTTGTATTGGAAGTGTGCTTTTTACTAACTCTGTGGATACTCATGCTGGAAAAATTGCAGTTTATTTGCTCAGCAGGATCTTCAGTCTGGGCATTCTGCAACAGGATGCTGAGATAGATTTTGCTGGCGACAACAACTCTTAATTTCATCTTTTTCATCAGACCATGGGCAGGAGGCCTAATTCAAGTGAATAGAGGGAAAGTACTGAGGATAGAGGAGCTTAGGGTAGGGAAGAAGGTTTGGACGGTGATTCTACCTGGGACCATTATGTGGAAACTGGATCCCTTTGTGGTGCCTCTCACATGACTGTGCAGAAAGGCTGGGTTTGGGTAATTCTTAACTGACACATGCCTCATTTATCAACATTGTGTTGTGCTTCTAACCTAAATTTGAATGTATCTGGTAGTGCATACAGTATTAGTCAAGCAATAGTGTATAAAACAATTGTTAAAGTAACTTTTTTCTCCTTTTTTTTTTTCCCCTCTAGCAAACATCTGCTGCCGGGACCTGTTTGGCGTTGTGGGAGAAAATTTTTCTTTTCCAGTAAATATAAGAAAAAACCCAGAGGAGATAATTTGGACAAAAAACAAGGATAAAGTGGCTGAATGGGAAGGACAAAAGACGACGTATTTTACTTCTTTCCGTAACAGAAGCTTCCTTAATGAGGAGAATGGCTGCTTGACTATATTTAACTTGCAGAACAGTGATGCTGGCATATACGTACTAGAGTACTTGAGTACTCAGAAAGAAAGTTCTCTCTTAACCTTCACACTTACTGTGCTACGTAAGTAGTGGAAGAACTGCATAAAGAACTTGCACCACTTTATTCACTTTAAGAAGGCTAGAAAGGGGGTTGTTTATTTGTCAGAGAAGCAAATGGAAACAGAGGGAGGCTGTTCTTTTGGCTCTATTAAGTTGCTTAGGCACTTTAAAAAAATTTCCAAAGGTGGCATCTAATTCGTGTGCCTGTCATTACTCACCTTGGAATGACTTCTAGAATGGGTGTAGATGGCACACTCTGTACATTCAGGTATATAACCAAACTCTTTGAGCAAGCTGACCCAAGTTATCCCAGGCATTAGATGTCTACTAAAGATGTTCCTGCAGGCATACTGTACATGGTTAAATATCTGTGGTATTATGCTGTGCAGATCTACACAGCTTTACTAGTAGTCTTTAGGAAATATATTTGACCAGTGTGTGTATTAATCCTCTTGACAATGAACCATGAGGAGTCTCAAACCAGGCACAGAAGAACCATGAACAGGGCTGCTTTTAGAAATAGATTTTTTCACACATGTGCCTGTGCACACACACCTTACACATACATTTTTATCTATGCACCCTCCTGCTGCTTTTGTTGTCTGTGCTAAAATTTAAGGCAGTTTATAACCAAAGTAATATAGACTGATTTTTGCGTTTTTTCCTCTTTCTAGCTCCCCCTTCAAAACCTGAAACAAGTTGCAATGTCAGTGGGGATAGCTTTGTACTGAAATGTACAGCAGATTTCCCAAAGCCACTGAATTACACATGGAAGTTGAACAGCATACCGCAAATTGTTCATCACGTGCCAGAAGTTTTCATCCCTAAGAAGGATGTTGGTGCTTCCACGAAAGCTGTGTGCTTCATTAAATTCTCTCAAACGGAAAAGAGCTCTGAAATCTCTTTGACTGAATGCTTGTCAGATGAAAAAGGTAATGAATGGGTCAGGTTGTATATGTAAGTCTGAGAGGCTAGGTTGGGAAGCAGCATGGGCTTTGACTGTAAGATTTTGACTGATGCTTTTTAGTCTTTAAATTCAACTTCCTGAGAAGTCGGAGGTTATTTTTCTGCTAGAAGTGGGGTTAAGGTTGGTGAAAGGTATGAGGTTGACAGTTTGATCCCCCCCAAAAGATACTTTTTGCAGGGACCACGATAGAATAAAACCTTCAGCTATGACTTGAAATGAGTAATAATAAAGAGAGAGACACAGAATATCTCTTCTAAAACTTCTGATCTTGTCTAATTAGTGCTAATGACTATTGTGCTGTATTGCTTTCCATGAATTGCAGCGAAACTCTTCAGTCATTTCAGGTGAGTCATCTAACAGCCATTAGTTAAAATAATTTCTCATATTATAGTAGATGATAGATGCACATAGCATGGGCATGAGTCAGCATAATTATTTTCTTCCTTCACAAACACATATAAAAAAGGAGAAAAGAGTTTTTTTGTGGTTGCTTATTTCTTTGGGACAGCCTCAGCTTGCTCTTTTTTAAGGCAGTCCCTAGCTGGCAAGATTTTCCACTTCAGTGCAAAAGTAATTTTTATGGTTTACCAGTATAGAATTTTTCCTCCTTCACTGGAATTGTGTGTTAGACTTGTTAGAAGTGAGGCATGTGCTGGGTTAAGCTTGGCTGGCTGGCAGGTGCTCTTCAAGCTGCTCTATCACTCCCACTCCTCAATGGGGAGTGTTATAACAAAATATGGCAAAAGCCTCTTGGATTGAGATAAGGAGAGGGAAATCACTCAGCAGTTACAATCATGGGCAAAACAGACTTGACTTGGGGAAAATTATCCTGTTTTGATTAATTAAATTAATGAGAAACAGGAACAAATCTAAACCATCTTTCTCCCCATCCCACCTCTTCCCAGGCTCAACTTAACTCCCAATTTCTCTACCTCCTTTCCTCAGCAGCACATGGGAATGGGGGTTGTGGTCAGCTCATTGTGTGTTGTCTCTGCCACTCCTTCCACCCCATACTCTTCTCCTGCTCCAGCATGGGGTCTCTCCCATGGGAGTCAGTCCTCCATGAACTTCTCCAACTTGGATCCTTCCTGTGGGCTACAGTTCTTCATGAACTGCTCCAGTGTGGGTTCCTTCCATGGGGTGCATCCTTCAGGAACAGGCTGCTCCAGTGTGGGTGCCTTCCATGGGGCCACAGGTCCTGCCAGGAGCCTGTTCCAGTGCAGACTTCCCACAGGTCACAACCTGCTTTGGGCATCCCCCTTCTCTGGTGTGGGGTCCTCCATGGGCTGCAGGGGGATATCTGCTCCACCATGGACCTCCATGGGCTGCAGGGGGATATCTGCTTCACATGAACCTCCATAGGCTGCAAGGGAGTCTTTGCTCTAGTGCCTGGAGCACCTCCTCTCCTTCCTTCTCCTTCACTGATCTTGGCGTCTGCAGGGTTGTTTGTCTCACACATTCTCACTCCTCTCTGTCTGCTGTTGCATGTCAGTTTTTACTCTTTCTTAAACAGAAGTGCTACCACTGTCAGTGATGGGCTTGGCTTTGGCCAGTGGTGGGTCCATCTTGGAGCCAGCTGCCATTGGCTCTGACGTGAGGGCAGCTTCTGGCATGTTCTTAGAGAAGCCACCCCTGAAGCCTCCCTGCTACCAAAACCTTGCCGTGCAAACCCAATAGAAGATATTTGATGAAATTTCATTTGGCTGATTTCTGGCTCAGCCTTTCATAGGCCAAAAAATGGGATGGCCACCGCCTTTCAAGTGGTGATGTGCCTTCACTGTACTAAGGAACTTACTGTCTAACTTTCCTAGAGCTGGTGTAGGGTTTTGCTAATAACTGACTCTGGTACATTAATTTCTTGAGGTTGCTTTTTAAAAAAGAAATACCTATAAACATACTCAGGGTTGTATTTATTCTGAAGTAATGTAGCACACAGTTACTTTCTAACTGACCAATCCTTATTTTATTTGTTTAAAGGAGGCAGCCATCATGAAAGAAGCAGAAATGGTCTTATTGCAGCTTTTATTTGCATGGCAGTTGCAGCAATAGTAGTATTTCTATACAAAAGAGGTATGTATAGTACTTCCTAATGGAGCTCGACATGCTTCAAGATTGCTGAACCAAGTTTCTGTAGAATGTTAGCAAGTTTCCGACTCTGGGATGTATTGTAAACACAGCAGAAGAAACAAGTGCAACTTGGGCAAGGGCAGTAGGTTTGAAAGAAGTAATATACTGAACTTTTTTGTATTCAGACACTGGGCTTTGTGTACTGGGAAATGTAGTTTATATTTGCATATTTCTCCTTCAGACGAGGTATTTCTTTTGCTCTGTATTTCTATTTACCAAGTATTATGGCCTCTCCCATTCCTACACAACTTTCTTTCACTGCCTTTTTTGATAGCAGCATGAAACTTGCCCACAAGATCTATTTATTGCTGGGACAGGCTTATACCAAGGCCTCTTGAATAGCTTATGCTGAGTCTGATCCAACAACTTGCTATGCTCAACTCCTACTAGTTGGAATAGTTACTAGTTGGAAGCTACTAGTTGGAATAGTTAAAGCATAGTGCTGTATCTCGAAGACTTTGGTCTGCATGACAGTGAGGTGGTGGAGATAGAAGTAGTTTCCCCAGCCTAGCAGATTCAGTGGCAGCATGAAGTGAAATCAGCTGCCATCAATAATTGTGAATCCCTTGATTCCCAAGGGACATAGTTGAAGTGCAGATTGATCTGCTTGGAAAGAATTTCACTGGAGTTGTATAAGATTTTTCAGATGTAAAACTGTAGGTAAATATGTAATAAAACTTTCTCATTGCTGGTATGTCTGCAAAGCTTATGTAGATTAGGTAATAACTGAGAACTGCTGCTGAACTTTGAATCCATCTAATGATGGCAATCAACTTTTCTACGTTTGAGAGGCTTGCTGTAGTTTACCATAGCTCAAGCATGCTTTACTTATTCTAGGGAGCTCTGTCTTTCCTGTAGATGGATGAAAATTGTGCCACAGAGACTATAATTTGTAGGATGGCTTGAGCCAATCTAGCTACTTACTATCGCTAAAAGTGGAGGTCTTGCTCTTTGGAACAGCTGTAATGTCCATCACACCCCTCTGAGCCAGTTGAGCTAAGTCAGGTACCAGGAAACTGAGCCAGCAGAAAAATCTGGGCAGTTGTCTGTGAGACTAATAGGTTAAATCAGATCATGAAGGGCTTTGAAGAGCACTGGGCTGACATACTGGAGGGGTGGGATGCTGGTCAGTGGTGGAACCAAAGGTAGAAGGAAGGGCAGGAGACAGGAGGGGCTGGGGGGGTGAGGGAGGCTGTTGCAGGGATAGCAGGACAGGCTGAGATGTGCATATGAAATGTGTTGCATGAAGCTGTTACATTCTCGCACTGTAAAGATTTGCTGCACTTTGAGCATGCTCATTTCCCAGAGCTGAAGTCTTTGACAGTACTGGCTGCTCTACATAGAGCATAGCTACTTTAAAAGTACTTGACAAATAGAACATCTGTGAAGAAATAAAATTTTGGAGGGATGTGAAATTAGGTTAGCTATAGCAAATAAACTTGGCGAGGGAAGAGAGGAATGGATGGAAAAAATGGTTTTGTTGTTTGCAAAATGAAAAGGGTGTCCTCATCAGAGTCTTGCCCTTGCTCAAAGTGGGCAGTGGAGGGGGAAGTGTTGATCTCCTCTCTCTGGTGACCAGCAATCATCTACAAATGTGAGAAAACATGGATGAGTGGAAGGGTGGGAGCGGGTAAGGACTGATTATAAGAAACCTGACTGTGATGCAGATGAAACTGCCAATGAAACTGTCAGGAAATAAGGAAACAGACCTAAAACAGGGCTGTAGAGCTGGAGAGGAGGCTGTGGTATCCAAGTCAAATCCTGTTAGTTGCCAGTGGGTAATACTGAAGACCAAATGATGTAAGTCAGCGAATTATTCCTGACCTATGTGATGTGCTGCTTTGCACAGGCACACACTTGTCCAAACTGTGCTCCTACATCACACTTAGGTTTAGCATCTGAAATGGTTATATTATGTAATGTCAAGACATCACATGTAACTGTGCTTTCTTTGGTGCTGTTTGCAAGCTCTGTGGGGACAGAACATTTTGCATGTTCTGTAGGGAGTGTGAAACCTGATATTTATTGCCACAGCTATAAAATGAGGAGGATGCTAATTTCATATTCAGGCCCTCACTGCATAGACACAAACAAATAGCAGCTTCCCCCCAGGCTGGCTTCTCAATCACCTTCTTCAGTCCTGCCATCAAGCTGGTATAAATCAACCGTAGGTAAAGCAGTGAATCTGCTTGGATTTTAAAGATACAAATCATAAAAAATACCTCAGGCCTATACAGGAACCTTGTGAGAACCAGACTAGGGACATAATTCTTTTTCTTAGTATCTACAGAGATGAGTACCATGTGTCACCATATGCTGCTCTCCTAGACTGCCTGCTGGCATCTTATCCTAGATTGGAGTGATGCTCAGCTAGAGACTAGCGGAAGGGAGGGGTAGTGCTATCAAAACAGGAGCAAAGACTGAATGACGCTGCCTTGGCCCATCCAATTGGTTCCTTTTTTATTGTTTCTCTGTGTACACCAAGACAGACACACTGATGTAAGTGAGCCTTGTGTATGCTTTATTGGTTATCAGCCTGCTTAGAGGTTGATGCATGTTGCATGCAGCGAGTTAAGTTGACATGTAGGGCACATAGGCTTGAACTTGCTGGGCTCTAGCTTCCTGGACTGTAACTTCTCTTTACTTTCAGTTTCCTTGCTTGTCAAATAAGAGCTTTATTTGGAGTCCTTAAAAGAGAAAACTCAAAAAGCACCTGGCATTAGTGTGTGGAAGAAATAACAGCAGCATCACATGCATGTGTGGTGGTACACAGCTGGTACTAAGACTGTACTTGAACCTTTGCATAAAAGCAGTGTCTTAAATGCCTAGTGAAGTGATCCAAAGTCATGGAGTCAGGACAGCCTCACATGTTACCAGCTGCTTAGCAGGTGGCTGGCAGTAAGTGGATAAATGTTCTTAATGTGCTCCAGTTGCAGGGAAATGTGTCTAACCATATACAGATAATCTGGGTAAAATGCCTAGTGGCTATCAGATACCATGGGTCGCCTACCTGCTGTAATTGGATTGCTTTGGATCATGTGATAGTGTCTTAATTCATCTTACACTTTATTAGTATTTAAAGCCTGCAGTATTCATGTATAAGTAGTTCAGTTTCCAGAGGAGAAGACATAATAATTTACCTGTGTGCTTTTCTTTTGCTTCAGCTGTTAATTCATAAGCAAGTAATTGCTTTGTGGAACAAAGAAGAATGGAAGAGAAGCTGTAGAATTCAACAGTGAAGGAGCTGCCACCTTTTCTCTTGAAGGTTTTCCTAGAAGCACTGAAGTCATCCTTTAAGTGGATGCTTTGAAGACCAGCTGAACTGTTTCGAGTGTCTGCTCTTCTTTTCTTAGAAGGGACAATGACACTAACACAAAATGTAAGAGCTAAGGTCTTTTTTATCATATTTAGAAACTAACAAAGACGTGTCCACTTGCATGAGTGTAGATAAATCAAAAACTAATTAGCTTTCTATGCAATGTTGGGTCAATACTTGTTTACAGGCAGAAAAAGGACACTTGATCCTTCAGCAAACCCAGATGCCTTTTCTCGTCTCTGGGTTTTTTTTCTAGAACTTTTGATATTTTTTGCACTTTTAAGGTTCTTTTTTTTTTTTGTCTTAGCTTCTGCTCACAGTATTCTAAAAGTATGTCAATCTACCCATTGCTGTACAGAGAACAATATGTTTTTAGGCTGCTTGTGACTGGAAAGAAAACTTGAAAACTGAAGTCATACATACACTGAAGCTCAAAAAGAGCCAAAGAGAAAAGAATACCATGTTAATACAGCCCAAGATGCTGTTGGCTGCCTTTGCTGTCAGGGTAGACTGCTGGCTCATGTTTGGTAAGATGCCAGAGAGGGACTCTTCATCAGGGACTGTAGCAACAGGACGAGGGGTGATGCGTTCAAACTTAAACAGGGGAAGTTCAGGTTAGATATAAGGAAGAAGTTCTTCACTGTGAGCGTGAGATACTGAAATGGCTTGCTCAAAGAAGTGGTAAATGCTCCATTTCTGGTAGTGCTCAAGGCCAGATTGGACAGAGCCTTGGGCAACGTGGTCTACTGTGAGGCGTCCTTGCCTATGGAAGGGGGGTTGGAGCTGGATATATATTACATGTACACATAATATAGAATCACAGAATGGTTAGAGTTCAATCATCCAGTTCCAACCCCCTGCCATGGGCAGGGACACCTCACACTAGACTAGGTTGCTCCAAGCCCCATCCAACCTAGCCTTGAATACTGCCAGGGATGGAGCTATATTTATTAAATAAGCTAAAAAACCCCTGTTATATCTTTTTGTAATACATACTTACACTTACTTAACCTTTAAATTTAGTAAATGATCCCCAAAACTAATCATTAACTTGAAGTGATTTATTTATTTGTATATTTAAGTCACAACTCTTTTTCCACTGCACCTTCAATGGATTTATCAGGATGATACTGTTTACTTCTTTGTAAGAAGTTTCCACACAAAGATGTCCTTTGTGATGTGTATTGTGGCAAGGGTAAACCTGTAGCTTGTTTTCCTGCTTGGACAAAGGCTTGCTTTCTGTTATTAATATGAAAAATAATGGTGAAAAAAATGATTGTTTGGAGGAACTGGCTAAAACTGCTCCCAGAAACTACCAGTTCCTCTAGTATGCATCATTCTTCCTGTGTAATTTAAAACTAAAAGGCATGCAGAAGTCTTACACAGGGTGTGGTTTTGAAAATTCCTTGACACTTGATATCGTTGACTTTGTTTCCAAATCAAAAAGCAACAGCCTTCAAAAATAGTAAGTGATTTGGGTTAATTAACCACCATTGCTGGAAATCTTTTAGCATGATTCATGGAATTTTGGAGCTTTATCCAAAGTAGAAAAGCCCGGGCTGACATAAGAACAAAAACTACAGGCTCTACAGTGTCTCACTGCATGCTTTCACCCACTCCCTTTGCACAGTGTCCTGGTTTCAGCTGTACAGGTGTGGGTTTTTTTCTCTAAGTGGTACAGTGCTGTGTTTCAACTGTAGTCTGGGAATAATGCTGATAGCAACAGCTAAAACATCAGTGTGTTCAGTAATGTTTACCCCTCCTCCAGTGAGGAGGGGCACAAGAAGCCAGGAGGAAGCAGAGACAGGACACCTGACCCAAACTAGCCAAAGGGGTACTCCATAGCACAGCACATCATGCCCGGTATATAAACTGGAGGAGTCACCTGGAAGGGACAATCACTGCTTAGGTTGGGTTGGGTATCGATCAGTGGGTGGTGAGCAATTGTATTGTGCATCACTTGTGTTTATTGATGTTTTTCCTTTCCCCTTTTAGTTTTATATTCTCTTCCCTTGTTATTTATTAAAATGTTCTTATCTCAACCTGTGGGGTTTCCATTCATTCAATGTTTCTGCCTGGAGGAGAAGGGGAAGAGGAGGTGTGAGCCGCGTGGTGCTGCATGGTTCTGACTTACCGGCCTGGCTTAAACTACAACTCACAACATCTGCTGTGTGTGAGAAACTTCTACCCACTGGTAGAAATACAGGTATTCATAGAATCATGAAATCAGCTTGGTTGTAAAAGACCTTTAAGATCATCAAGTCCAACCGTTCCCCAGCACTGCCAAGGCCACCAGTAACCTGTGTCACTGAAGGCCTCATCTGCACGGTGTGTGAACACTTCCAGGGATGGTGACTCCAGCACTGCCCTGGGCAGCCTCTTGCACTGCCCTGGGCATCTTCTTCCAATGCCTGACCAGCGTCTGGGGAAGGAATTGTTCCTAATCTCCATCTAAACCTCCCCTGGTGCAGCCTGGGGCTGTTTCCTCTTGTCCTTTGCAGTTTTCAAAGCAAGGGTGAAGCTTAGGGATCTTGTGGCATTGTTGTTTCTTTGGGTTTTGTGATGGGTAGATTTTTTTTTTCCACACTGGGATGTGAAGGCAGACATTTGGGAGAATAAACTGATGTGACTTCCTGCCAGCTCTGGCAACAGCATTTGCAGTGCTGTTCATATGTCCCTCTCTTCAGATGTCTTCTGCTCAGTAACTAAAGAAGAGTAAATGCTTTTTCTGTGAAAAATGTGTGTCCGATTTTACCTTGCAGCAAATGTAAAAATAGGCAGCTTTCAACAGCAAAGAGTAGAGGCTCACTTGAGATGCAAACAGCTACTTGTGTCTTGTGTGCAACTTAAGTCCAGAAAATGCTGACTGTATTCCAGAAGTGAGCCTGTCCTCCGACACCCCAGAGTCCCAGCTCATGCTGATAGTGAGACCTGATTGTTGGAAATAACAGAAACTGAGAGTGAGTAGAAGCTGCTGCTGAGTACTTGTGGTCACAAGACACACCCCAACTGATTACTTACTCTCCTTTTTATACTGTCTTTAACCTTCAGAAGCAGTGCCTGCAAGGAATGTTGCTCCTCATTAACCCCAGAATGAACGAGATCAGAGCTCAAGTGCTGGTGTAGAATTGATGTTATATATTTGGGGCATCAAACTCAAACGACAGTTGTCAAGGCAGGTTTGTGTTGTGCTGATGTGCACAGGGTAACTTTTGGTTGTTTGCAAACACCCAGTTCTGGATCTAGCTGTGCTGGTTGGAAAGTTACACCGTCCTCACTTTATCATTGGCTGAGCAACTGCTGGGAACAATCTTTAGCAGCTTACAGTGTGAAAGCAGTTGTGTGAGTTGAAAGAAACTTCATTGGTGCCCAAGAGCTAAAACTTCATGTGGAGCCTTGCAGGCAGAGCTGTGAGGACTGGCTTCCAGGAGCAGTAAAAGCTGGAGACAAGAAGAACACTAACAGACAGCATGGTTGTCTCCTGAGCAGACTTGTATCTATGCCTTAAAGCCAGGGGCTGATGGCATGCCCAATGTGGCACACTGCTCCTAGAACACAGCCTTGCAACCTGCAGTAGCAGGTTAATTCACTAACACTGAAGCAGTAAAGGGGAGGTGAGCTTGTGTGCTTCCAGCGTCTCTGGGTGCAGTATGAACTGTGGCCTAGGTACAAGGACATGAATCGTTTCTATGGGCTCTAATGAGCATATGAATGCAATTCTGAGGAACTTTGCCTTAGGGTTGACTTCAAGGGGACTTTCTTCCTTGAAAGGTGGTGAGTAAACTTGACCCTGGGGCACCATGTGGGCCGCTGTGCCTTATCTAGTGCAGTCACAGCAGAAATCGGTGTATCCTATGCTCAAGGGTGTATTTAAGTTTCTACTTCGTCAAGTTTTATATAACCCAAGTATAAAACTTAGGGCAAAACTATATAATGCACCTTCTGCTTTATCCCTGTTGGATATCTGAGGATGGGCCTGAGAGTCCCAAAACTTGACATTTTTTTTTTCCCTAGCAGTTAGAGAGACAAACTGTGCCTCTCTACTTAGAAAAATTAATTCCTAGCCTTATAAATCTCAAGTTTCTTTCCCATTTAGGCTGTGTTTTCTTCTTTGCCATATCTGGTCATGCTTGTTTGCCATTTCTCTTCACTGGGGGATTCAGTGCTCTTTAAGAATGCATTTTTGGTTATTGTTTGGTTCCTGGGGAAGAGAAGGGAGAGGAGAGTGTAGAGTTGGACCAGGAAGATGGAACTGAGGGGAACTGAGCAATGAATGGTAGTTGGAGGTAAGTGCAAATAAGGACCAGAAATTCTGTGTACAGTGCTGCAAAACAGTGGATTTTTAGGGCTCCAAGGGGAAATTCATCCCAGAATAATCTCTTGAAATGCTTGCCTTTTGCTGCAATAGGCTGTATCTTGTAGTCCTGGCAAAAAAGGAGCCATGCCTTTCCATTGATACGAATTTCCCTGCTAATTTTGGTTGAGAATTACATATTCAGAGGTTTCACTTCCAGTTGCAAGTTCTCAGTTTGGAGTGACTGTTAAGCTAACCTAAATAACTAATTTAACTAAACTAGTTAAGGAAAGTCCCTGGTGGTGGTGGTGGTGTCTTTCACTCAAGCCAGCGAACTGGGACAAGAAGACCACGATTCAAAAGGAGGAGAGAAGCTCTTGGTAGTAGAGTGGCAGCCTGAAGCTTTGTGTGTCTGGGTGGTGTTGCTCTGCTGGGTACTATTTCCTTTGGCTCTGAACCATGAGTTTTGCTCAACAGTGCTGATTAAATATGAGAGCCCTCTGGCCCAACTCTGCAACAACTCATTTAATATGCTTTTTCTAATCACTGTGGTATCACACAAGTACATGGTGAATTGAAACACGAATCATTAGTAATAGGCTCCATATTAATAATTAGTCATCATCTGGTTGGTTTTCAGTTCTCTATTTCTGGAGCCAAATAAATTGTGACAATTTCGTTGTTGTGACAAAACCAAAAGCTGAAAGATAATGCTGAATTCAAGATTTTCTGCGCAATCTTTTGGTATTCCCCCTGTACTTAATGCATTCTGAAAATAGACTGGTACTTTCAGCAGATTGCTGTCACTGCTAGTATATGGTTCCAGCTTCAACATTTAGTTTGATTTTGTTGCAGTAACTTTGCATAGCCCCCTCGCGTTCTCTTTTAGGTATAATCTGAGGTGTACTTTGAAGTAATTTCTCTTTCTTTCAGATATTTTTGAGTTATAATGTAACACTTCTATAGTCTCGGGGCCTTCATGTGCTTGAGATAGAGCTCTGTTCACCTCCAGTTGCAGCTTCAAGGTACTAGCAAGATGTTCCATTGCACACATGGGGAAACAGGGAACACAAAACCAGCTTCAGCATGGCAAGACATGTATAAATTCTGTTTGGGTGAAACTCCATGTGTTTACGCAGCAGAGAAGATGGTGTCCCCTGTGCTCTTGCCCTCCCCTTCTGCTGGAGAGAGAAACAGCGCATTCAGGAGAAGAGTAGTTTATAAATGAGCTGTACAAGGTGGTGCTTTGGCTTGTTAGGTGAAGACTAATGATATCTGCAAATAAAATACTCGCACAGGTTGTTGCCCAGAGAGGTGGTGGATGCCCCATCCCCGGAGACATTCAAGGTCAGGCTGGATGTGGTTTCTGGGCAACCTGATCCAGATAAAGATGTCCCTGCTCATTTCAGGGGCTTGCACTAGATGAGCTTTAAGGGTCCCTTCCAACCCAAACCATTCTATGATTCTATGTGTGTTCAAATGTTTATGTTCTGTATATGTGCATGAACGTGTGTGCAGCTGTGTGGACATGCAGCTCTTCCCTGGGAATATTTTCCTGAACTTGACTGTAAGTTCGTCCTCTGTGGAAGTATTTCCAAGAGCTTCTGATGAGCGGCCAGTAGGCACCGCTCTAGCACCAGCAATTGCTTGGCTGCTGCGGCATCTCTTTGGCAAAGAGCATCTCGCAGTCCCTTCCAGCTCCCTTTTACAAGGGAACGGTGTCGCTGTAGCTCAAGGCACCAGTTTGGCTTGGAAAGCTCAGGAACGGCCCGAGAAGGCTGTAAGCTGGGCAGTGAGTGTATTTACACGCTTCCTGACACAGGGAAGAGGTGGCCACAAGATTTGCACTTGGTTACTGCAGGCAGTTCTTGGACATCTCTTGGGTTTCAGTACACCCAGCTATAGCAATGAAGTGTTACTGGCAGGTAGTTGGTCAGGAGGGAGGTGATTTTAACAGATTACTCATTAATGGCCTGTGCTTGGAGGCTTCTGGAGGCACTACCTGAGTGGATTTTCAAACAGCTTGGAAAACAGAGGAAAGGCTTTTACCTACTGACTTGGATTGCAGCCTTGGGAGTGCCCAGTGACTTGCAACCAAGTGCCCTTGTGCAAACACAGTTTGTGTATCCCTCAGCCACATCCCGACATCCCTCAGGGTGGTGCAGGGAGCAGTTCAATGCTCCCAGTGCTGTCCTAAGCAGCAGCTGGAGGTGCTATGTGACAAAGCTCTCCTGGCTCCGAGGTACAGGGACTCTCAGGGGACAGACTGTGTTAGCAACCTCAGTGACCATGGGGAAACGGGACAGGCCAGGTTATGGCTGGGGAGCTTGCACTGTAGAGGTGCAGTGAGTCCATCCCAAATCCTTTGCTACTCATCTTACACTGTGCAGGAAGGGAGAACAGCTTATCTCTTCTCTGCAGCACAAGGTTTTGTGAGAACATCCAGCACCTCTGAGCTACAGAACATCCTCCTTTCTTCGGTTGTCTTCCTGTAAGAGGTGTGTTTTAACCATCTGCCTGCTGAATGCTCAGCCCACCACACAGGAGCAGCAAAAGTATGGCCCTTCGTCTTTTAGGTCTGTGTTCCTCATGCTGAATGTTCCCTCCTTAGTATCTTCAACCTCTCTTTTGGGTTTCAAGATGCCAGGGATCCACGGCAGTTCCTATCTTGCTACATCAGTACTCTGCAATATGTCCAACATCTTCTTGCTAAAAAGTCTTTTAAAATGTCTGCTGGTAGTTAAGGACCTTACCAGTGCCAGTATTGTCCATCTAGTTGGGGAACAGACCTGTCATCTCATCTTTGTCAACTCTTTGTTTGTTTTTTTCTCTTTCTTTGAAGCTTTGACTTCTGGTTATGGGCAATGCAGATAAAACTGTCCATCCCCACCAACCCTGCCTCTGGAGAGTGGCACGCAGTAGAGGAATGAAAGAGCCATGGGAATGCTGAGCATCATTTTATTATTACGACCTTTAAGAAGACAGTGAGAGGATGGAGAAAGAACACAAGGAAGACACTAAGACTAGACCACACAGTGGAGGGAGAGCAAACCCCACGGGACTTCAAGAGACTAATGGAAGAAGAAGAGGAAACAGGAGACTGAGCAAGACTGGCAAGGAATGACAGAGCCACCTTCTTCCAGTTTATCTAAGGGGCAGACCTGGGGGCTCTCCATCCACGAAAAAACAGCCTTCTGCACACTGTTCTCCCATGTTCCTGAAATCTCTGCTTTTGCTCCTCCAGGCAACTGCTAAGCTAATATCAAGCCCCTTAACCTCTCTAATGGTTCCCTTTCAGTGTCAGCTGGTTTCCTATTAACCTTTCAATCTCCCAGTAGTGCAGTTACTTCTGACTCCAGCCAGTCCCAGCTCTCCAGCCTTACCTCGGCAGTGAATTTTCCAAGCTTTCACAAAAAGCTTGTCACAAAAGATAGTCCTGACTTTTCCTCAGGTAGCCTAGATTTCTTTCAAGGTCTGTGTGTACCTTAACGATGCTGAAATAGTATGTGTTAGAATACTTTCCTCTTTCCTTAGGGTATCCTTTATCTCTTTGCTCCTCACGCTACAGATAAGGGGGCTCACTTCTGCAGGCACCACTGCGTCCAGAACTGTCATTACCAGATCTAGGGATTTGAGGGCCAGGTGGCCACGGCCTGGTGAGGGAGGCACATAGAAAAGGCTTTGTGCTCTCCCTGTTCAGAAGACACCCTCAGCATGGCCCTGAAAATCTGCATATAGGACAGCCAATAAAAGCAAACCACAGTAACCACAAGAAGCTCAGCTTCCCTGGGGTAGCACAAGTCTGAGCAAGACAGCCTGAGAATCTTGGGCGTTTCACAGAAGTCTGTTGGTGCACAGCATTAGCCTGGCACGGTGGTAGTGAAAATGTATTGACAGTGTGAAGGAGAGAATCGAGCAGAGCATTGCCCCAGGCAGCTGCTGCCATGTGGGCACAAGCTCTGCTGCCCAGGAGGGTCCCGTAGTGCAGGGCTTTGCAGATGGCAATGTAGCAGTCACAGGCCATAACGGTAAAATGACAGTACTCTGCTACTGCCCAGAAGGCAAAGAGAAAGACCTGGACAGCACATCCTGAGTAGGAGATGGCCCTGGTGTTACAAAAGGAATTGGCCAGGGATTTGGGGATGGTGCTTGACGTGGAACCCAGGTCAATAAGGGAGAGGCTGAGGAGGAAGAAGCATGGAGGCGTATACACTGTGTTGAGGTCCCATGCAGGGAGGTGTGCAGGCTGTGCTGAGGGGTTTGCCGCCTTGCGGGCCCCTGTGCCTTGCTGTTTAGTGAAAGGTCACACATTCCTTTCCTCCAACTCCTCCACCTCTTCAGAACTACTCTCATTAGGATGTCCCCAGATATCCTCATCCCAGTCTTCCCTGTGACCACAATTGACTGCTGAACTTGGACAACGCTGTTTTGGGTTTGTTTGGCTCTTTTTTTCTCGTGCCAGAATAATTTCAATTCTTTGTTCCTAATTGGAACTGACTCAGCTCTCTTTCTCTGTTTCAATTCTTCTTTTAAACAGTCTGCCTCCCACTGCTTCTCTCAAACCACCCCTTCCTAACCTCTGAAAATAATGATCATAGTTCTGTGCCTGTAGCACGCATGTGCCGAGATGGCACACATGCTCTGTTTACCACCTCCACCATTTTCACAGCACTGCTCAATTCTCTCTAGGACTGCTCGTGGGTCGAACCACTTCTTCTTCACCCATTTTACACCCCTGCGGGAGAAGGGGCTCATCTGTGCCCCTGTAACTATTCCTCTAGTGCCATCCTGCCGACTACACCAATTTAAATGGCACAGAACAAATAAATTGAGGCTAAATGAAATTTAGTGTTCAAACTCAAGTAAAGGTCTACCAACATCACTCCCCTACTAAAGGGAGGTCTCTCAATCTCCCTATTGGAGGAGTTAGCTTGGACGGCATCCCGACCAAGGGGGGAGTGCCTGACTGCAGGCTCACTGCTCCCAGGAGGACCAGCTTACAATGGCTCTCCAGCAGAGCTCCATTCATACCCCAGCTGAATCTGATCGGTGCTCAAATATGGTCATCAGGACTCCAGCTTCCTCACCTTTGTTCCTGCTGACCACCACCATGTGGCTGGGACAAGACTCAGGGAGCCCTCCCCTTAACATTCCATTCAAAATCCCTGCTGGCAGTTCCCAAGCTCATCCGCACCTCCCAGCTCTGGTCCCTCCACACTAGCTCTCAGCCAGGCCAGAGTGCCATGGGTTGAAGCAGTCCTTGTAGCAGCAAACTGGGACAGTCCCGCAGGCGCCAGGCTCCTCTTCGCCACCTGAAAAGACAAGACCCTGACCCCCAGCACTGAAAGGAATAAGCCTCACACGGGCCAATGCCAAAGTCTTCTACAAGTGCCTCCATGTTCCACTGAGGTGCTCGTTCCAGAGGCAGATGCTGCCGCTGTTATTGCTCCTGATATCTGACATACCAAGAGACGAAATACTACCATCGCTCCAGAAGAAGTTCCTGGTCCCACGCTGCCCCTCACTACCACCCCAGTCCCCTGAAATGCTCATTTATATCCAAAGAGAGCCTGCAGAGCACCTGAAACACCAAATGGTAAACACTTCACTCAGCTGCCATACAGTACTTTGCTATGAGACTCCAACACAGCCCAACAACTGCCTCACCTTCTCGGGCTGCTCGCTGCCAAATGGCTGCATGCCTCCAAGACTACATGCAGCACCTGCAGAAGCCAAAGAATGAGACACACACTGAAATCCTGCCTGAAACTGTGGCCTGTCCACACCGCTTCCATCTCCCACTCGTCAGGTTTGTTTGATGTAACTCCCAAGAGGGCAAGATCTGTGCCAGTGAGGCTGTGTGTACCAACACACACTGAGACAATACAGGGAAAGATAGTCATGTGAATACCCAATACACTTCCCTATACGGATAGTGATGCTATGTATATTTCCTTTATTTCCTTCCCTTTGTCTCCCAAGTGCAAGGTCCTGCACGTGGGTCAGAGCAATCCTAAGCATAAATACAGGCTGGGTGGAGGCTGAATTGAGAGCAGCCCTGAAGAGGGAGGCAACTGAGGCCACATGCAGCACCTGCAGAAGCCAAAGAACGAGGCACACACCGAAATCCTTCCTGAAACAGGGGCCTGTCCACACCGCCTCCATCTCCCACTCCTTTACCTTGGCTGCTACCCTGTCCCGCCTCTGCCAATAGCAGGTTGCCGTGTGGAGGCTTGCACAGCACCTCTAAGTCTCCAACAATGAGCGATGCTTTATAATTTTGGCAGCAGCATGACACTGACAAATAACTGCTGATTCAGGCACAAGCCATTGCCCACCTTGCCCAAGCAAGCTCCAGTGCCAACCTGCTGCTTTGCTCATTGCTTCACACCATCAAAATAATACAATATGTTAAAAGAAGTTCCTGTCAAAACCGAGGGACGGATGCGCAAGAAGCCCGGCATCAAGACCAAAGAACGTAAGGGTGCGGGGAAGAAGCCCCCGTCTGTCAGACTGGATGCCCAGAGAGCTGAGCTGCTGACGCAGCCTGGAATGACAACGCAGAAGAGGATCATCCGGCAATGCTGGAGACGCGAGGCCGCTCCACGCTGGAAGCGCATCAACACAAGCGCCCGGTCGGCGCTTTGCCGATGAGTGCGGGCACTCGGGGCCCTGGAGGTGGCGCCCGAGGAGCGCGTTACAGAGCACCGCGGACACCGAGACCCGGGGAAAGGCCGGGGCGCAGCCGACGGGCGACCCGACAGCCACGGCCCGGCTGGAGCTGCCCGGCGCGGCACACGCTGCCCCGTGCTGGAAGCAGCAGCTGCCTCTGCGTGCCCACAGGGGCTGCTCCGGACACCCCTCTCTGCTGCGCGGACTTCAAACCCCTTCCTGCATTCCACACCTCGGGCCCTCCTCCAGCCCCTCCCCAGCCCCAGGCCCTCCACTTCGCTTTCAGAGGGACGGGGGCCTGCAGCCAGCCCCGAGAGAAAACCCGTGTCAGCCGCGGGCATCTCCTGGCCCTCGGCTGCAGAACTTCTTGTGAGAGCTTCATCATTTCTGATCCATGTTTTATTGGAGTCCCCTGTGAATTTAACAACGCCCTTTTCTTTCCAAATTGTCCCACGCGCATGCACCGCTCCGAATGCATGCTTTGGAGCAGTATAAATGGCGACTCTTTTTCCGCAGCTTAACTCTAAGGCTCGGGTCAAAGCTATTAACTCTGCCTTTTGAGCAGAAGCATTACTAGGCAGTGCTCTAGTTTCTCATGTTTGGGTATTTGTTACCACTACATATCCAGCTCTTTGCTTTTCTTGCACTGTGTAGCTGCTGCCACCAATGAGAATCTCCGCATCTGCACCAGGCAGGGGAAATTTCTTCCAATTTCCGGGAATGTACTCCAGTACTTTAGGTTTGTGTATGTCTCACAGAGCCCTGGCAGCTTTGTGATTTCATGACAGACAGTCTGGAGAGCCTTGCTAGTTGGGCATCCTGTCCAGCGCATACCCAGCCAGCAACTGTGGCAATGGTGCGAGCATGGATGGATCACTTCAGACACTTGAGGCACTAAGCAATGCGTAGGGAAGGAAGATTACATTTCCTCTTGCAGAGAAGCATGATCCTTGATCCGTGCTCTCTCTGCAGAGGTATGCCTTAAATTCAGGAAAAAAAAGACCCATGGAGAATGTCTGGAGGAATGAAAAAGAACAAAATAGTAGTGGTAAGCCACATGGATAAATGTGCCCAGAAAAGAAGGTTAGGATGCACAGAAAAGCATGTCAAGAGTGCAGGAATATTAGAAAGATCATGTAATGCAGTCAGACAGAGGGTGGTGGTTCTTCTTTCTCCTTTCTCCTTTCTGCTATCTCCTTTCAGATACACCCTGCATTGCCATTGTGGATTCTCTTCTTTTGCTAGGCACCATATTCCAAATCTGGTGGCTTTGCAAGATTTGACTAGAATCCAGATACATGACGCAATCCATACTTAGATTTCTAGCACTGAGCAGCTGACAGGACCCACTGGTTTTGGGGGAGCAAACCACCACAGGAGCAATCCCCAACATTCAAGGACACTGGTGGGGAGCTGAATGCTCTGGGCAATTGTAGCCTCCCACAATCTTGTCATCATCAGCATCCCCAGGAAGAGCAACTGACAGAAAGAGGATCTGAGTTTCACAAGCACAATTTAATTTGCTTGGGCGTGAGCAAAAGAGGAAGGAAACTCTGGCAGTGAAGAAATGAAAGACAACATGAAGGCACTGCAGAGTTGGCAGCTGATGTTATAACAGAATGTAAGAAAGAACATGTAAGGTACTTGTTGAAACTACTAGAACAGTGGTCTGCAAACATTTCTCATTGCACACCCCTATCTTTAAGCTATTTTTGAGCACCCACCCTGAGTATAGCTATATTTAATAATTGGAAATATATGCATATGATACTGAAGTTCTAATGTTTTCTATGTATTACTGAAGTTTTCTATGTAATACTGAAGTTGTAATGTTTTCTTCACACACCCCAGTGGATTGTCTAGTACACTCCCATGGGCATACAAGTGGGCTTGTACCCCACTTTGGAGACCACTGCACTGGAAAATCGTAAACCAGGAGCCTGTCTCTGACCGTCGATTGCAGAAACAAAGAGCTAAAGACGCAAAACCCTTCCCCAGACACTCTGCTGGCCTCCACCAACGAGGGACCTGATGTTTCTGGGTCAGGTGGGATGTCTTTCAACCAGCTCCTCCTGCGCAGCAGAGATCTGGGAGGAGAGAATCAGTGATGCCTCCGCCACCAAGCTTGGTGCGATGTACAGGGACTGGCCTCAGAAACTCCTCTGCTTCATGCTCCTGGGAAGCTTTTGTCAGCCCATGGTCTCGCCATGTGCCCCTTTCCCAGGATCTTGCATCAGCCTGGGCTAATTTGTTTAGTTTATCTGAGTCCAATGACGATACGGCTTGACCTAGGAACAGAGCTTTCTAGAAATGCAACCTGCCATTCCTTGTCCATTGATAATATCTAACACAGCTGCCTTCCATTCGCCAATCCTTCTCTTTCCTATGCCCCTGGAGCTGCCAGCATCCTGCTGCAGCATCACTGCATTCAATGAGAGACTTGTTTGCAGCAGGAGGTGTACCTCCTGGAGTGTATATTTTGAAAGACGCTGGAAAAGACTTTACAATGTGTCTGTGGAATGTTTAGCATCATTGAGCAGAAGTTGGTATTTACATCTATTTAGTAATTTGTCATCATAAAGAAAGTACAGTGGGGCGGGAAGAGGTGTTCCAATTTCAGCCTGAATGCAAAGGAGTCTGTTTATCTTTCTCACTGAAAGGCCTGAAGGGCTGTTCTGAGTGCGGGATGACCTCTGAGTTGTGTATCACAAATGCCCCATTTATCTTTGTTTGACATCAGTTTTTCCCATGAGCTGCCCTGCTGGCATGCACCCTGGAGTTCTGGGATTCATGGGGTCCTTTAGAAGAGGTCCCTGAGAGGCAGATAGGAGAATGAGGGGCACTTGGATGAGATGTGTTCACTATTTGTCTGCCATCAAGAACTTAGGCACACTAGTACCATGGGAACTATGTCCCAAGACTTTTGCTGTGAGCTCTGGCAGTAGCCTGGGAAGAGTTTCTCTTGTTGATTCAAGCAAGTAGCATAAAGAGACTCAGGAAGACCTTTTCCTTCAAGGAGGTTACCGGACACCCCCATATAATGTCTTTTGTGCTCTTAAGAATAACTGATAATTAAATATCAGAGTAGATTAAATAAGTAACAAGGGAAAACAAAAACCAAGTGCCAAGATAAAGGCAGGTATGGTTGATCTTCCCAATTTGTATTCTGAATTACTGAATTTTCCTGAAATTTGGGTGGATACTTAACCAAATATTAAACCCTCTGAAATGAAGGAAAATGAAGCTGTCCTTCATAGCCTAATTGTTATGCAATAGGTTAAAGCTATATCTCAGGAAAAATATTATTGCCAATGGCATGTTGTGGACAAAGGAATTATAAATCCACAGGGAGATCAAATTAAACACTATTGTAGATCAGGAATTGTTCATGCTCTGCATAGGTATGGTGGGATAAGATATCTTTGGTAATTTTTTTCCATGCTTAGTCCTATTACGGATCTTTCAGTTTTCCACAGAAAGCTTCTAATCTTTATTTGTTTCTCAAGATAAATCATGTTTGTAACAAAACTCTGATACCAGCGTAAAGCCCAAGACAATTCATGCATCTCCTTGGTGGAGTCCCTGGCCTTGGGCTTGTCCTTTACCATGAAGGAAAATTCCCATCTGGACAGTGGCACTGTGTGCCTGTCCTCAAGGCTCTCAGAAAAATGATCAAGAAATGGAGTTTCAAGAAAAATCAAGAAAAATGATTGCTCCTTAGTTTCTCATGCCATGTCAGCATCTCAGAATATACAAGTTCTGTTTACAGTCACTTGGGTATCCCATGTCTCTCAGCAGCTAACATGATGAAGTTGGCAGCTGCTTGGAAAAAAGATTATTCGTCAAATGCATTAAGCTTTAGCAAATTCAGCACCATGACAGGAATTATCAGTCTTTCAGAGAAGAGTTTCAGCAGGTCTCATTATTTGTGCTCCCAGTATTTTTGTTCATATACTTTACAGCCATAAACGTCAATGTAATACTGAAATTCTACTGTGGCAAAACCATTCCGAAGCTAAATGAAAACATGGTTTGGTACTTAGGCCTATATTATCCTATAGATTAGATGAGAGTAGTGCTTTCAAAGCCACATGGTGCACATTCCTCCATTTGAACTATTTAACCTGGGAGATGGTGAGGGGCACATAATAGGCTTTTTGTACTAACTTATTGAAATGACTTTTGAATCATTTTATTTGGGAAAACCTTGTGTCCTATGGGATAAACACACATGCGTTACTCTAGAAAAGGAAATTCCTAAATAAACTTAACACACTTAACACTGGGAGGTTTTGTGGGTTTCTTTTGTTTGTTTGCTTGCTTGCTTGCTTTTCTCAAATAAATGCATGGTATATTACTGTCCATTATCTAGAATATTCAGCTTCCAGAAAAAATATGCATGTTTAAGAATGACACCATCAGCACAGAGGAATCTCAAAGGGGTTTGAGGGTTGCTCTCAACAGTTGCTGCATAGAAGAATGAGACAAACGAACAACTACACATTTTCCAAAGCCCAAATGTATTTTTAAATTGAAGGCCGCCCTCTGCAATGATTTAGAATAGCTCTCTGTCTTAGGAAAGGTTTATGATTAACCGATCTATGGTTTGTACTTTCCACCAATGCCTCTTAATCGCCACATTTGGATCTTCAAATTTTCCACTGTGTACTTTTTGTGTGGAGAAAACCTTGGGCTAGAGATAAGGCCATTTCAAAAAACGTATTTCTAGCAGCTCATGCTTCCATTCCACCAGTCTCAGCTTGGGCCTGTGTCACCGTCATGAAGTACCTACTGTTTGTTGCCTTTGTTGGGGTGGCTGGTGAGTATATTTTTTACTTCTGTCTTTGTAATTTCTTAGGAAGCTCATTTTCTGAGCAACTTTGCAAGATACTCTATTGGGGGAAAGTGAAGCCCAGTTTCAGCTTGCAAAAGTTTTAAGGCAGAGCGCTGCAACTTCGTCTGCTGTCTGATCACAATTGCTTGTGTCACAAAATGGGGAATGAATGACTTCATAGGAGTTCTTGGCCCAGGAATACTGAAATGTGTCCATAGCTTCAAAAATAGATTATCTCTCTGTTAAGGTCTATGAAGTATAAAGATAAAATCTCTGGCCGAGGAAGTCCTAAAGTTGCAGTAAATTGTTGGACTACAGGCAAGTGAGATGCTTCAGTCACAGGGGCACGAGATTCCTTATGCTAGATGTTGACATGCGCCATTTCTTATTTCCCAGTTGCCTTCCCCGTCAGCAATGATGATGATGATAAGATTGTCGGAGGATACACCTGTAAAGAGAACTCTGTCCCATTTCAAGTGTCCCTGAACATTGGGTATCACTTCTGTGGAGGCTCCCTTATCACCAGCCAGTGGGTCGTGTCGGCAGCTCACTGCTACCAGTCGTAAGTGGAAAAAATATAATCTTCTGTAACCTACTTCTTTCTTCCAGTTCACTTCTAGCAGGAATTCTGACCTGTGAGATTCAAGTATGTAAGTGACGCCATTCAAGGAATGGGCATCTCATTCAGAAAGCTGGGCTGAAGCATCATAAGGGGTTTTCCACTTCTGCAAACGTTTCTGTGAATGCAGAGCCCTTTCTGAAATGACAATGTGACAATCTAGCAGTGAGTTACAGGCTGTGATTTCTTATGAATTGCATTAATCTTGCTAAAACTTAGGCATTGGAGAACAGGGAGAGAAATGAGTTCAGGGTGACAGTTTGTCTTTTCCCTAAATGTTTGTATAAAGCACTGTTATGTATTCAACTTGTCTCAGCTCAACAAAATAAACCTGCAGAAATTCACCATCTGCACTGGGAATGGGTAAGATCTCAGTGTGGATTCCCAGGACACGAATAGATAACACAAGAAAGATAACCTGCATGAAAACACCTATTACGACAGCTATGTTGAAGGGAGTGGATAGGGTGACAGGGAGGCTCCTCGTAACTTGTTGGTAGCCAGAAAGTATATGCCATTTCTTCTCTTTTCCAGTTCCATGCAAGTGCTGCTTGGGAAACATAACCTGGCACTCACAGAATCGACACAGCAGGTGATCAAAGCATCTAAAATCATCCGTCACTCTCGTTTCAACTCTGCAACACTGGACAATGACATTATGCTCATCAAGCTTTCCACACCAGCCCAGCTCAACGACGCTGTCCAAACAGTTTCTCTGCCTACCAGCTGTGTGTCTGAAGGCACCACATGTGTCATCTCTGGCTGGGGCAACCTACTCAGCACCTCTAGTGAGTACCCTGTGGTAACGTACAGCATCATAAGGGCCTGGGAGACATTTACCTTACGGTTAATAGTACAGGGTAAAGAACAGAGAAGTGTTGTGGGACAGGCCTTTTTGAGTGATCAGTCCGTGTAGGACAGTAACCCTGTAACTACTTTAAAGGCAAGCCTTTATAAGGTGCTTCCTCTGTTTCTGTGTTATTAACGTTGAACCACTGAAGTCATCCATGTGCTGTTCACAGTGCCACAGATTTTGTGGTCTGGAGCTATCAGTTGTGCAGTGCCAAGCACTAGCAACTTAACTAATGTCAATAGAGTTGTCTCTTCTCTGAGAACAAGACAAAAATATGTGATTGTGGATCTAAAATCACTACAAGAGAGCTCTGTTCTCTTACACCAATGGTCAGAGGTGTGGATGGTGACTGGTGTCTAATCCACTGGCAACAACTAAACCTGCAGCAGCAAGAGGATGGTTTTCCTGAAGAGCAGGTTTCCTCCAGTATATGTGCTTCAAAGTAGCTCTTAGCTCCAGACCTGCCAACTGATGATTTTCTAGGAGACTGTGGTGGTTGATCCTAGCTGGATGCCAGGTGCCCGCCAAAGCCTTCCCCCCACCCCTACCTTCTTCCTGAGCTTAAATTTACTCCCAAATTCTCTACCTCCTCCCCCGCAGCAGCACAGGGAGTCAGGGAATGGGGGTTGTGGTTAGTTCATCACACGTCTCTGCTGCTCCTTCCTCATGCTCTTTTCCTGCTCCAGCGTGGGGTCCCTCCCACGGGAGACAGTTCTCCATGAACTTCTCCAGTGTGAGTCTTTCCTACCAGCTACAGTTCCACATGAACTCGTCCAGCGTAGGTCCCTTCCACGTGGTGCATCCTTCAGGAACAGTCTGCTCCAGCGTGGGTCCTTTCCAGCCTGTTCCTTCCGTGGGTACAGGCGAGGTACCACTGTTGTGGATAGGCCTAGCCTTAGCCAGTGGTGAGTCAGCTGGCATTGGCTTTATTGGACACAGGGGAAGCTTCTAGCAGCTTCTCACAGAAGCCACTCCTGTAGTCCTCCCGCTACCAAAACTTTACCATGAAAACCGAATACAGTGCCAGAAAAATCAGTGTGGCTGCAATGTAGAACAGTGGACCCATGGGTAGACCTGTTCCATCCATGCTGTGATTACTGTTCGGAGGAGAAATGACAACTACCGAACCAGGACATTCAGTGGTTACTTTTCTGCTCAGAATGCTCATTTCCAGGCTCTGAAATGAACTCAGAGACGTTATTAACCATCTATCCCTATTTTCTTGCAGCTTTGTATCCAGATACCTTGCAGTGCCTGGACGCTCCTGTACTTTCCTCAAAGGACTGCAGCAGAGCCTACCCTGGGCAAATTACCAGCAACATGATATGTGTAGGATACCTGGAGGGAGGAAAAGACTCCTGCCAGGTAAAGTATCTGCCTCTCCTTTCCCCTATGTCTCTCTCCTACCTTTTTCCAGTAGAAGAGGCTTTCATATTAGAAAATCTACTATAGTCACTGCATTGTCATGTCTGAAGGTTATTGCTTTTTTTAACAGCAGCAGAGGCTTAGGATGAAAGTTGCTTATTGTGTGAGGCTGGGTTTTTAACACTCAGTCATTGCCTCTTTCTGAGACAGCAATACCTCTGCACTGAATTTCCATAAGCAGCCTATGCTGCCTCCTGCACCTCAGGCTATTAAAAATGGAGGACTACTGCACTAGAGAGTGAATAGTAATCATGGTGACTTTAGAGCTTAGGGCACAAATGTTAGTTTTGGACTTACCAAAAATGAACTAGCCAATATGCCAGGCAGTCAGGCAAATGGACATACCTGACAATCGCCCTGCACTTGACATGGGCCTAGCTCCCTGGACATATTTGGCAGAATAATGTTTAAGACACACATACCCTAACCGTCTGCCAAGGACTGCATCTGTCAAAAATAGGCAGCTTACTCGTCCTTAGCTGTGGTGTGCTTGGAGCTAAAGCAGGCACAGTAGCATCAGATGTAGAGTAGTAATCAGAAATGACCTTTGTAGAACTTGTGTATAGAAAAACCACGATGGAGCTCCCTCAGACGTCAGTGATTTTTGGGATCTCTGGCTCACCACTTACACTGATACCACTTACTGACCATCCATATTCTTTATGTGCACAGGGGGATTCTGGCGGTCCAGTAGCCTGTAACGGGCAGCTCCAGGGCATTGTTTCCTGGGGTATTGGATGTGCACAGAGAGGCTATCCTGGGGTTTACACTAAGGTTTGCAATTACGTCTCCTGGATCGAAGACACCATTGCTGCCTACTGAGACACTCCCATTCTATGTGATATGCTTTTTCTCCTCAACATTTTCTTCTGTTTTGGGACTGGGCATGCAAAATTTATAAAGAAATAAAGACTTTCAAGCACCCCTTCTTTGTGCAGCATTTCTGTGGGTAGCCCCATAGGCTGTGATATGGAGGACAGGGGCAGGGAATGGCACTCTGGGAAGATATTTAATATCTGTAGTACCTCTCAACTAGCACGATCTCGGAACGTTTTGTAGACTCATCTTCAGGAGTTTCAGACAGTAACATGCAGCTGCTTTTAGAGCAGAACACCTTTTCTGTTTATCAGCACATCTCAGTGCTATAAAACTGCCAAAAACCATTGAGAGAGCACCCTGAATCACACAGGCAGCATACACCTATTGTAGAAAACCACAGGCAGCAACACAAATGCTCCCATTGTCCCCCACTCCCACTTCCAATCATATGACTTAACATTCCCTAATGGAACCTCCCTGAAAGCTCTACTTGGGGAATGAAACAACCTGTCGCTAGGGCTTGTTCTCCTTATGTGTCAATGCCATTGCAGCTGCTGGCTATACTTTTTTTCTCAGTTAATTGGTCATAATGGGCTTGCTTAAATTTCCTGGAAGAGTCAAAAGGGCAGAGAGATTCCTGGGTTCTGTTTTTAACTCCCACTAACCCCAACTTGCACTGGAATTGAAAGTCTATGAAAAAGCTGACAAAGCTTGTATGCCCATGGGGGTGTACTAGACAATCCACTGGGGTGTGTGAAGAAAACATTACAACTTCAGTATTACATAGAAAACTTCAGTATTACATAGAAAACATTAGAACTTCAGTATCATATGCATATAATTCAGTATTATATGCATATATAATTCAGTATTATATGCATATAATTTCAATTACTAAATAAAGCTATACTCAAGGTGGGTGCTCAAAAATAGCTTAAAGATGGGGGTGTCTAATCAGAAATGTTTGCAGACCACTGTTCTAGTAGTTTCAACAAGAACCTTACATGTTCTTTCTTACATTCTGTTATAACATCAGCTGCCAACTCTGCAGTGCCTTCATGTTGTCTTTCATTTCTTCACTGCCAGAGTTTCCTTCCTCTTTTGCTCACGCCCAAGCAAATTAAATTGTGCTTGTGAAACTCAGATCCTCTTTCTGTCAGTTGCTCTTCCTGGGGATGCTGAGGATGACAAGATTGTGGGAGGCTACAATTGCCCAGAGCATTCAGCTCCCCACCAGTGTCCTTGAATGTTGGGGATTGCTCCTGTGGTGGTTTGCTCCCCCAAAACCAGTGGGTCCTGTCAGCTGCTCAGTGCTAGAAATCTAAGTATGGATTGCGTCATGTATCTGGATTCTAGTCAAATCTTGCAAAGCCACCAGATTTGGAATATGGTGCCTAGCAAAAGAAGAGAATCCACAATGGCAATGCAGGGTGTATCTGAAAGGAGATAGCAGAAAGGAGAAAGGAGAAAGAAGAACCACCACCCTCTGTCTGACTGCATTACATGATCTTTCCAATATTCCTGCACTCTTGACATGCTTTTCTGTGCATCCTAACCTTCTTTTCTGGGCACATTTATCCATGCGGCTTACCACTACTATTTTGTTCTTTTTCATTCCTCCAGACATTCTCCATGGGTCTTTTTTTTCCTGAATTTAAGGCATACCTCTGCAGAGAGAGCACGGATCAAGGATCATGCTTCTCTGCAAGAGGAAATGTAATCTTCCTTCCCTACGCATTGCTTAGTGCCTCAAGTGTCTGAAGTGATCCATCCATGCTCGCACCATTGCCACAGTTGCTGGCTGGGTATGCGCTGGACAGGATGCCCAACTAGCAAGGCTCTCCAGACTGTCTGTCATGAAATCACAAAGCTGCCAGGGCTCTGTGAGACATACACAAACCTAAAGTACTGGAGTACATTCCCGGAAATTGGAAGAAATTTCCCCTGCCTGGTGCAGATGCGGAGATTCTCATTGGTGGCAGCAGCTACACAGTGCAAGAAAAGCAAAGAGCTGGATATGTAGTGGTAACAAATACCCAAACATGAGAAACTAGAGCACTGCCTAGTAATGCTTCTGCTCAAAAGGCAGAGTTAATAGCTTTGACCCGAGCCTTAGAGTTAAGCTGCGGAAAAAGAGTCGCCATTTATACTGCTCCAAAGCATGCATTCGGAGCGGTGCATGCGCGTGGGACAATTTGGAAAGAAAAGGGCGTTGTTAAATTCACAGGGGACTCCAATAAAACATGGATCAGAAATGATGAAGCTCTCACAAGAAGTTCTGCAGCCGAGGGCCAGGAGATGCCCGCGGCTGACACGGGTTTTCTCTCGGGGCTGGCTGCAGGCCCCCGTCCCTCTGAAAGCGAAGTGGAGGGCCTGGGGCTGGGGAGGGGCTGGAGGAGGGCCCGAGGTGTGGAATGCAGGAAGGGGTTTGAAGTCCGCGCAGCAGAGAGGGGTGTCCGGAGCAGCCCCTGTGGGCACGCAGAGGCAGCTGCTGCTTCCAGCACGGGGCAGCGTGTGCCGCGCCGGGCAGCTCCAGCCGGGCCGTGGCTGTCGGGTCGCCCGTCGGCTGCGCCCCGGCCCTTCCCCGGGTCTCGGTGTCCGCGGTGCTCTGTAACGCGCTCCTCGGGCGCCACCTCCAGGGCCCCGAGTGCCCGCACTCATCGGCAAAGCGCCGACCGGGCGCTTGTGTTGATGCGCTTCCAGCGTGGAGCGGCCTCGCGTCTCCAGCATTGCCGGATGATCCTCTTCTGCGTTGTCATTCCAGGCTGCGTCAGCAGCTCAGCTCTCTGGGCATCCAGTCTGACAGACGGGGGCTTCTTCCCCGCACCCTTACGTTCTTTGGTCTTGATGCCGGGCTTCTTGCGCATCCGTCCCTCGGTTTTGACAGGAACTTCTTTTAACGTGCCGTGACATTTGGCTCTGTAGGTCGTTTTGCTAGACAGAGTCTCAGGTTGGGAGTCATTCCAACCTTGCTGAGAGTTTTCTCTGTTCTTGGAACTGTGGTGTTTGTGGTGCTGTGGGTGCTGCAGTTTGTTTCCATGGGAGTTTTTCGCTTGGAGCTGCTCTGCCCAGGGGTGTGGAGTGGCTGGCAGGTGGAATAGAGAGGAGAGTTAGTGGTGAAAATGTTGATATTCCTAGGCTGTCCCAAACCTATGTTCACATGACTATCTTTCCCTGTATTGCCTCAGTGTGTGTTGGTATACACAGCCTCACTGGCACAGATCTTGCCCTCTTGGGAATTACAACAAACCAACCTGTTGGGGGGAAAAGAGGATTTTGTATGTCCCATTTAGTTATGTGTGAGGGAGGGAGATAAAAGTAACCTGTTACCTGTCACCATCAGTCCCTGTTCCCTATGATCAGTCTCCAAACCGAAGGCACAGTCCTAGATGAAGCAATTTCTTAGCCAGGGCCACAGGCACCTGGGAGAAGCTTGTACTTCTGCTTCCTATAACAGGACAGTCAGAGGAATACAAACTTAGGAGCTCAGCATCCTACTTCCCTCCCTTTCAGAGCAACTGTGATGAGCGCAGCAGAGACCAAAGTGAATATTCACAACCAGACCAGGCTACAAACAGGAACACCAGTCCGTACTAAGCAAATTGCTCTCAATGCAAAAGAGTTACTTGCGGGCTTGAGGTTTGTTTATCATCCTGGGCAGGAGAAAAATAGTAGGGATGAAAGCAGTGTGAACACTGTCATGAAGTTACCTGGTGAAAAATAACTACATTTAAAACCAGCTAATAAAAATATATATATTTTTTTTTTCTATGGGAAAAAATGTCAGAATTAAAAGTTCAGGGATAATGGCTACACTCAGAGGTAATTGGACTGTCACACATAAACAGGCAAAGGAAGGATGTGGCCTGTGGTCCCCATGGCAATCTTTCACAGTGACAAAAATGGGAGGGCGGAGCCATGGGTGGGATTGTTTTTGTAGGAGGTTGTATCATTGTGGGGACAGATTACCCACAATGGTACGTTCTCCAGGAGGCCTTTACAAAAACCCCTTTGTGCCTTCTGGAAGGGTGTGTTAAGATAGCTATAGAGAATTCTGCAGCTCAGCAGGCATATTCTGTCTTGGTTTTTCTTGACGGATCTGGTATACTAGGACTTCCTTTCACCATCTGAGAACCAGCCCTGCCCTCTCTGGAAAACAAGCCAGGAGATTCTGAGACATTGAAATAATTTTCAGTAAGCCAGATGATTGGCTGCAGACGCACCTAAAACCTATCTGAGTATGTGAAGCAGAGAATTAGGTTGTTTTGGTTGTTTGGTTGGTTTTTGTGGTTTTTCTTTTACAATGTGATAATGTTTGCAATAGACAATGGTTCTTTACTAATGTAACAAAACTGTTAGAAAAAGAATTCTGACATATAGTAGGCATCTCTCAGAGGGGGCATCCAGTGTCTACTGACTGACTCATGCCTGCGAGCACAAAGGTTTTCTCCAAACCTTCTCCACACTGTCTCACTGCAGTTTTTCCTAATGGATATCAAGGGTTTGTCTGAGACCAGACAACTTATTCTTCTGGACTGCCCTTGTGTGGATTACTTTTAACCTATCAGAAAATTGAATGGGATTCAATTTTCCATTCAGGATGGCTGACCTGCCATTTAAAGGGAAAACAAATGGATTTTAGTTCAGTGCAACAAAGGTGAGCGACCTATATGAAAAGGCATGTCACTATGACAACCACAAAGCAAGTATTACTTGATTATTAACTCCTCAAAGTGAAGAATGGAAGGCTTCACAATGCTTAGCGTACGAGACTGACAGTAAGGACTCTGTAGCAACTAGCCTCCTCCACTTTAGGTACATCTGTATGGTTTCTACACTTGCAAAATGAAAATAGCAGGTTCACAACAGCTACTGGTTGGGCAGACAAGTGATTCAGAGCAGCCTACAGAGAAGGACTTGGGGGTGTTGGTCCATGAGAAACTGAACATGAGCTTGCTTCAGTGTGCGTTTGAGCCCAGAAACCCCCCGTGTGCTGGGCTGCATCAAAAGGAACGTGACCAGCAGGTCAAGGAAGGGGATCCTTCCCCTCTACTCTGCTCTCGTGAGACCTCACTTGGAGTATTGTGTACAGTTTTGGTGTCCTCAACATAAGAAGGACATGGAGCTGTTGGAGAAAGTCCAGAGGAGGCCATGAGCATGATTGGGGGCTGGAGCACCTCCCCTATGAAGACAGGCTGAGAAAGTTGGGGCTGTTCAGCCTGGAGAAGAGAAGGCTGCGTGGAGACCTCAGAGCAGCTTCCAGTGTCTGAAGGGGGCTACAGGAATGCTGGAGAGGGACTCTTCATCAGGGACTGTAGCTATAGGACAAGGGGTGATGAGTTCAAACTGAAACAGGGGAAGTTCAGGTTAGATATAAGGAAGAAGTTCTTTACTGTGAGGGTAGTGAGGCACTGGCACAGGTTGCCCAAAGACATGGTGAATGCTCCATCCCTGGCAGTGTTCAAGGCCAGGTTGGACAGAGCCTTGGGTGACGTGGTCTAGTGTGAGGCGTCCCTGCCCATGGCAGGGGGGTTGGAACTGGATGATCTTAAGGTCCTTTCCAACCCAAACCATTCTACGATTCTATGATTCTATGATTCTATATCAATGAGATAACATGGAGAATATGGAAAGGTTGTAAAACAACTTCAGATGAAAGGTAGCCAGTAAAAGTAAGTAGCAAAAAACTCCAGGAAATTCTGTTATAAATTATTATACAGATTATATAATGTTATTTCAAGCTGGTTTTCAGCCAAATCCCTTCAGACAGAGATAAAGGGATCTTATGAATCTTTGGGATTTCAGATACAGTAAACACTGCTTAAGCTTCTGCTTGCTAAAGCCAGCTGCAGTGCTTTTCTTAGCTTATAGTACAACACTTCGTCATCGTGACCACAAATAGCTTGACTTTCGGTGATGGCACAAAACTTACAGTAATAGGTAAGATATTTTTGTTTTCTCTTTTAAATCACTTCAAATTCCACATCTTCTCTTTAGAGAACTTCACTCCAACCTTATTCTGCCTTTCATTATTAAACTGCTGTTTTTGTGATGTGCTAGTAACCCAGTCTACTTTGAAGAATAGACTAAGTTTAATGCTCTAGGTAGGGACACACTTTTACTTTGGAGAACTGAATGAATGCCTTTCCAGTAAATAAAAAGTTGACCATTGAAAGAATTAGAATGAGGAATGGGTTAAAAAATATATGCATTTCACAAGCATATTGTCTTATCTGCAAAAATCACTATTTCCCAAAAGTGTAACTATTTTCCATAATGCTAGTTCTTCTGGGGCTACAGACGATAAAGGACAAGTCAATGAAAGGCTATGTGTCTGGAAAGAACAGAGTTACAATAACACTTTGGACAGGTCTAGAAAACAAAATAAAGACTCTACAAACTTAAACAACTTTGGATTTTTCCAGGGTAAACTAAAGCATGTGTTAACTCAGATAAGCAAGAAAGACAAGTGCACTAGCATTTTTAGTTGACAAAACAGAAGCCACTCAAGTTTATAATAAGCAATACTAACAGCTCTCTGCAGCTGTTAAATTCCAAGTCTCCACAGAAAACTTAGCAAGTTTTTCCAGAAAACAGACTCATCAGGGTGGTGATGAAAAGATCATTCAGGACAAAGATCTTCCTAATTCAGAGGAGACGCCAAAAGGCCACCGAAATCTGCAGAAGTGAATATGTCATTCATTTCAAATGAAAATAGCTCTCGGGGAATGTTTCTTTCTGGGCTACACTTCTCGGAGAACAAGTCTGCTTCTGATAAATGATGGTGATCTCTTCTTCTCACTGTATTGCTCCTGGAGTCAGAAGAATTGGTGTCTCAGGCTTTTGTATCACAGTATTCCACTGCAGAGTAAAATGATTACAAGTGATAAAATTCAACCTCCACAAAGTCAGTGATCAGCACATTTTTTGAAATCCAGTGCAAATCTGAGGTCCCTGAGCTGAGGAAAATCAATACACTGATCCCTCACTAACCACAGTCAATTATGCAGCTAACTTTAATAATCATAGATAAGAGAACAGAGAGAATTCCTTCCAGTGAAGGAGAAAGGGAGGGATGCTCAGGAACCAAATGGGGACAGTAGACCAGGATTCTGTGTATTGAAAGTTATTTTGTAAGTAAAGAAAAAAGAAAATTATTGTCTCTGAATATGGGAAATATTTTCTGATAGTACAGCTAGATAAATAGATAAATGTCTTCTAAAGAAATGGTGCGAACTGTAACAACCAATTCACCCAAGCCTGAAGCAAAAGGGCTGTGAAAGAGGTATTTTTGTGACTGAACTCACCTGGTTAGATACACAGATGTGGCAGTGTTCCCTTTCCCTTACAGACATCTCCTTTTTTTAGGGGACCTTAAATGTACTTTGTGTTTCTTCATTTGCTGGTACTGCATGAGGGGAGGGTTTAGTCCACAGGCTCAGCTCAGACTGACAGTAGAGAAGAGGTTTTACTGCAGCTGCAAAACAGTGTGAATAATGCAAGATTGTCCTTTGGCAGTGGGACAAAGCTCACGGTCATAGGTAAGACAAAATTCAGGTCTCTGTGGTATATGTAATACTGGTTTAGGGGACAAGAGCATTCTTAATTAGCAGCAGAATAATGATCATTTTTCATACAGCCAGGAGGACAAGATTAATGCTTTATTGGTTGCTTGTTAAAATGAGATGTGCTAATATGGAAGTGTAGGAACTGCAGGCACAGATTTTGAGATCCTTCTGTCTATTGCCTTTGTCTTCCCTTACTTTCTCCCATCATGAAGGGAGAAAGGTAGAAATAATTCTGTTTCCTCCAATTCTCCAAGAAAATGTGGAGGTTTGGAATGAAAGATTCTCCTTCGCTATGCAAGTTTTCTCAGTTCATCTATGTAAAAAACGCAACATTTCAGAGGTAGATTGTGGATTCTTGTGTCTGCTGAATCACACAGGAAAAGCTGGTACTTTGCTCCCTTTTCCATAGATGGTGGACAGGCTGCCTGAAGTTGCTTTTGGGCACTGGCTTCTTCTAACAGTCCTTTTCGTGACTTCTAATTCTCAAAAAGCACCATATTCTTTTTGTCTCAGCGCACTTTTCTCCTTTATTCTTTCTCCTTCCCAATATTTGCTTTCTCTGCCTTATCCCCTCCCAGAAAAGGTCTTAACATCATCTATATCAAGGTATTTTGGAATCAGTGGGCAAAAAAACCTTTTCCATCTGCTACTGTCACATGTTATAGCGAACTGTAGAAATACACACAGGTGCCTGCTCCTTTAAACAGCACCATTTTAAAGAACTAAGTGGCTGTCAAGAATAGCATAATGACACTGTAGGCTATAGTCTGATTGTGTATAGCTCTGCTTTTTATCTTTGAAGTTGGCACCATGCTCAGAGTTACAGGTAAGTAGCTGTGATTAACTCCAGTGCTCAATGTGGAGAACACTTGAAAATTCCCCTTGCATTAATGATATGCGGCATATCCTAAGATGATCTTAAAATGAGACTAGGAGTGAAAACTGACAAGAAATCATGAAACCAAGCTTGCCATGATGAGAATGGAAGAACTGTGGTATTTTTTCTCTTGGGTGGGTGAAGAATGTGTGGCAGAGAATGTATGAGTTTATGCATGGAAATGGTTAAGCATTATGACAGCATCTGCCATGAACACTGTGGAAGATCAGAACAGAATGGGCTGTTGATAGCACTTTTTCTTCTGATTGTCACTGCTCTTGCTTGTACCAGTCTCCTTATTGTGTTTCAAGCAAGCTCATTCTCTGGCTTTCTTTGTCTTTCCAGCAGTTTTATCATTCTTTCTGACTGCCTTTTTCTCCTGCCTTCCTCTTTGCCTTTTTTTTTTGTGTCCTCCTTATAATTTTCCATGTCTTCACTCAGTAGCTCTTCAGGTTCTGAGCCAATGAACTTATGTCAGAGATACTTTTAGGTTAGGAAAAAAAATTCCTAAAGCCAAGTACTAGAAGGGAGCAGTGAAAGTGACCAACCTCTCCTCATATCCACTGGAAGCAAAGCAGAGCAGCACCAAACTTCTAGGGGTTTATCTCCATTACTATGTAGTTATCTCTTCTGAAGTCTGTACCAGCTCACACATTGTCACAGAAGCACCCCAGGGATCTTTGTAAGCACTGGCAATCATGATTAGGGCTAACAGTTGAAAGCAAACACTGGGGCTTAGGGGTTAAGATCTATGCAGGATGTAAGTTGCTGCTAATTCTGCTCATTCTCTCCACTCTAGAAAGGAGGGAATGAGCAGGAAGAACATCCACAATTTGTAGTGTCTTCACACTGAAAAACAGCGAAAGTTTTCCCTTTGGCACCATAGTTCTCTCTGCACTTCTGTTTCCATGTGCAGTCTGGTGGGTTTATTATGATAGATGAGTGAAAAAGTCACTCTAATAATGATGGGTTGGGGAAAGGCGGCTTTTAGGGTCACTGCACAGATCCTGAGTAATACCTCAATGTTGCCTTGTACATCCTTTTGAATGTAGAAATCTGTTGTCTTTAGTCTTATATGTAGGTATTAAAGGTATTAAATACTTTAGGACAGGGGACAACTTTTGGTTTGTGAGCGTATAGAATCTTGCATCAATTTGGGAAGATGTGTAGTCCAGGGCTTCTCATACCTAAATAACAAATAACATAAAGAGTTATATACTTTATAGTCTTAAGAAGGATGGCAAGTTAAGACGGAAAGCAAAACTTGTCCCAGGCAGATTCAGGTTACCTACTTAGAGTGTTCCTCACTTCAGAGAGTGAGAAAGATTAACTCATTCCTTTCAAGTGTCCTCTCAGATTGGGGGGTCCCAGTAGGGTGTCACATAGTAGTATAATTCTGAATGCTGCAATAACCATCATGTCTTGCTACCTCTCCAGGAATGTAATTCAATCAGTTGAAGATGCTTGTGCCGTTTAACACAGACTCAGAGCTACTGGCACAATGTTACAAATACAGGCCTTATAGCATTACTGGGTACTTCTTTGCCTACCTGTTTGCTCAGGTTCTTTTAGCTTTCCTATTCTGCTGACAGAGACAATATTAGAAGTTCAAACACTCATGCATTTCTGTAGCCAGACCTTTTATTTTTCTGTGTAATGAGAGAAGACAAATGCTTTCAGTTTCCTGGCGTCTATATGACTCTAACAGATATAAATGGTCTAATAGGCAGTTGTTAAAAGGCCAGATACATCAGGAGTCACACAGCACAGATTTTAAGAAGTTTCTGATTGAAGACAGTTATGGAAGCTCTGGGCCATATTGCTTTCTGTTTCAGGGAAGAACGATGAAATCATACCTCCAGCCGTGGCCATCTTCTCCCCTTCAAAGGCAGAGATCCAACAGAAGAGCAAGGCCACCCTGGTATGCCTGGCCTCTGGTTTCTATCCTGACCACCTGGATCTGGTCTGGAAGGTGAATGGTGCTACAAGGACAGAAGGGGTGGGGACGGATGAGTTTTCCACACGTAATGGGAGTACCTACTCATTGACCAGCCGACTGAGGATCTCAGCCCAGGAATGGTTCAACCCTTCAAATCGCTTTGAGTGTATTGCCAATTTTTTTAAGAATGGAACACTGGAATCAATACACAAATCAATCTACAGTGATGCTGGTGAGTAAAAAACGTGTGTCACAAACTAGAAATCACAAATCAAAAGGGTGTGGGTTACAAGATGAGACATATCTATATACAACTTCAAGACAGGGTGTTGTTATGGCACAAATATTTATGTAAACTTGTAGATATTTGCATATGTTGCTTCATATTCCTGCGACTCCATATCTACATTATCATTCTACAGTTATAGTTTTTCAAAGTTTTCTTCAGATTTTCGCTGAGAAATTCCTATATTATAGTAAAATGTGCCGTATTATAAAATCTATAGTATAGTAAAATTAATCAGCTGGTATACTGTAAACTGAACTTCAAAAATTGGTGCTGTTTGGATTGAAAAGAAACATGACTTTCAGTCCCTTTTTCTCTTTCAGGCTGTGCACTCACGGAAGGTATGTTTGTCTTCTCACAGGCAAATATCTGTATGTATTTTAATCCCAGTTTTGCTGATGCAAAGTACAAGGTGTGTGAGATTTCTACTAGAATAATAACTTTTAATTCCCCATCTAAGTTATTTGTACTTTAGAATAAAAAAACCCCATGCTTCAAGAGGTTTGTATGTGCCTGCTCTATGTAGCTGTGGTTTGGGGGGTTTTAGATCTTCTTTATGATTCTCTTTTGCTATAACAGAAGAAATTGTTGAATCTCCCTATAGAGTATAATTTGCTCTTTTTATCTTCTCCTCCAGTCCTTAACACTGCCTTCTGTTGGGAAGCTTTTTGCTCAGCCATGAAAGCAAAAATTCATACTCAGCCAAGTGATTATCACATTAAGATTCAGAATCCTGAATATTTCTTAGTATCAAATTCAGAATATTTCTCATTACAAGTCACATTCCCCTCCAAACTGCAAGCATATCCATATCTATGCATACATCTTTACACAATCCTGGTTTTCACCAACTTCTTTAATGCTTCAGGAATCTTAAGGTTGAACCAAGACCAGGCTGGTGTCTCAATGCTACTGCAATTCCTTAAAAGTGAAAAATCCACAAGAATAAAAGTTCTAGAGACTAGGTTATTCTGGGCTGTGTAAAACTTCCCTGATACAGCAGCATCACTCACAAGGCCACAGACAATAATGCATGAAAAAAAATGTGTATCTTCTGGTTCAGCTTAATTGGGGTTCCTAAGAGAGATTCACATGAACAGCCTAGTTTTTCAGTAGGTGTGGCAAAACAATGCTTAAACATTCCCAATCAGGAAATACTTTCTTAGTATTAATCCATTCTCTCTCTTTCCCAGACTTGCTTTCTCTTGGTTCTCTAAATCACAGTGTTCTTTCCCACCCGCTACTCTCTCGCGTCAATAGAGCCATTTCATTTGGCTCTAGTTCCCGTGTGTTGCCTGGCTAAAGATTTCAAGGGGTTTTATTTGATTAGAGCTACATTAGATCTAGTCTCTTGCGATGATGATTCAATGCACAAATGGTGTTTGATTTGCAGAGTCCTACTTGAGGTATGGAAATTCTCTGAAGCTCACTTACCTCATTCTCTGTGGCAAAGCCTTGCTCTACGCAGTTTTGGTGAGCGGTCTGGTGTGGACAGTCAAGGTAGGCTAGTGTGCCACTTGCAGGCTGAGATAACTCACTAATACAAGGGTCAGCGGATGCAGAAAATATCTCTTCTCAGCTGAGGGGCTGTTCTCCATGTATTCTGTCAGGCTTTGTGCAGGCTAGTTTGAAAAATCACAAGTGATGAGTTTTCTGTTATTGTTTTTCCAGAACTCAAATAAAATCAATGCTATCTAGCAGAGAAATTCCTTCTCAAAATACTCTTTAAACACACAAAAAAAGATGAGAATTAAGGACAACTTCTCCAGAATATAAAGAAGGGAAATATCAGATATATCACACTCCTCTGTAGGCATCGAAAGGGAACTTACAACTGCAGTGACAGTAATAAACAGGGGGTCTGAGGAGATATGTGGGATAAATCTGAACGAAGATTTACAAAGAACGATGGGCTAAATCTGAACAAATAGGAGATGTTTAACTAACTACAGGAAATAATTTTTATCGGTAAGTTTCTCATACAGCTGAAAGATATTTCTGGTGAGAGTAGTGGAAGCCTCAGCACTTGTTCTTTTAGAAGCAGGACCGGGAGATATCTATTTCAAAAAGTGACCTGGTAGAGTTAAAGGGTGAGTGTGAACACAATCTCAGCTACAGCTTAGTGTCCTTTTTAAAGGATACTAGAGAGAGTAGGTTTGTACTTTACTGGATCAGTCATAGAATCACAGAATGGTTTAGGTTGAAAGGGACCTTAAAGATCATCTAGTCCCACACCATGAGCCCCTCCATGAGCAAGGACATCTTTCACTAATTGAGGTTGCTCAGGTAGATGACATCTGCAGTTCTTCTCTTGTCACTGATGACTGATGCAGTCACTCCATTACAGAAGGCCACCAGATCTAACATAGAAAGTTATTCCGTGTGTAAGTAAATAATCTGTACAGGTTAAGGCACTTCTTGGTGTAAAAGGGGAGAAAGCATGGACATACAACATGGTTATTTCTGTTGATGCTCTCAGGAGACGCAACAGTTGGGACACTGATAAATATGGTCTATTATTTCCTAGATTGTTGTATTTGTTCCTTTTGCCCTTTATTTTTTTTTTTAATTGTATATTTATTCTGTTTTGTTTTCAATTAGGTTGGTGGCAAGTTGTATAGAGAATAAGTGAAGAACTGTCATAATGAATGAATGAAGATGTGACCATCAGCAGGAACATAGCAAATTATAATTTCTACTTTTCTATAGACAAGGATCTACTCTTCTGCCTAAGAACTTCTGAATATTATTTCTTGGTGATTCACTGTCCATCTCCTGTTCTTTCCACTTTGTTGTAATCACTGTTGGGTTTTCCCTGTACTTCTATATCACATTGTATCATATATGTGTCATATCATATTGTATCATCATATGTGCCGTATGTATCTTATAGAATCATATCTTTAAAATTAACACCTCATTAATGCTCAGAGGCTGAAAACCCATCCTTGAATTAGGAATAAAGTTTTAGCTTCTTTTCTATTCAAGAAGCATGAGTTATTGGTTTTTATTTTGGTGTTTGGTAGCAATAATATCCTACATCAATACAACACAACTTCCTGTGAGTGTGTTGCCAATTTTTTTTAAGAATGGAACACTGGAATTGATACACAAATTAATCTATGGTGATGCAGATGAGTGAAATATATGTGCATGTGGAGGTCATCCTCTGTCGGTTCCTGTATCTAGAATAAGCAGTCATTACTGAGGGCATATTTCTTGCCACAACTCAGATCTGTCAGTCCCCAGGAAACTGAGACCAAGAACAAGAATCCAATCCTGTTTTTCTCCAAACTTGCTACAAGCCATGTAATTCTCATTCCCACACCCACTCTCTATTATACAAGTGCCTGGTGGGGGTTTTGTCTCATGTTATCATACAATCTCCTTGTTACTGGAGTCTGCGGACGGGTTTTGCCACCTGGCAGCTGCTGTTTCTGTTGAGCAACACCCAGCAAACGGAAGACTTGTGGGTTTGGGGGAGTTACTGCCCTGCTTTTACAAATGGAAAGAAAAAATAATCAGAAACTACTTTTTGTTTTGTCTAATCAGAGTCTAATCTAGACAGTGTTGGTGCTTATTGGGCTGTGAGACAGGTAGAAGTAGGAGGAATAAAGAGAGAGATGTGACACACATAGTGGCCTATGCTTCACTACGTAGCCAGAGGTAAACTGGCTAGTCAGAGCAATTTCTGAATAAATGGCAATCTACATGTCATTTTTCCTGAATGAGAATTCATTCTAAGTTGTATACTATTTTGTACATTCTCCCTTTCCTCTCAACAGCCTCCACACGTGTGTAACTTCTCAGGACTGTGCCTATGCACTTGCAGACCATGGTAATGGCTCCCCTTCTGTCATTTTAATCTCATCTGTAGCATGTTACTCCTGCTTAGCTCCTATTCTTGTATCTTTGCAGGTTCTATTTCCTTTATTTTATGTCTGCTTTTGGTTAACAATCTTTATTGATTACTCTGATGAGATAGAGAACACACAGTGATCAGGAAAGCCGAGATCAGCAATTAACCTGCACTTCAAAGACCTGTTCTACCTCTCTTGTTCCAGCTCCCTGGCAACATCTGGTTTGTGAACATGCTATTGGCCTACATACCCTCTTCCTGTGCTGAGAGCGGCTCCCTTCTGAGAGAAAGCACTGAGAAGGAGAGAAGTTTATGTAAAGAAAGGAAGTGACTTTGAAGGGCTGTGTTCAAACTGCTGGCACAGAAATAGACAGCGGAATAGTTCATCTTCACAGAGAAAATATCCAAAGAGAAGTCTGAGCGGTTTGGCCGTTGAGCTTTGTATTCAATGTGAATGTCACCTTTAAATTCCTGATTTGGACCTGGGGAATAACAGATCAATTGCAGCCCCTTCCCTGGTTGCTGCAGATACCAGTACATAAAAGTATCATCATAATTTTGACTGCATGTTAGAGTAGCTTTGTCATCTTCTTTCAGGACAAGACTTGAGGTTTGGGTGATTCGAGCTCCTATAAGACAAAGCAGAACAGAAACATATTAAGACAAGGGAGCTACATTGTCCCAGAAGCAGAGCAGGTCTCATGGCTTTCCTGACTCCTTACTTGCTCCAAAGAAGTACATGGACACGCACCAAACTGTCCACATCCTCATTTCTGCCCCAACAGCCTGTGTGCGTGCCCCTATAAGGGCCTTATATAGGTCCGTTTCACATGCTTCTCCTAAACCAATAGCATACATCTCTGTAACAGCTAAATCTATGCTGAAAACAAAGCTCCTTCCTGCAAGAAGTGTCAAGCACTGTCAAGTGTATCTTTTGAAAACACACTGAAAGTTTCAGACTGACTCTGACTCTTGTTCTATCGGACAGAGTATTATCATATGTGATAATTGTCTTTTTACCCACACTTGTATGTTTGATTTTAACTTTGGGTCTTTTGTTTCCAGAATAAAACAGAAAATGTTCCGTTTAACCAAGTGAAATGATTCTTTGGTATAGGTGACACTAGAATCTTGATTTCTGAAGAAGAGCAAATGCAACGCAGATGCTCAGACTTTCATTAGTTTTCTTCCTCCTCAAGCTTTCAGAACCAGTATGGATGATCTTGTTCTGCAAAGAGTTTTGTATGTGAGTCTCTTGTAGCCTTAGCACACCACGAGTGAAGGAAACCTGGCTTGTTCCTAAAGCAGACATATAACAACTTCTTTTCCCTCAGTTGTCCCAGCAGTACCTGTACTAATGATAAACCCAGCTTCCAGGATTCAGAGTGATGCCACTGTCTCTGACACAATCTTTTAGTCTGTGTAAAGGAGACTGATGGCTGTCCTATCATGCCTTTTGGATGCTCAAGGGGAACCATCATAGCAGTTGTATTTGCTACCTGCAGCTTTGAAGTGAGGCCCCAGACACAAATGCCAAAATCAACCAACCTAAGAGCTCTGCTAGGTAAACTCTTTTCTTTCTGAAGTGAAATGATACCATCTGCTGGAATGAATGGGTGCTTACAGTGATCCTTAGGGGCTGTATTTCCCACCGTTCTCTACTTCTGCATTAGCAGAACTGCATGGAAAGGGGAATGGAACTAATATACCAGAGACATGTTTGTCTGTCCTTAAACCGGTGACTGTGAAATGCTGAATTGAAAGCGTGAACTCAGAAATACACAAGTTCTTTCTCTGCAGGAGAAAGATCCCAGAGCTGAGGTTGAGACTAGGATTTCCCAAAGCCAACATAATGCAGCTGAGGAAGGGAACTAGTGTGTGAAGCAGCCTGATGAGGTACCTAAGTAGATCTGCTGTAAAAGTGGTCCTAAGGTGCAGGGAAATGGGCTGGAAAGCGAAACCTCCTCTCACCTAGAAAACATAATTCTAGAGTTTTCCTCTGGGTTGATGTGGGACTGGGGGCAGAGGAGTGGCTGACAGCAATAGAATGGGTGAAATGTTCAAGGGGAACATCTAGATTCAAATCCCATGTTGTCATTGTTTCAAGCCAGGATTTGAATGCAGACAAACCAGCTCTGTAGTATACTGTGTGGCAGTGTACCACAAAGTAAGCTCATTGCTCCCTACAGCTCACTAAGGAGGGAAAGGGGAGAGGGAGGTGCTGATCTCTTCTCCCTGGTATGCAGATAGGATGCATGGGAATGGTTCAAAGCTGTTTCAGGGGAGGTTCAGACTTGACTTTATCCAACATTTCTTTACTGGGACGATGGCAAGCACTTGAACAGGAGCCTCCTAGAATGGTGGCTGATGCCCCAGGCTTGTCAGTTTTTAAGAGGCATTTGCCAATGCTCTTAATGACATGCCTTAACTTTTGATAAGCCCTCAAGTGATCAGGCAGTTGGACTAGATGATCCCTGTAGGTCCCTTCCAACTGAATTCTATTCTGTTCTGTTCTATCCTCTTCTGTTCTGCTCTGCTCTGTTCTCACTATGGATCTCCCAGAAAATGGCCTTAGACATACAGTCTGCTTGGTAGTCCTATAGAAGTCATTTGGGACATTCATGGACCAAGGAGGAAAGGGACACAAGGATAAAATTACAAGATGTTTATTTCATGATAATGACACACGCACCTCCAGAAGAGCACTAAAGGTGTCCACAAGGATGTTGTGTGCTGGCCATGCAGTCTGGTTGTTAAAATGTGGCCAAGGTCTTTCCCTTCACTTGCCAAATATGAGTTAATGTTTTGAATTCTTCTTCTCTAGGGCACGCTGCTCATGTTTCCAGTTGCTGGCCCCTTGGACCTGTGGCATCCACGCCAGTTGCTGCCACTCAGGACCTTCACTCCCTCCTTTTGATGGCACCATGATCACATGGGCCCATAGAACTTGTGATCAGAGCAATGTCTGAATAAATAGCAATCTACATGTTATTTTTCCTGAATGTGAATTCATTCTAAGTTGCATACTATTTTGTACATTCTCTCTTTCCTCTCTACAGCCTCCACACGTGTGTAACTTCTCAGGACTGTGTCTATGCACTTGCAGACCACGGTAATGGCTCCCCTTCTGTCATTTTAATCTCATCTGTGGCATGTTACTCCTGCTTAGCTTCTATTCTTGTATCTTTGCAGGTTCTATTTCCTTTATTTTATGTCTGCTTTTGGTTAACAATCTTTATTGATTGCTCTGATGAGATAGAGAACACACAGTGATGAGGAAAGCCGAGTTCAGCAATTAACCTGCACTTCAAAGACCTGTTCCACCTCTCTTGTTCCAGCTCCCTGGCAACATCTGGTTTGTGAACAGGCTATTGGCCTACATACCCTCTTCCTGTGCTGAGAGCGGCTCCCTTCTGAGAGAAAGCACTGAGAAGGAGAGAAGTTTATGTAAAGAAAGGAAGTGACTTTGAAGGGCTGTGTTCAAACTGCTGGCACAGAAATAGACAGCGGAATAGTTCATCTTCACAGAGAAAATATCCAAAGAGAAGTCTGAGAGGTTTGGCCGTTGAGCTTTGTATCCAATGTGAAAGTCACCCTCAAATTGCTGATTTACACCTATAGAATAATAGATCAATTGCAGCCCCTTCCCTGGCTGCTGCAGATACCAGTACATAGAAGGGTGGTTATCATTTTGACTGCATGTTAGAGTAGCTTTGTCATCTTCTTTCAGCACAAGGCTTGAGGTTTGGGTGATTCGAGCTCCTGTAAGACAAAGCAGAACAGAAACATATTAAGACAAGCGAGCTACATTGTCCCAGCAGCAGAGCAGGTCTCATGGCTTTCCTGATTCCTTACTTGCTCCAAAGAAGTACATGGACACGCACCAAACTGTCCACATCCTCATTTCTGCCCCAACAGCCTGTGTGCGTGCCCCTATAAGGGCCTTATATAGGTCCGTTTCACATGCTTCTCCTAAACCAATAGCACGCACCTCTGTAACAGCTAAATCTATGCTGAAAACAAAGCTCCTTCCTGCAAGAAGTGTCAAGCACTGTCAAGTGTGTCTGTTGAAAACACACTGAAAGTTTCAGACTGACTCTGACTCTTGTTCTATCAGACAAAGTATTATCATATGTGATAATTGTCTTTTTACCCACACTTCTATGTTTGATTTTAACTCTGTATCTTTCGTTTCCAGAATAAAACAGAAAATGTTCCGTTTAACCAAGTGAAATGATTCTTTGGTATTGGTGACTGCTAGAACGTTGATTTCTGGAGAAGAGCAAATACAATACAGATGCTCAGACCTTCATTAGTTTTATTCATCCTCATTAGGTTTCTTCATTAGCTTTCTTCCTCCTCAAGCCTCCTTAAGCTTTCAGCACCAGTACGGATGATCTTGTTCTGGGAAGAGTTTTGTATGTGAGTCTGTTGTAGCCTTAGCACACCACAAGTGAAGGAAACCTGGCTTGTTCCTAAAGCAGACATATAACAACTTCTTTTCCCTCAGTTGTCCCAGCAGTACCTGTACTAATGATAAACCCAGCTTCCAGGATTCAGAGTGATGCCACTGTCTCTGACACAATCTTTTAGTCTGTGTAAAGGAGACTGATGGCTGTCCTACCATGGCTTTTGGACGCTCAGGGGGAACCACCTGCATTATTGAAGTGAGGTCCCAGACACAAACGCCAAAACCAACCAACCTAAGAGCTGTGCTAGGTAAACTCTTTTCTTTCTGTAGTGAAATGATACCATCTGCTGGAATGAATGACTGCTTACAGTGATCCTTAGGGGCTGTATTTCCCACCATTCTCTACTTCTGCATTAGCAGAACTGCATGGAAAGGAGAATGGAACTAATATACCAGAGATATGTTTGTCTGTCATTAAACTGGTGACTGTGAAATGCTGAATTGAAAGTGTGGACTCAGAAGTACACAAGTTCTTTCTCTGTAGGAGAAAGATCCCAGAGCTGAGGTTGAGACTAGGATTTCCCAAAGCCAGCATAAGGCAGCTGAGGAAGGCTACTAGTGTGTGAAGCAGCCTGATGAGGTACCTAAGTAGATCTGTAAAAGTTGTCCTAAGGTGCAGGTAAATGGGCTGGAAAGTGAAATCTCCTTTCACATAGAAAACATAGAGTTTTCCTCTGGGTTGATGTGGGACTGGGTGCAGAGGAGAATGGCTGACAGCAATAGAATGGGTGAAATGTTCAAGGGGAACATCTAGATTCAAATCCCATGTTGTCAGTTTTTCAAGCCAGGATTTGAATGTAGACAAACCAACTTTTAAATGTTCTCCACATCCTGGCCCACAGCATAAACAACTTGTTTATGAACTGGTTTATGAACAGTAGCACTCAATCTGCATGATGAGAGTGTCAAAATGCTTGGAATGTATAGGCAGAATTCTAGAAAATGGATAAACACATTTAGACTGTAGCTCCATTGAACTGGCACAAGTCTAGCTGTTCCTTTGCCTTTAAGCCTGTAATGAAAATTCGCAACTGGCCAGTGACAACTGAGGAAAGAGGTTAGGATGCAAAGTACAGAATTACAAAGGAAATATTAATTTATGCGCATAAGGTGTCCCAGCCAAACTGGGGCAAGCCAAACATGGTTTTACACACGATTCATATACCCTTCAGATGTTCAGGTACTACACAATTTGGCTAATCACTGACACCCACGCTACTGATTACTAATCACAGTATAACTCTGCAAAGCAGATTTGTCCCCCAGAAGAGCATTAAACAGCCCTATCTACAGAGAAGGCCACACGGACTTCACCGTATCATTCCACGAGGATCAGGAACCCATAGCAGCATCAATCTACCCCTGCCTTCCTGCTTCAGAGACTTCAAAACAAGCATGTAGCTATGGCTCTTCAAGGAGCTAGAGACAGAGAGCAACACCACCCATGGGAGCAGACCAAGCACCCCATGCATGTGCGGAAGGGATCTGGCTTTGACAGGAATTTCCGTGAGCAGAGAAACCGTGACCAATTTCATGGAGCTTTTCTCTCCCAGCCCCAACACGACCTAAGAGAGGAGAGGTGTGCTCGGGGGCGGGTCCCTCTGGGCACTCCCGAGTCCCAGCAACAGCCTTTAAACAGCAGCAAAGGGCAGAAGCCCCACAGCCTTCGGAGTCTTAATCCCTTTCACTCGTTCCCCCTTCCCCCACCACCCCCCGCCCGGATAGCAGAGATCCGACGACATCCTCGACCACGGCTCTTCCCCAGCTCTCTTGGCCCAGGCTCACAATGCCCTTCCCCGCCGGCTCGCCCGCTACAATACCTTCTGCAGGGCTCCAGCAACACCCCCTCCACTTCCCAGCATCGCTCATGTAGTTTTAGCAGGAGCCCTTCCCGCTAGAGCCATGCCGGCCGCTCTCCCGGCATCAGGAAACTTGGACAAAGACCATTTTCCCGGTGTAAGTGACACCGCCTCGATGGGCCAGCGCCAGGTCCCTCTCGCTCTGCGCCCACCGCCGCTTTGTCCGCTGGCCCCGGGCGCAGCCCTTGGCCCTCGACCGATGCCTTCTACAAGTCGGATGCCTGCGAGCAGCGCCGCTCCTCTCCAGGCCCTTCTCCGGGAGCGGCTTTTCCTTCTCTCCTCACCCCGATCCCGCTCCCCTACAAGAGTCTCTCTTCTCCTCCTCCCTCTTCCCAGGAGCTGCCTCGCTCCTTCCTCCCCTCCCTCCCCCGGGCTCATCCCGCTGCTTTCTCCCTGCCCGCCCGCTCCTCCCCGCCGTGCCCCTCCTCCTCTGCCTGGCCCCCTCCCCAGCGCTGTTCTGTGCCGAGACCTGGCCCAGCGCAGCAGCGCCCGGCAGCAACTGCGCGGAGCCAGCGTGCTCTGGCAGCCGCTGCGCTGGGCGGCACCGGGTTCCGTCCTGGATCCTGGCCTTTGCTGCACAGGCTCCCTCCCGCTTCCTCCGCTACAATCACTAGTTAATAATTCAGCTGAGGGCATTCAAGCTTGTGCAAAAGAGCGCTGAGCAAGTTATCCTAACCAGCAGTATGAAAAAAACCTGTCTTTGTCAGGTCAAGTTTTCTAAATAAATGTTTGTTTTCTCTGTTGGTTTTTATTGCTTTTCCCCTTCCTTTTCAGAAAACGATCAGAGAAGTGCTCCAGCTGGGAAATCTGTGTACATCATGCTTATTTTCATGAGCATTTTATACGGGATGGTTGTGATGGGGCTGATGCTTAGGTCCAAGAAGAGGAGCAGATTCTAATGCATACACAGTTGTCCTAACTCATTCTGGGTTTACAGGAGACCTCGGTGGTGCTTCCCTCCCCCTCTCTGCTGGACCCATCTGCTTCCCTAAGAATTCCTGTTAGCCTTTGCAAAAATGCAAGGAGTTGGATGGCTGGGCACACCCCTGATCATTAGCTCTAGGGCCTAACAAAGGCAGGAAGGGCCACACAGAGGACAGAAAGGCCTGGATACTCTGTTTTCATATTAGGAGTTCTTTTGAGATGGTAAATCATTCCCTAGCAAAGACGTGATGCCAGAATTGAGATTTACACTGACTACAGCCAATCATCTACCACCCTATAAATAGTGGTCCCAACATAAAGCCTCTCCTGGACCGCAGAAGGTTGTTGTCTCCCTTTGAGTAGGACGCCCCTCAGAGCCTGTAAACGCTCAAAGTTTACACAATAGGGGAATGGATCATCTACTTGGGCTGTTACTGTCACTCACTGACACTGAACCCTTTGCCCCTTGAGGAAGGTTGAGAAAGCTGATGTGAGTATTGTTTTAGTAATACTCCTTTTCACTGCACCCAAGGGAAATTTTTAACATACATATATGTAACACATCTTTACATCGAGTTATCCATATATCTCTATCTTAGTGTCTCATGTTAATTTAGACACTTAATTTTAAGTGCATGTATACTAGCATCAATAATTGAGTGGTTTTAGAAATCTTGTAATTCGTTTTAACAGTACATACTGCTGCTAAATTACATCTGTCATCCTTTAGACATAAACCGTTGACCAGGTCTGAGACTAAGATTGGATTCAGCTGCATCCAGACTCCTCTCTGAGAGGAAATTTAAAAAGCGAGGGGGTTTAGTCTGAACTTCATGATGCAATGGGAGAATTTCCTTATTCCCTGTATTCTTTTTGACTATAACCAGGGTCTTCACCAGATGGGAGGAAGAATATCTGAAGGCCTCAGCAGAAAACGGTACCTCAGAATCAGAGCAGATGACTTGCCAAAATGTGCTTGAAAAGGTCTCTTTAAGGGAACAGCAGTTGAATTTGAGCAAAACAGGATGTGGTTTGACATTTACTCAAAAAGAAACATTTTCATAATGCATCAGCCTCTCAACACCACCACCATGCCCCCCCTAGTCTTTCAGGATGAGGTACAGGGCAGAGCTCTCTGTTCACCATATTACTGTTGGACAGAAATAGTGACACGTATGGGCCTTATGAAATCTGGTGGGGGTTTTGTCTCATGTTATCATACAATCTCCTTGTTACTGGAGTCTGCGGACGGGTTTTGCACCTGCAGCTGCTGTTTCTGTTGAGCAACACCCAGCAAACGGAAGACTTGTGGGTTTGGGGGAGTTACTGCCCTGCTTTTACAAATGGAAAGAAAAAATAAACAGAAACTACTTTTTGTTTTGTCTAATCAGGGTCTAATCTAGACTGTGTTGGTGCTTATTGGGCTGTGAGACAGGTAGAAGTAGGAGGAATAAAGAGAGAGATGTGACACACATAGTGGCCTATGCTTCACTACGTGACCAGAGGTAAACTGGCTAGTCAGAGCAATTTCTGAATAAACGGCAATCTACATGTTATTTTTCCTGAATGAGAATTCATTCTAAGTTGTATACTGTTTTGTACTACCTCCCTTTCCTCTTTAAAGCCTCCATACACATGGAACTTTTCAGGACTGTGTCTATGCACTTGCAGACCACGGTAATGGCTCCCCTTCTGTCATTTTAATCTCATCTGTGGCATGTTACTTCCACTTAGCTTCTATTCTTATATCTTTGCAGGTTCTATTTCCTTTATTTTATGTCTGCTTTTGGTTAACAATCTTTATTGATTGCTCTGATGAGATAGAGAACACACAGTGATCAGGAAAGTCGAGTTCAGGAATTAACCTGCACTTCAAAGACCTGTTCTACCTCTCTTGTTCCAGCTCCCTGGCAACATCTGGTTTGTGAACAGGCTATTGGCCTACATACCCTCTTCCTGTGCTGAGAGCGGCTCCCTTCTGAGAGAAAGCGCTGAGAAGGAGAGAAGTTTATGTAAAGAAAGGAAGTGACTTTGAAGGGCTGTGTTCAAACTGCTGGCACAGAAATAGACAGCGGAATAGTTCATCTTCACAGATAAAATATCCAAAGAGAAGTCTGAGAGGTTTGGCCGTTGAGCTTTGTATCCAATGTGAAAGTCACCCTCAAATTCCTGATTTATACCTATAGAATAATAGATCAATTGCAGCCCCTTCCCTGGCTGCTGCAGATACCAGTACATATAAACGACATTATCATTTTGACTGCATGTTAGAGTAGCTTTGTCATCTTCTTTCAGCACAAGGCTTGAGGTTTGGGTGATTCGAGCTCCTGTAAGACAAAGCAGAACAGAAACATATTAAGACAAGTGAGCTACATTGTCCCAGCAGCAGAGCAGGTCTCATGGCTTTCCTGATTCCTTACTTGCTCCAAAGAAGTACATGGACACGCACCAAACTGTCCACATCCTCATTTCTGCCCCAACAGCCTGTGTGCGTGCCCCTATAAGGGCCTTATATAGGTCCGTTTCACATGCTTCTCCTAAACCAATAACACACATCTCTGTAACAGCTAAATCTATGCTGAAAACCAAGCTCCTTCCTGCAAGAAATTTCAAGCACTGTCAAGTGTGTCTGTTGAAAACACACTGAAAGTTTCAAACCGACTCTGACTCACGTTCTATCAGACAGAGTATTATCGTACGTGACAATCGTCTTTTGATTTCACACTTGTATGTTTGATTTTAACTTTGGGTCTTTTGTTTCCAGAATAAAACAGAAAATGTTCCGTTTAACCAAGTAAAGTGATTCTTTGGTATTGGTGACTGCTAGAATGTTGATTTCTGGAGAAGAGCAAATACAATACAGATGCTCAGACCTTCATTAGTTTTCTTCCTCCTCAAGCTTTCAGCACCAGTATGGATGATCTTGTTCTGCAAAGAGTTTTGTATGTGAGTCTGTCGTAGCCTGTTGTAGCACACCATGAGTGAAGGAAACCTGGCTTGTTCCTAAAGCAGACATATAACAACTTCTTTGCCCTTAGTTGTCCCAGCAGTACCTGTACTAATGATAAACCCAGCTTCCAGGATTCAGAGTGATGCCACTGTCTCTGACACAATCTTTTAGTCTGTGTTAAGAAGGACGATGGCTGTCCTACCATGGCTTTTGGATGCTCAGGGGGAACCATCACAGCGGTTGTATTTGCTACCTGCAGCTTTGAAGTGAGGCCCCAGACACAAATGCCAAAATTAACCAACCTAAGACCTGTGCTAGGTAAACTCTTTTCTTTCTGAAGTGAAATGATACCATCTGCTGGAATGAATGGGTGCTTACAGTGATCCTTAGGGGCTGTATTTCCCACGGTTCTCTACTTCTGCATTAGCAGAATCATATACCAGAGACATGTTTGTCTGTCATTAAACTGGTGACTGTGAAATGCTGAATTGAAAGTGTGGACTCAGAAATACACAAGTTCTTTCTCTGTAGGAGAAAGATCCCAGAGCTGAGGTTGAGACTAGGATTTCCCAAAGCCAACATAATGCAGCTGGGGAAGGGAACTAGTGTGTGAAGCAGCCTGATGAGGTACCTAAGTAGATCTGCTGTAAAAGTGGTCCTAAGGTGCAGGTAAATGGGCTGGCAAGTGAAATCTCCTTTCACCTAGAAAACATAGGAAACATAATTTTAGAGTTTTCCTCTGGGTTGATGTGGGACTGGGGCAGAGGAGTGGCTGACAGCAATAGAATGGGTGAAACGTTCAAGGGGAACATCTAGATTCAAATCCCATGTTGTCATTGTTCCAAGCCAGGATTTGAATGCAGACAAACCAGCTCTCTAGTATACTGTGTTGTGGTGTATCACAAAGTAAGCTCATTGCTGCCTATAGCTTCCTAAGGAAGGAAAGGGGAGAGGGAGGTGCTGATCTCCCTGATATGCAGATAGGATGCATGGGAATGGTTCAAAGCTGTTTCAGGGGAGGTTCAGACTTGACTTTAGGAAACATTTCTTTACAGGGACGATGGCAAGCACTTGAACAGGAGCCTCCTAGAATGGTGGCTGATGCCCCAGGCTTGACGGTTTTTAAGAGGCATTTGCCAATGCTCTTAATGACATGCTTTAACTTTTGATAAGCCCTGAAGTGATCAGGCAGTTGGACTAGATGATCACTGTAGATCTCTTCCAACTGAATTCTGTTCTATTCACTTCGGTTCTGCTCTGCTCTGTTCTCACTATGGATCTCCCAGAAAATGGCCTTAAACATGCAGTCTGCTTGGAAGTCTCACAGAAGTGATTTGTAACATTCATGGACCATGAATGATAAAAATACAGGAATGATAAAATTTCATGATAATGACACACACACCTCCAGAAGAGCACTAAAGGTGTCCACAGGGATGTTATGTGCTGCCCATGCAGTCTGGTTGTTAAAATGTGACCCACGTCTTCTCCTTCACTTGCCAAATGTGACTTACTGTTCTGAATTCTTCTTCTCTAGGGCACGCTGCTCATGTTTCCAGTTGCTGGCCCCTTGGACCTCGGGCATCCACGCCAGTTGCTGCCACTCAGGACCTTCACTCCCTCCTTTTGATGGCACCATGATCACATGGGCCCATAGAACTTGTGATCAGAGCAATGTCTGAATAAATGGCAATCTACATGTTATTTTTCCTGCATGAGAATTCATTCTAAGTTGCATACTATTTTGTGCCATCTCCCTTTCCTCTCTACAGCCTCCACACATGTGTAACTTCTCAGGACTGTGTCTATGCACTTGCAGACCACGGTAATGGCTCCCCTTCTGTCATTTTAATCTCATCTGTGGCATGTTACTCCTGCTTAGCTTCTATTCTTGTACCTTTGCAGGTTCTATTTCCTTTATTTTATGTCTGCTTTTGGTTAACAATCTTTATTGATTGCTCTGATGAGATAGAGAACACACAGTGATCAGGAAAGCCAAGTTCAGCAATTAACCTGCACTTCAAAGACCTGTTCCACCTCTCTTGTTCCAGCTCCCTGGCAACATCTGGTTTGTGAACAGGCTATTGGCCTACATACCCTCTTCCTGTGCTGAGAGCGGCTCCCTTCTGAGAGAAAGCACTGAGAAGGAGAGAAGTTTATGTAAAGAAAGGAAGTGACTTTGAAGGGCTGTGTTCAAACTGCTGGCACAGAAATAGACAGCGGAATAGTTCATCTTCACAGACAAAATGTCCAAAGAGAAGTCTGAGAGGTTTGGCCGTTGAGCTTTGTATCCAATGTGAAAGTCACCCTCAAATTGCTGATTTACACCTATAGAATAATAGATCAATTGCAGCCCCTTCCCTGGCTGCTGCAGATACCAAAACATGGAATCGTGATTATCATTTTGACTGCATGTTAGAGTAGCTTTGTCATCTTCTTTCAGCACAAGGCTTGAGGTTTGGGTGATTCGAGCTCCTGTAAGACAAAGCAGAACAGAAACATATGAAGACAAGCGAGCTACATTGTCCCAGCAGCAGAGCAGGTCTCATGGCTTTCCTGATTCCTTACTTGCTCCAAAGAAGTACATGGACACGCACCAAACTGTCCACATCCTCATTTCTGCCCCAACAGCCTGTGTGCGTGCCCCTGTAAGGGCCTTATATAGGTCCGTTTCACATGCTTCTCCTAAACCAATAGCATACATCTCTGTAACAGCTAAATCTATGCTGAAAACCAAGCTCCTTCCTGCAAGAAATTTCGAGTACTTTAAAGTGTGTCTGTTGAAAACACACAGAAAGTTTCAGACTGACTCTGACTCTTGTTCTACCAGAGTATTAACATACATGACAATGTCTTCTTACCCACACTTGTATGTTTGATTTTAACTTTGGGTCTTTTGTTTCCAGAATAAAACAGAAAATGTTCCGTTTAACCAAGTAAAATGACTCTTTGGTATAGGTGACTGCTAGAATGTTGGTTTCGGGAGAAGAGCAAATACAATACAGATGCTCAGACCTTCATTAGTTTTCTTCCTTCTCAAGCTTTCAGCACCAGTATGGATGATCTTGTTCTCGGAAGGGCTTTGTATGTGAGTCTGTTGTAGCCTTAGCACACCATGAGTGAAGGAAACTTGGCTTCCTCCTGAAGAAAACATATGACAACGTTGTTTCCCTCAGTTGTCCCAGCAGTACCTGTACTAATGATAAACCCAGCTTCCAGGATTCAGAGTGATGCCACTGTCTCTGACACAATCTTTTAGTCTGTGTTAAGAAGGACGATGGCTGTCCTACCATGGCTTTTGGATGCTCAGGGGGAACCATCACAGCGGTTGTATTTGCTACCTGCAGCTTTGAAGTGAGGCCCCAGACACAAATGCCAAAATTAACCAACCTAAGACCTGTGCTAGGTAAACTCTTTTCTTTCTGAAGTGAAATGATACCATCTGCTGGAATGAATGGGTGCTTACAGTGATCCTTAGGGGCTGTATTTCCCACGGTTCTCTACTTCTGCATTAGCAGAACTGCATGGAAAGGGGAATGGATCTAATATACCAGAGATATGTTTGTCTGTCATTAAACTGGTGACTGCGAAATGCTGAACTGAAAGTGTGGACTCAGAGATACACAAGTTCGTTTTCTGCAGGAGAAAGATCCCAGAGCTGAGGTTGAGACTAGGATTTCCCAAAGCCAGCATAATGCAGCTGAGGAAGGGAACTAGTGTGTGAAGCAGCCTGATGAGGTACCTAAGTAGATCTGCTGTAAAAGTGGTCCTAAGGTGCAGAGAAATGGGCTGGAAATTGAAATCTCCTTTCACATTGAAAACATAGAGTTTTCCTCTGGGTTGATGTGGGACTGGGGGCAGAGGAGTGGCTGACAGCAATAGAATGGGTGAAATGTTCAAGGGGAACATCTAGATTCAAATCCCATGTTGTCATTGTTTCAAGCCAGGATTTGAATGCAGACAAACCAGCTCTCTAGTATACTGTGTTGTGGTGTATCACAAAGTAAGCTCATTGCTGCCTATAGCTTCCTAAGGAAGGAAAGGGGGGAGGGAGGTGCTGATCTCCCTGGTATGCAGATGGGTTGCATGGGAATGGTTCAAAGCTGTTTCAGGGGAGGTTCAGACTTGACTTTATCAAACATTTCTTTACTGGGACGATGGCAAGCACTTGAACAGGAGCCTCCTAGAATGGTGGCTGATGCCCCAGGCTTGACAGTTTTTAAGAGGCATTTGCCAATGCTCTTAATGACATGCTTTAACTTTTGATAAGCCCTGAAGTGATCAGGCAGTTGGACTAGATGATCACTGTAGGTCCCTTCCAACTGAATTCTATTCTGTTCTGTTCTATTCTTTTCTGCTCTGCTCTGTTCTCACTGTGGATCTCCCAGAAAATGGCCTTAGACATACAGTCTGCTTGGAAGTCTCACGGAAGTGATTCGTGACATTCATGGGCCAAGGAGGAAAGGACACAAGGATAAAATTACAAGATGTTTATTTCATGATAATGACACACACACCTCCAGAAGAGCACTAAAGGTGTCCACAGGGATGTTATGTGCTGCCCATGCAGTCTGGTTGTTAAAATGTGGTCCAGATAGAGGCAAATACTGACAATATTTAAGGTACATTTTATTAACAAATATGACTATATATTTGATATTTGCACTCAAAATGTGGTTGTTACTGAAACAAAGAACACCAATATTTCTATATCTGCAACAACTATTCATTTTTGCACTGTTCAGATGATTCAAAGAATTTTTTTACTTATTGGCTAAAATGAACTAAAAGCTGATTCTACAAATAGTTAAACATGGAAGGGAAGTGTGGCTGAATCTGACTGACATTAATAACTTTCTTCTAGCTCGATGAGTGTAATCTGTTTATGAGGCTTCCTTTCACTGTGCAACAATGTATACAAAACCTATTATATTTCATGATTCTGTCTCACCTTAAGTGAAGAACTCTTGCAGTTAGTGACACTCACTTGAAGACAATTCCCTGGCAAAGAAGGGAGCCTTAAACAAAAATTAGGTCCATATAGAAGAATTAGGTCCACAAGCGCCCCTATTTATGGTGCTATTCTGTTCATAACCAGACTACTTGAAAGAGAAAAATATCCCACAAGCTAAAGCATGCATAGAACTGCTTTATTTTAAAATCTGAGTGCCTTGACTTTTTCATAGAGAAAGATAAAGGATTTAAAATGAACATTAATAAAATGCCATAACAAATATATACATGGGCTTGTCCATAGCTTGAGCACTACTTGCTTTTACAGATATATACTTGAAACCACAGAACAATACTTATTATCTTTTCTTTACAAGTTTTTAAAGCTGTTTAGTTGAAGTTGAGAAAGAGTTTGGTAAACAGCATGATTATAGGGATGTACTTACAATGATGTACATGTGATATCTGGAAGTCTGGACTTCGGAGGAGCTAGCTTTGGACATGGTCCAAGCAGGATTTGCCAAGACCTTTTCTCACACAACACACTGAGCATAAGGAGCAGCAATTTCAGTTGTTACGAGCCTCTCTGAACTCAAACACAAACAACAGACGTGTATAGTATTGCTGAGAACCATAATGCAGAGCAGCACACTTAGTCCCAGCCTCTGTTTTCCTGTACAACCTTGGATTGCCTGGCACACCACTCAAGAAACAAAGGAAGACTGATGGTCCATCACACTGACCTTCTGCTTGTAGCTGTGGGCACGGTCATCTAGAATAGCTGTGGGAGAGCACTAGACAATGATGCAAGGAGCAAGCTGAAGTTTCTCCCAAACACTCCTGTAAGAGTTCACACAACAACATCCCAAAGTATGCTCCAACACCAGCACTGACGAACAGTCATTTGGCTCACAGCCCACCACCAGGTAGCAGGATAACACAGACACAATGTGTCTGAGGTAAATGGACAACACTAGGGAGGAGGATGCCAGGCCTGTCTGCAACAGAGCTGCTATCAGGGCAGACTGCACAAAGTGGCTGCCTACTAACCTATCAGGATAGGGACCATTAGTTTTCACTGATAGAAAATGGTTTTGGACTTCTCACCTTTCTCTTTTGCTTCTGAGCCTGAAAAAACTCCCCTACAGGATAAGATTTTTCCCTCTTGTATGGTATGTGTCATTCTTGCAGAAAGACCACTAAATTATCTCTGAGCATTCCATCAACATGAATGCTGCTAAAGCAAGCCTCACAGCTAGCCATGAGCACAACTAACAGCTGCTTGGGAATGCAAGCACTCAGTGGGCCACTTTTGGAAAGCATTCTGGCACTGCGGGATTAATGCTTACCTTTGGGTGAGGTCTGAAAACCAAAACCGCTCCCTCGCCCAGAACCCACCTCACTGCCTGCCTAGAGGCCTCTTACTGTTCACTAAAGAGCATTTATCTTGTTCTGGAACTCTCAAGACTGTTGCTAAGCTGCTCCACTACAGAGTTAAACAGATCAAAGGTGCCATGTCAGCTTGGTCCTTGACCTCACCACAAGGTTTCTCAGCCTTCATGTTTGTTTCAAGAACAGTCTGGTATTTATCTGAAGTTGCAGCCTTTTCTTAAAACTCTGTTTTTTCTCTGAGCCAAAGAACGCTTAGTCAAGGATGCAAACTGTTGCAGTTACAGACATAAATCTTTCAACTACATCTATGTTCATCATCTTGATTGTGCAACTAGGAAGCACCTCACTGCAAGCAGACTACATTAGCTACTGTAGGAGAGGTATCCTTTTCCTCATCTGTGTTTTGTGCACAGACAAGCCATATGCTATATCCTCTCCAAGCAGACACAAAATCAACTTTAAGGATGCAACAACGGCACAATAAATTTTGCATGCACAAATCCTACATATGTCTCTCTGTAAATAAAAATAAAATTTTAACAAATAATAAAATATATGTATGTGGGTGCCCTGGCCAATCCTGCTGTGAAGCACAACAACTTCACCATTTTTGCTTCTTTTTCTACAGCTGATTTTCTACTTTGTTATACCTTGTCAAACTGCTACTCCTTCTTATGCAGGAAGTGAGCTGCAATGCGTGCATATTCCTGTCTGCGCTTCTAGACCAGTTAGCACAAAAAGCCAAATCCTTACACTATCATGTTATTCTATTTGCTTTGACCTGAAGACAAATTTTCAGAATGAGCTTTGAGATTATTATTTTGAATGGTTCTGACGAACTGATCAAAACAAACCACATGTTAATCAAGAAATGTTGCTGTGGTGACATCTAGGCAAGACCACCCTGCCTTGGTCTCAAGTCACCATATATAGTCCAAATGAAATTAATCAGGATGACATTTCTCTACAGCAACTTCATTCACAGAAGAAAAACTGGCTCTTGTGTTTTAACTTTCCAAGATTATTTCTGTTTCACCAGTTGCGATCACAATTTTCCAGTGCGTAAAACCCACGGAGATCTCCCAGCAAAGGAATTGCACTTACAGAAAAAGATGTAATTATTGTAGCAGAATTTACCACCAATGCTTTAAGAAAAATAAGGCAATAATGTTAAAAACCTTGTGATGAGGACATTAATGTTGGGTTTTTCAGGGAGCAATAAGAGCAAGGGAGGAAGGCCATTCTTCCCACAAGAGAAGACGACCACAAAGCAGGCAGAAGCTGCATCCTCACTAATAAGGCCACAGTCCCACAGTACACAAGCAGGGCTGGTGACAATGAACTGATGGAACTGAAGTTCCATCAACTGATCATTAGACAAATACAAGTCAAGACCATGTTCCATCCATGAACCAAATCAACAAGCCAGAAACAACAAATGTAAAGAGGAGGCACTACCCACAACATATCTTACACAGGGAATGTGTGCCTAGGTTTGGGCATAAATTGCCACAGCTCGTGGGGCAATGGACAGAGACTTCATTGTTGGAAGCTACAGGTGAGGTTGTTCAGGGCAATTAAGGCTTATTGGTGTACTCAGGACTCTGACTGTCTTGGCTGAAAGAGTACAGCATCATAGAAGAAATCACAGACTCATAGGAAAAAAGACATTTGAAAACAAACTTCATTTCCTACGCTGTAGCATCACACTGTGTCACTAGAATAATGCTGACTTTAAATAGAGAGCACCCATTTCTCTCACTGTCCTTGAGTGACACAGTTCAGTGCGAGGTGTCCCTGCTCATGGCAGGGGGGTTGGAACTAGATGATCTTAAGGTCCTTTCCAACCCGAACCATTCTATGATTCTATGATTCTAGCTTTCATTACTTCAAGATATTTTCTACACCATAGAGACAAGCATAGCAGGGTAGTAGTTAATGATTAACCATAGGCACTTAGAATTCATTAGAATCCCTGCAGTACTACTGACAAGGTAGGTAGTTTCAAAATCCTTTCTCTACTGAGTTCAGTTGGCTGAAGGAAATAAACCTACGCTGGACTGTACAGTGCTAATAAGGACTCTTGAACAGAGAGGGTTCACACTTTTCCAAGCTTTCTTTTTTCCATGGAATTTCCAAAAATGTTATACACCATGCTTTTACACCTTTCCTTCTAGTAAATGGTACTCATGTAAAGCATCAGCTGGAGTTCAATGGAGGCTGATAGCCCTACCTGCAGGTTTTGGGACGTTTGGATGTTAAGCAGATGCTGTTCTGTTAGCTAACAATACCACTTCTGTCCACCGACTGGCACTGTTCAGTTACAGAAATACAAAGCAGAGTCCTCTGGCCCCAACACCCAGGTTTTGAAAGAGGCACTCCTAAATCGCATGCTTTATGTGATTTTACACCTACAGTGAACTAGAATTCCATGCTCTCTTGAAAGACCTAGAAAATGCTAGACTCTCCACATGTTTAGCCTCTGAACCCCTGCGTGCAGATCTCAGCACAAGAAAAACTACTTGTTCTCAAACACCTCTCCTGGCTTTCTGTTCTCTTGAGACCCAGTTCAAAAGTACACTCCCTTCTCCAAGTTCTTTGTCAATCTAATCCTCCCCTGGAGCAACTTGAGGCCTTTTCCTCTTGTCCTATCAGTTGCTACTTGGGAGAATAGACCAACACCCACCTTGCTGCAACCTCTTTCAGGTAGCTGTGGAGAACAATAATGTCTCCCTAGCCTCCTTTTCTCCAGACTAAACAACCCACAGTTTTCTCATGAGACTTGTTCTCTAAACACCCTGCCAGCTTCATTGCTCTTCTTTGGATGCCCTCCAGCACCTTAATGTCTCTCTTGTAGTAAGGGGCTCAAAAGTGAACACAGTGTTTGAGGTGCGGCCTCACCAGTGCCCAGTACAGGGAGATGATCATTTCCCTGGCCCTGCTGCCACACCATTGCTGATCCATGCCAGGATGCTGTTGGCCTTTCTGGCCACCTGGGCACAAGCTGCTCATGTTCAGCTGGCTGCCGACCAACACCCCCAGGTCTTTTTCTTCCAGGCCACTTTCCAGCCACTCTTCCCCAAGCCTGTAGCGTTGCATGGGGTTGTTATGACCCAAGCGCAAGACGCAGCACTGAACCCTGTTGGATCTCCTACAACTGGCCACAGCCCATCGATCCAGCCTGTCCAGATCCCACTGTAGAGTCTTTCTACCCTCAAGCAGATCTACACCCTCACCCAACGTGGTGTCTGCAAACTCACTGAGGGCGCGCTTGATCCCCTCATCCAGATCATTGATAAAGATATTGCACAAAACTGTCCCCAATACTCAGCCCTGGGGAACACCACCAGTGGCTTGGCTGCCAACTGGATTGAACTCTAGTCACCACCCCTCTTTGGGCCTGGCCATCCAGCCAGTTTTTTACCCAGAGAAGAGCACGCCTGTCTAAGCCATGGGCAGCCAGTTTCTCCATGAGAATGCTGTGGGAAATGTTGTCAAAGGCTTTACTAAAGTCCAGGTAAGCAACATCCACAGCCTTTCCTTCATCCATTAAAGGGGTCACCTAGTCGTAGAAGATCAGGTTGGTCAAGCAGGACTTGCCTTTCATAAACCAGTGCTGACTGGGGCTGATTGCCTGGTTGTCCTGTACATGCCACGTGATGGTGCTCAAGATGATCTGCTTCATAACCTTCCCTGGCACCAAGGTCAGAGTGACAGGCCTGCAGTTCCCTGGATCCTCCTTCTGGCCCTTTTTGTAGCTGGGTATCACATTTGCTAACTGCCAATCAACTGGGACCTCCCAGTTAGCCAGGACTGATGATAAATGATTGAAGGAGGCTTGGTGAGCACTTCTGCCAGCTCCCTCAGTACCTCTGGGTGGATCCCATCCAGCCCATAGACTTTTGTATGTCTAAGTGGAGTAGCAGGTCGCTATGCATTTCCCCTTGGATTATGGGGGCTTAATTCTGCACTTCTTCCCTGTCTTCAAGCTCAGGAGGCCCTGCCTTCTCCCTGTCAAGCTCAGGGCCCCTGGCTCCCCTTCCCTGTCTTCAGCTCTGGGTGCCCCAAGTGGAATTGTTCTTACTATTAGACTGAGGCAAAGAAGGCATTAAGTACCTCAGCCTTTCCTTGTCCTTTGTCATTGTTTCCCCCCCACATCCAGTAAAGGATGGAGACTCTCTTTAGCCCTCCTTTTGTTGCTAATGTATTTATAGAAACATTTTTTATTGTCTTTTCATTCAACTGAAATGGAATGAAGCTGCCTCAGGCTGGACATTAGGAAAAGGTTCTTCACTGACAGGGTGGTCAGTCACTGGAACAGTCTCCCCAGAGAAGTGGTCACAGCACCAAGCTTGTCAGAGTTCAAGGAGCATCTGGACAATGTTCTTTGTCATATGGTTTAGTTTTAGGTAGTCCTGCAAGGAGCAGGGAGTTGAACTTGATGAACCTTAAGGGTGCCTTCCAACTTGAGATACTCTATCATTCGATAATGCTATGATTCAGGAAGATAAGCAAGGTGATTAGAATAGGTCATCCCACAACATGACACACAGAAGCAGTTGTTCATTGCTACTGTTACCTTCAAGGAGCTTACTCACCTGCAACAGGAGTGCTGACTAACAAATACATAGGAGATTTGTTGTTCTCAGTTTACACTGTGGTTAAACCTGGGTGGTTTCCCACACCCCCAGTGCTTGTCAGATTTAGTGAACAATGGCATTTCAACAATTTCTGGAGGCATTTTCAAGTTAAGCTTCAGTTTCCTGCACAGTTTCAAGAAGACTTCCTTTCTTTTTCCAATTTTATTTTTGGTAGGAAAAGAGCAGTTTTAGTCACAGACTGCAAGAGCAAGGGGTAATGAAAACCCATCCCTATTACGGAATACTCGCTATTAAAGGCATCATACTCTGGGGACTGGCATATGTCCACTTTAAACATACATCAACTGGGTTGCTGCTAAAAGGAGCGGTCTTGCCTGTCGTCGCCCCCCACCTGCACAACCTTTGCCTTCCCACCAATCTTTCAGCTCCTTCTGAAGTGGCATTTATACAGCTCCATAAAGACTCCTACATGTACACTATAATTTTACATACAATTTTTGCTGAATTAGTTTTCAGCCAGATCAGTTCTTTGATCCAGGTCACTGCACAAATCTTTGCAGCTAGCACAGGGAACATGATGGGGACATACAGCTCAGGGCAGAGAAAAGAGAAAGTAAGCTTGTCTATCTCAGTAGAGGCCTGTATTCTTGTGGGGTTGGAATGCCTGTGGGACCACAGCTGTGGAAGCAATTCCCATTTTGCACTACAGTGATTTTAAACTGTTTTCTACAAATAGGTTGTCATCACCAGGCTCCTGAGCATGGCAATCTGTGCATGGGAGATGGAATGAGCGAAGGGAGAAATTCATGTTTCATGTTGAGATGTTTCCATATCTTACAGGTAATTAAGCATTCCCTGGGAAAGAAACTGGCACCTAGGCTACAGGCTGGGACCCAGGAACTGCTAGGCTACAGGCTGGGACCCAGGAACTGCCAGGCTACAGACTTGTTCTGTTTGTGAAACACTTCTTCTGCCAGCAGCTTTATGTATCTAGCCATTCAATTCCTCCTCTGAAGAGCTTCTGAAATAAGTCAAATGGAGTGTTTCATGCTAAAGGATGTTCTTTTAGCACTTTCCCACATTCTTTTTCCGTCAGAAAGAAAAAAAATAATTTTATTCCAATCCAAACTAAATTTGCAGTTCTCCTTTCCTACTCATTGTTCAGCTGAAAGTTAAACTGAAACTGCAGTCATTTATATAACCCCTTACTGTAACCTCGAGGAGGCTCAGAGACCCTGTGCTTTGACACAGAAAGATGAAAGCTTCCCAGTTTGGGAGCCAAAGAGAAACAGTCCATTGGTACCTTATATTCTCTTACAGAACCCAAGTTTCATTCCCTTTCAACTTCTTGAGAGTGTTTAACCTTCCTAGTTATGCCTTTCAACTCCAGTAACTTATTGTCTTTATTTTTATACTGAGCCTTCAAGAACAAGTTGTATGTTATGGGATCTTTTTAGCAGGGCAATTTTTCTTAAATCCCAGGGCACTTAGGAAATGTAACTTCCCATCTACGTAACTGTTGCTCCATTTTTTCTGCTTGACCATAAGCATACAACAGAAAACAGGAACTTTTTGAAATCTTATACAGCTTTCTGGGGTCACCTTAATCTGTACTAAGTGTGGAATACTTCCAAACACTCTTACTGAAACAACAAAACAATGGCATAATTGCAGCTTATTTGAGCCCCTCTTCCTTCCAAGTCATACAGACAATACTGAACAAAGTACAGTGCTACTTTGTCTGTACTATTCCAGCAAGTGTTTGCAGTTTCTGTTCTTCACAAATCCAGCAGAAATTAGAAATCTCACGTTTGGTCAGGAACCGGGGCCACAAAATACCTCCCAAGGAAGTGAGTAAAGCTTGGAACATGGATCACATGGATCAGCAGACAGAAAAGGCTGAACTCAGATGCTTGACAGAATATGGAGAAGATTGCAATATACCTATACATTTGCACCTAAGTGATGGCAGAGAAGGAACAAAGCAGAGAACAAGTCTGCTGTGTAAGCAAAACCACACTGCTTATTTCAAAGGAGAACTGAAACCCATAAGAAGCTACTTTGCTTGTAGAAAATCTCATTATTTGTAATGAAGATTAAAAAGTAAACAAAAAAATACATGACTATATTATACATGACTGATGCCTACCAAGAGCCAGTGTAGAGACTGTGAAGCTGCAGGGTTTGGACTTTCACACTCCACTTTGGGCTGCCCCTCAGTCTGTTTACACTTCTGAGCTTCCCTAACTTCTCTTCAGTTATCTCATTAATTTTCTGTAAGCCTCTCCCCTTTCTATGCTGGGCTTTCTTAGGGAGAAAATACCTTTGTATCAAACATATCAACAAACAAAACAGGGCCATAATATAGAGTATCCAGAAGGGTATTATAAGGTTTTAATTTACTGATCTGTATGATTATGTTTTTAGAAATCTGGGAAGGAAAATGTGCTAGTTTAGACTTTTGAAATGATAAATCTGCCCTTGAAAAAATCTTGAAGATTTTATCTACTGAAAATAGTTCTGCTTCAAAACTGCTTGTCAGACATGTCCTCTCATGTATAAATAGTGCCCTTCTTACTCTTTCTTCTGCCTGCTATACTATTTGCTATTCCCAGCTCCTCCCCTTCTTTGCATTCCTTTCTTTCCTTGTCTGTCTTTTATAGTTGCTCTGTGTGTATCTTGCTTCCTCTATCTCTGTCTCCCACTTCTCTCACTCTTACCCTCCTTTTTCTCTCTTTCTCTTTTGAAACTCTATTCCCCTTGTCTTAGCCTCACCCCTCCCTTTTATCCTCCTCGGTTATTCTCTCATGGGTGGTTTTTTTCTCTTTGGTTTGTGCTGTCTGCCCTGCACATTCCAACTCTTTTCTCTTCAAGACCTAACATGTTTCACACTGTGAGGAGATTATTTATGAAATAGACTATGCTTTGCTATCCTGACCATTGTTTCATAACTGCACCTTCTTCTTTTGCTTTAAATAGTATGAGATCTGTTGGTGCATCCGGATATTTGCAACTCTTGTGTGGAATTTTGTGTCTATAATATGAATGTCTGTCTATGTAAGCTGGTGCATGATTGTCTGTATCAGTGGCCTCCAAACTTTTTTAATCATGTACCCTTACTGTTAAAAGACTTTAGCATATAGGTATATACGTATAATTACTTATTTATAAATTATGTAAATGTACTATTGAAGTTCTAATACTTTTCTCCTTCACCCAATGGGTCATCTTGCACATCCCTTATGATGCATGCACCCCACTTTGGAGACCACTGACCTGTATCATGCAGTCACACTGTTGCGTAAAGTATGCTGGTTTTGTCACATTTGAGATTGCCCTAAGAATCAGATCCACCCATGGCAGTTTGCAACAGAGAGCTTTTGTTTCTCCATCTCTGTCATGTCTGGGCTGTGATTGTTTACATTTTGAGAAGGGTGACTTTTTCTGCTATGATGTGATAATCTGCCTTGTAGATGAAGGTCTCAGAAACTGGTGAAGTTTTTGAAGATAGAAATGCATGCACTGCAAAAAGCTCCAGCATTGAAGAAAGAACATTTAAACATTGCCTTAAAAATGATCCCTAGGAAAGGGCTGTCATCTTGCCTTTCACCAAATGAGATTTTAAACAGGATTGGGATGTTGCATGTGCATGCCTGCATCCCTGTAGCACAGGAAGTTTCCCCAGACTTCCCCATTCATAGCAGCAGCTTGTTCATGCTTGGCTTTCATTACACAAGAAGGAGGAGGAGGTTTTGGGGGAATATTCCATTACCATAAAGGGGAGGAAGTGTTTCTGCAGCTATTGAACAAAGCAGCTGGTTAACCTCTTTCACGACCCCGGTGCAATGGTAGAGTCCCACTGCTCCTTACTAGGAGCCAGATGCTCCTCATACTACTAAAACGAAGAAGAAGGGAAAACATGTGTGCCAAAATTTACTACGGAACTGAGTAAGGTCCAGACGCCATGAGGAGCTGAGTACCTGCAATTTCTCCTGAAGTCAATTTATTTTAGAATCAGTGGCGGGGGGAAGAGGGCTGAGTGGGTAGGAAGGGGGGTGGAAGGGCAGGAAAGAGGTCTGCTCTGATTTGTGCCTAGAAACCCCCACAGAGAGGCTTAAGAAAGAAACTATGCTGTCTGGGAAGAGGTAGGTTTTTGTGTTATTCTGTATGTATACAGAACTGCTAGAAAAGGCTGTACTGTGTGGAAACTAGCCTTAGCAATTCAACTCAGACATATGCCACTATCTGCTGATAATACTTCTTTTGAGCACAAGTTTATACATTTTGGCATGCAGCGGGGTGTCTAATGTTTATTTGTGCTTTTGTATGTGTACCAGTGTTTTACATTGAAGGCAATCACAGTCCCTTGATATTGAATGTAACATGAGTTAGTTTGGCAGCAGAAGCCCAAAATTCTGCTGAATTTTGGTATATTTTCCCTTCGCTCCCAATGGGCACACTCTGCTTGAACTGTAGCTCACAGCACGCTCATTTTCTGCCATTTGTACGCGTAACCCATAGAATGGTACATACAATCAGAGGGTTATGCAGCATGCCTCATCCTTTAGCATTTCTCCACACTCAGCCCAGTGCCATTCGCAAATTGAGTAGGTAGACTCTTTTTCTTGCACTACCAACAGGCAGGAGGGCCCCAGAGAGAATTTTCCAGTCCTTTGTTTCTACGATGGAAGATGAGGTTCTCCTTTATGATAATTGAGGAACCATGGTTGATTCACCCACACCATTGCCGATTGAGTTGAGGTTTGTTAGTACCTAAAATTAAGGAAGCACCTAAGCCTCTTGTGAGATTTGATCAGGAGCGTTTAAAAGTGGAGTGCAAGTAAGCACATATGTGCTAACTTTAAGGTATGTTGCCACAGAACAGCAACACGGATTTCAGCAATGATGTGACGGGAGACTGACCGAGCACCAGTAGTTGATGCTGTTACTCCTGTACTGCCACACACTACCTTCTGGCAGGAACCTAGCAGGGCTCGCACACCCGCAGTCCCATTCGGGCATCCCCACAGAAAGACCGGCCGCAGCACGACAGCGGGGCGGACAAGGCGGTGTGCCGAGGAAAGACCCACCGGGAAAAGCCCCTTTGGAAGCGGGAGGGAGCCTGTGCAGCAAAGGCCGGGATCCAGGACGGAACCCGGTGCCGCCCAGCGCAGCGGCTGCCAGAGCACGCTGGCTCCGCGCAGTTGCTGCCGGGCGCTGCTGCGCTGGGCCGGGCCTCGGCACAGAACAGCGCTGGGGAGGGGGCCAGGCAGAGGAGGAGGGGCACGGCGGGGAGGAGCGGGCGGGCAGGGAGAAAGCAGCGGGATGAGCCCGGGGGAGGGAGGGGAGGAAGGAGCGAGGCAGCTCCTGGGAAGAGGGAGGAGGAGAAGAGAGACTCTTGTAGGAGAGCGGGATCGGGGTGAGGAGAGAAGAGAAGGAAAAGCCGCTCCCGGAGAAGGGCCTGGAGAGGAGCGGCGCTGCTCGCAGGCATCCGACTTGTAGAAGGCATCGGTCGAGGGCCAAGGGCTGCGCCCGGGGCCAGCGGACAAAGCGGCGGTGGGCGCAGAGCGAGAGGGACCTGGCGCTGGCCCATCGAGGCGGTGTCACTTACACCGGGAAAATGGTCTTTGTCCAAGTTTCCTGATGCCGGGAGAGCGGCCGGCATGGCTCTAGCGGGAAGGGCTCCTGCGAAAACTACATGAGCGATGCTGGGAAGTGGAGGGGGTGTTGCTGGAGCCCTGCAGAAGGTATTGTAGCGGGCGAGCCGGCGGGGAAGGGCATTGTGAGCCTGGGCCAAGAGAGCTGGGGAAGAGCCGTGGTCGAGGATGTCGTCGGATCTCTGCTATCAGGGCGGGGGGTGGTGGGGGAAGGGGGAACGAGTGAAAGGGATTAAGACTCCGAAGGCTGTGGGGCTTCTGCCCTTTGCTGCTGTTTGAAGGCTGTTGCTGGGACTCGGGAGTGCCCAGAGGGACCCGCCCCCGAGCACACCTCTCCTCTCTTAGGTCGTGTTGGGGCTGGGAGAGAAAAGCTCCATGAAATTGGTCACGGTTTCTCTGCTCACGGAAATTCCTGTCAAAGCCAGATCCCTTCCGCACATGCATGGGGTGCTTGGTCTGCTCCCATGGGTGGTGGTGCTCTCTGTCTCTAGCTCCTTGAAGAGCCATAGCTACATGCTTCTTTTGAAGTCTCTGAAGCAGAAAGGCAGGGGTAGATTGATGCTGCTATGGGTTCCTGATCCTCGTGAAATGATACTGTGAAGTCCGTGTGGCCTTCTCTGTAGATAGGGTTGTTTAATGCTCTTCTGGGGGACCAATCGTTGTAGGAGTACTTGTGGTAGAGAAAAATCTTATTAACCTATTTTTGAAGGAGATGATTCAAGTTACTACTACTTGGGCTAAATAAATCTGAATGTGGGAGGGGCTGTTGTGATGGTTAATTTTAAATTTGCCTTTCACGGATCCACTGAGATGATTTAACTTGCTCTGAAGTCTCTTTTGCTGTTACCACACCTGCCTTCCTTACAAGTTGTAGAAATAAGAGAGTAAAGATGGGGAAGCAAATCTGCCAAGGACATCCTTCATTAGCAGTGATATTAAGTCGTGCAGATTGATGAGGAAGGAGAGTGAAAGGGCAAACAGAAACAACAAAGTCAAGATAGTGGAAAGAGGAGCTGCCACCAGACACATCTGTTACCAGGAGATCTGCAGCCCCAGCTGGGATGAACAAGGAAGGCTCCCTTCTTCCTTGTTATGTAGGTTCTAATCAGAAACATGGAAGCTGGAAATGAGTGCACCTCTTGTTCAGTTACATCTTATGGACCAGCCCCAGCCACTAATACAAGATTTAGTGACTGGTTTTAGGCTTTTCTTCATTCCTAGTTTGAAATCATTCCAAAGCTGAGGTTCCTTTGAGAGCAAGAAAGGAAGATATAATCCACAATCTAATTATTTTTCTTTGATGTTACCTGATCTCTGTGCTGAAAAAAACCCCACGTTTTTTTCTCTGGAAGTTAATTCCCTAAAATTAACACCTTGCACCACTTCACTCTGTTTTGCTAGTGTTTTGGCAAGCCTCAGATAACTGCACATAATTGCATCCTTTACTGCATTTTGCATGTGAGTCTTCTTAGCCAAATTACACATGTGCAGTTTTTAATTCCTTGACATGTATGTATGCCCCCCTATCCACAAAACATTTTTTCTTGTCTTCTGAGTTCTCTTCTATTTGACTTTCTTGCATATCACTGAGAGCTGCACGGAATTGTTTGTATTCTGTATTGATACTTGAAAATACCACTACTTTGGGCTATTGGAGCTTGTATGAAGCAGGATTATCCTCTCTAATTTAATCTCTGAAACTGCAGAAAGGCAGGTTTTCTAGCCTTCTGAGGTTCTCAGCTCTTCCAAGCTGTTATCTGTATAAGAACAGCTTTGATTATAGAGGCTGTTTTTGGAAGCGGATGAGGTTTTCTTTTGCTCAAGGCTCCTACTGTCTCTACCTTCTGTATTTGACTTGCAGGGTGACCACTGACACAACATAAATGTGTTTTTTGGGGGAAAGGCAGCTGGTGGCTCCAAGGAGACAGCTGCTTATTCTCCAGCATGCTCCCATAGGCAGCCAGCAGATGTGCCTGACAAGAGAGCTGATCCCTCAGTCCATTGAGAATTGTCTTTATGCCTATAGAAATTCACCTCTTTGTGCCCAGGTGCAGATGTTTTTCCCTTTCCCCTTTGATACTTCATGTGCCACATGCAGACAATCATGTAAGAAATCTCCCTAATTTCTCACCCCTTACCTTGTGTGCCTCCATTAAGATAGAGTTGCTTTGAGGTCAACTCTCCTTCCGTGGATACCTGCACTGTTATGAGATTTATGCATACTTTTCCTCTGGCTTCAGGAATGCTTTCTTCTAGAGTTCTGCTCCTCCTAAAATCTGCTTCTCCTTGTTACCCATGGGTTATCCCTCAGCAGCCCCTGCGCAGAAGTTTCTCCTGAAGTCCCTACAGATGAGTGCAAAGTACTTTTAGAGGACGTTTAAGGTTGCACAGTTTAATTTCTCATTTCTGTGCCCATATTGCATATGTTTGCACACAAATAATAGAAGATGGAAGAAATAGAAACTGGTATTTATGGTCAAGCTAGATCTTTATAATGTGATCTAATCACCAAAAAGTACAGCAGTGTTACCCAAAAAGGGCACTATTGTGAAGAGGTGTTTGTTAAGAATATTCCAGATAAGCTGCTCTTGGTCATAAATAAGCTAGAAGACTCATTTCTGCGAAAAGCTGATTAAAGCTTTAGGAGGGAGCTGATGAGCATCCTGTAGTTCTGTCATTACTTTTTCTTAATGTTTTTTACTTAAACCTGCTTTAATATATTATATCTTAGTGCTTTAAGAAAGGAAAATTTGTGTTTTGTTAGGAAGGTTTTTGTCATCTTACGACAATACAGTCGACGTACTTTTTCCAGCTACTGACTCCATAAATTCAGCAGTTTTCTAACTTTTTGCAACCTTACTATTTAGCTTCTGCCTATTAAGTCTTGCACTGGACATCCCTCTTCTCTCCATATTTGCTGTCTTTGGCAACTATGCAGTGTCATGCACTTCAGGGCATGTGCACTAGTAGAGCTTACATGGATTTTGTAAATAATTCTGTAAATGTTGTACAGCAGCAAACTAGTGCTTTGTTTTGAGTGGTGCCAACGGTACTACATACACAGACCCCAAAAGGATAAAAACTCCTTAATTATTCCTGTCAGCCACGGTACCCTGACAAGTGAGCAGAAAACGTGCTGAGTAAGAAAATGCCATTTCATGTCGTTGCTCTTCTCGCATTTGATTTATACAGGGAGTTTTAAACTTAACAAAGATTAACTACACTAGTACTTGCTTCTCAGAAGCATGTCTTATGCTTTCAGGAACTATTATTTTAAGTGTACTATTAATATGTGTGGTGTTTTACAAAAACAAAACTAAAGGTGTGTACTTGATGGAGGTACTGGCGCACTATTTGGTATAGAAGATGCTGTCTTGCCTCTTCAAAAGTCACTGTGGAGTAGGCTGGTGCTCCTGTCGCAGAAGTGCTACTAGCAGATTGTTCTTGAGAACACTTCTGGGACAAGCAGTATTTTTGGAAGTCAGGCTCTTCTAGTTACTGGTTTCAGTTTTCCATTCTTCCAGAGGCCCCTGTTCATACTGCTGCTCAGGGCTTGCTTGTCAAGACCTTTTTTGTTTCAGTGTTTCACATGCATGCACCCTGTCCCCTATGCATGAATATATGCACATGCCCATGTATGCGCACAACAACAACTAAAGAGGAGGAAAAATGTGCTATCCTGGGAGTCCAGAAGATGCTGGAGACTATGAGAACACAGCCTATCCCTTCTGAAAACTATAGCCTTACATATGGAGGCTTAAGGTCATAGTTCACCTTAGGATGGAAATTCTTGCCAGCCCAGACCTGTATATTGAAACATAGATGACTTCATTTTCAGACTTCCCCCTCCCCAAGCTTGCCAAAGAAATGATTCCTCTGCTGATTCTGCAGTTTCCAAATGCATTTTTTTTATTCTGTGCCACGTCTCTGGAAAGCATCCAGTGTGTCTAAATCAGGTAATTAAACCGTAGAAGCTGGAGGCTGAGGACTACTGACTGTAACTTATTTCAGGTTTAGCATACCCATGTTCCTCCAAGTTACTGCAAAACTTTCAAAGCTCCTTGAATGATCTGATCTCTCTCCCACTTAACTGTAAAACACTCACATGATAGCTCTTTATTTGACCCGGCTGGGGCAGTGTGTAGCACACAGACCTTTAGCATCAGGCTTACCACAGGCTGTCTCAGATTCTGAGGATGTCTACAAATGGAAGCAGGGTACCTTGGCAGAACTCTCTTATCTTCCTAACTATTCTTTAAGAAAAAGGTGGGAACGTCGCAAGAGGGATATTGTTGCAGAGATTTCTGGGCAGGTCTTCAATAATTGCAATTTGGAAATTCAAATTGGTCTGTTTATAAAACCATTTGAATTTCCAAATGTTACGTTTCACTTACAGCTAGGATCAGTTTGATTCCAGTAAGCAGAATCTGAAATGTTTTCTGCACCAGAAAGATGTTTAAAATTATTCCTTCTTGGTTTCGAGCCAGGAAAAAGCTGCTGGAAGCACAGCTGGATTGGGATGATTGCCTGCAGTTGTCTCCCAGATAGTCCCTTCCCTTGTTAATGTCAGTAGGCTTTGAGCTGGTGCCAGCATCAATGGGAATGCAAACATGTACTGCCATTTTCACTTTTCAGTGAGTTTGCTAATCCTGTTTGGAGCATATGTTGTTCATAAAGGGGCTACCATATCAGCGGTTATCACTGCCATCATTATCAGGAGTGGAACAGTTCTGAGGAATGCTCCTTTCATTACTAGGGAGAGAGGATCCTAGTGGCCTTCTCCTCCAGTATCTAAGCATGTTAGAAATCAGCAAAAGTGTAGTACAGCATGATTTGAGAACAAATTGTGCTGAACTGGGTATAAATAAGTGGTCTTTTTTTAAAATCTAGCAGACAGATAGAGGCTGAGCAGACAGAAGGAATTCTTTGTAATTTGCATGTGTCTTGGTGGTGTGTTCTTGTTGTGTTCTGCTGGGGCACGTATGTGGAGTCAGATGCTGAAGAGTAATTAATTTTCTTCTGGAGCCTTACCGTAGCACCTCAGCGCCCCAGGCTGAACACCAAAAGACGTTTAGCGAAATAACGTAATGGGAATGATGCATGACTTGTGTTACTTCTTTCATTCAAAAGTACTCCCAACGCTGACGGGAAGAATCATGTTGATAATTGCATGTTTCTCATGGATAATTTTGCCTGTCTTGAGTTAGAAGAGGGTCTGCATGGTCTCAAAGAGGGCTGCAGGTTCCTGCAACTAAGGAAATCAAATTAGTGATTTGTTCACTAGATCCCTGTTACCTGAAGACAATGGTTTAAAGAATTGTTTCCTAAATAATTCTATTTATTTCGGTCTAATCATTTACCCCAAAAAGAGTGTGTGAGGTGATGGAGTGTAAAGCAAATAAACCAGTCTTTGGAAACAGAGTAAAAATAAAAAAGTTCACTTCTTTAAGCTAAAGCAAGGTTTACTCTCTTTGATAAAATAGCACCTACTGGACAACTCTTAATTGAAAGGGTCAGAATAGGGTCATTGAATTGTTGTACCTGTCTTGTTTCTCTTACTGATAGTCTGTACCAGCCTACTGTGTCTAACAGTGTTATGAAGAGTTGTGTGGAAAGAAATCAGAGTGGGAAGGGGGAGCTTGCCCTAAAACCTCAGAATGTTCTTCAAAATCAGGTTTTAGATGGTTCTTTTTAAAAAGGCTTTGCTTCCCCTCTCACCAGATCATAGGAGATCAGCTTAGTGTTCTCTGCTGTATTTTCTTTTATGCCTCTGAACCAGTAGTGTTGAAATTGACAATCCCTGGCTAATGCAAACGCACATGGGCTATTTGTATTTGACTGTGTGAACTTCTCTACCACAACACTGATGAACTGAGAGGCTCACAAAGAGCAACAGAAGTGACTACATGGAACTTTTGACATGCTATTGAAAAGAACTAGCTTAATGATGGCTGAGAAATGATTGCTCTGGAGTATCTGTACTACCTGAGAGACTATTGACAGGATCCTAGGCAATGTGGCTAAAGTAAAAGGGCTGGCCAAAATCGCCCAAAGTAAATGATTTCAGGTTCAGCATTAAGGTATGTTTTCTTCTTAGCAAGGGTCTAAGTAGATTATAGGAAGTCATGGAAGCCCTATTGTTTATGTCATTTAGAAATATAACTAGAAAAGCTTAAAGGAATATGCAGACAAAACTCCTTCAATTGACTGGGGACTGTGGGCCAGGTGTTGTCTAAATAAAGATGCCCATTCCCCTCTTTTGGTTTCTATTATTGCAGTCTTAACAGCAACTGGGAGAGGGTCTACCTTACTGACAGAAAATACATCTTGGTTCTGCTGTATTACAGCCGTGTCTGGTTGATATCCAAGGAAAGGAAATGGTGTGTTGTACTTGCTCCATTTTAAGTTTAATACTTTGCTTTTGAAGTTGGACATGGCTGTAACAAGAGCAGTAAGCCCCAGCGTTGACACTGAAATATAAATAAGCCTTTGAGGCACAGAGGAGGCAGGATGAGCTCTGAGATTTATATGTTATTGCTTTCATCTCTGGCATGAAAAATAATACAAATATGCATTCGAAAGAGATGCTATGAGCCTGAAATATGCTTCTATTATATATCCTTCTTGTAACCTGCTTGGCCTTCCATTTTCCTGTTAAGACTTTTTTCTGTTCTACTGAAGTATTAGTGGCACATAATGTTCCTATTTCCTGAGGGTGGAAACAACAAACTGGAAATGCAGGATGGAGGAGGAGGGAAGGACCTGAGAATAGAATTGGCTGCTCTGCAGGCTTTGCCAGTGACAAGTTTAAATGTTTAATGGGGCTCTCTAAACCCACTTTCACTACACATGGGCTCCCTATGGTGCTTCAGCTAGTTGTTCCACCCAGTCATTCCCTTTCAGGTCATCTCTCTTCTTTGCAGCCTTGATCTATCTCACTTCTCTTCAAGCTGCCATTTCTGCCTCGCTGCTCTCTCAACTGTCTCCTAGACAAGCGCCAATTTTGGGCAGCCTGATTCCCAAAATCAAAGCAAGAGGCTGGTCTGAGCATTGAACCAGCATGAATCATTAGTGTTGTCCTCTGCATGTCTGCTACAATGATTTATCCATATATCACCTACAAGAGGTAAAAGAAATTTAAAGACCAAGTCAGATGTTTCTGAATTTGAATAGGACCCTTATATTGTCTGTTCCTCTTCTTCAGTTCAGTCATTTTAGCAATGAGACCAAGGTACGAGGGAAGGAGAGTGAGTCTGAATGAAGATTATGGATTTAAAGGCTAGAACTGAAGAGAGAGAAACTGCAGAAACCATCTATTTTCTGAAAGTATTCCCAGAATAAATTCTAGGTCTCATAGCTCCTGTTTCTGTGTTCGTACTGTGCCTTGAGAGATTGCTACTGAGGTAGCTCCCTAGCTGTTGGTTACTGCACAGTGCAGTAACACCTCCTGCAAAATTAGTAGGACTACAGCATAGTGTAGTGTTGGTGTGCAGTTCTGTGGAGCATGATCAGCGCAGTGCAGGATTATTCTATAGTGGTTTAGTGCCTAACACAAACATGAGACTCAAACTAATGGTGGAACAGGCAGAATTCCCTTATAGGCAAACAGTGGTCACATAAGGATGAAAAACACTGTACTAGAAGTCTTCTCAGAGCCATTTTCTTCATAGCTTCCTAGTTTTGTGCATGTATTTCCACATCAAACACTCTAATTTACATGCTGGAGTTAAAGCTTGTGTGTTTTATAGTCTGTTGGTGCAGTCAGTTAAGTTTAAGGGAATCATCTTGACTGAAGATAATTTCTTATTCCCACTTCCGTTCAGGGAAGATGTTATGTTACAGGCCTCTGTTATGAACTCGAAAACTGGTATTTGCAATAGATGTGGGATGGAAGCTAAGGTGGTAGTCAACTGCATGGAGTGGAGTTGGGAGAGGAGGCTGGGACAGCAGACCAGGGCAATTAGCAAGTTAGTGAAGTGATTATGCCTCAGTTCTTTTCTGCCTTGTTTTACCAGGCATTATTTCCTTGCTTCTCTTAACAGGAGTAAAAACAGTGATGATAAATAATGATAATGATGCTAATAATTAAATAAATAAATAAATAAAATTAAATAATTAAATAAAATTAAATAATTTTGAAGTAGCTTCTATCTGCAGATGCATGCAGCAAACAATTTGAGAACCAAGTTCTATGACAGCCTAAGGCTGTGAAACTGGTTAAAATGGAAAAAAAGTAGTTATAATTAACCCTTAAATCATGAAGCACATTCTCTGAAAACCCAAGTTGCCTCCTTGAAGCCAGAAAAGAGGTTAATAAAAAGAGCAGCACCGAAATGAAGATGGTTTAATATTATTAGTTCCTTCTGTAGTCTGTTTTGAAATATCAGTTTCTGTCATGGAATGAAAGGTAACTTCAAAATGCAGGGAATTCCCAAAGAGGAATGTTATCTTTTAATTGACTGTCAGTGGCGCCATCATAAGTTTGGATATTGTGAATAGGAATAGCATGTATTTTTTGCTTATGCTAAATATTCCGTACTGTAAAACCCTCATAAAGTCAAAAGCAAAGTTAGAGATGAAGACAGTAAGTTTATTTTTACAAAAAATGATTATTTACCGCAGCTGAAGAAAAGCTTAATCCTCACTAAAGGGCTTTGCAAACTTTTGTCCATGAAGAGCAGTTTAGGAAAAGTATTCTCAGTTTGGTTTTTGCTCTCTATGCGTGTTTTGAGTGCTTGCGGGTAGATCTTGGTTCATGTATCTCTAGACATGCCCTGTAAGGCTACATTCTTAATTTAAAATGGGAAACAACATTAGTATAAAACATCCTTTTCTTAGGCTTATCTGTATCTTTTGTAAGCCACTCTTACTTTTACCCCCACCCAACACTTTGGGCGCTTGATTTGCAGATGCTTTCACAGACTTGGTGAGGAAGGGTTATTTGTTTGATTGGTGGCTTTGCTTGGCTGGCCATTGCTAACACTGTGATTGGCCTCTTCATCATTTTCCATCCATCAGCAATCAGAACTGGACATGTAATAAAACTTTAACTTCAGATTAAAAAGAAGCAAGATCAGCATTACTGAGAAGATGAGGATATGATTTTAGGGACATTCTCTTTTACGTCCCACATCCTTTGTTTAAATACTGTTCACGAAAAAGTTTTGTTTCCCTACCCTTTTTAAATGCCAAAATAAGATGCATCTTTTTCCTTGTTGTTTTCAAACTTGTTCTGTCATAAAATGACTGTGAAATTTGAAGCGTTTACTTAAACTGAGCTGTTGCAAATTGTACCGGTGAAGGAAATGTCAATTTTCAAACAATCTTTATTACCCAGCTTTTTTTCTGCATAGAAGGGAAAGTGTGTCCATCTTCAGGGATACTTCAGTCCAATCCCCTAAACATAAAGTTCTGTGCTAAGCATTTTAGAACTACAACCTTTTACACAGTGCTAGAGAAGGATTTGCTTCTATGCCCTAGTACTTGTCAAAGACCTATTTTTATCCTCTCTGAAGCCTTATGTCTTCCTTTTGTACAAGATAAAAGTATACTTGTTAAAGATAAATCATACTTGAAGTTGAAAACATCGTGTTTATTTACACATAGGTAAAAGTGCATTGCAAGGATCTGTGCAGAGTTGTACTGAGAGAAGTGTCCTGAGAACTTGCAGTAAAATTTATAAGAGCACAGTGAAACCATAACCAGTAAGTACAGCTATCTTCTCATTCCACCGGAGACGAGAAATGTGATGGGCACCTGCTGATTCTTTTCTCTCTCTCTTCTTTCTCCAGTCTCCCTTATTTACTGTATGAAAATTTGATGGGAGTAATTTCTGTATCACCACAATTCCTATTATTTTTAGGAGAGTTTCTATCAGGCAAATGATGGATAGCAGACACAACAATGCATTCATTCTATAATGTTGTCAGTATTTTAGAGTGGGATTTTGCTTCCAGATGTTAACGTTAGAAACTTGAGTCTAATTACCAATGTTTCTTTGAAAAGTACACGAATCACTATAAAAATTGCCAACTAAGTCAAATCTTGTGAGGTGGGAAGAGTTTTTATTTAGGAACTTTGTTGTACTTGATGTGCATGTAAGTAAAGTACCTAACAAGCAGGTGGGAGAAAGAATCTGTATCTTTAAAAAAAAAAAGTAAATTGCAGTAGTTTCAAGAGATCAGTGTCCATCTGGTTGGGCACAGCAGAAACATCATGGGGAGGCATTGAGAGAGCCTGTGGAAACACAGAGCAGCAGCAGTGAATGAATCTTGGTTAGGAAGAAAAACTAGGATCACAAGCAAAGCTGTGAGATTTCTCTAGCCAAGTATATATGTCATGGCAGAGAAGAAAGTCAAATGAAAGCACTGTGGTTATCTAAGGAAATGCTAACATGGCCACCTGTATGGGTTGGAAGACAGCACGAAGGCTCGGAATCTCCCCAGATAACCTTTAGGATGTACCTAAGGAGTCATCTGTAGGGGGCTGCTTAGCTGTCCATCACTCCCTTTTTTTAATTAGTGCAGATATTAGGTACCCACTGAAGATGATTCAGCTCAGTTCACTGACTGTAGAGTGATTATGCTTCTAACCTGGGCACTGTATCTGAGCCTCAAGGGCTTAAAAAAAGTCATCTCTTCCTTTCAAGGGCTGTGTAAGTTCTTAACTTATATCCCACCAGGAAATGCATAATCAGAGCATGGAAGATCATCTTCAAGACTCCTGTTGTTTCCATGGTAAACAAGGAAATAAATAGCTTTCTTTGGAGAGCATTCAAAAATCAGCCTTTGGATTGTCATTGTAAACTTAAGGAATCCCAAAAGACACAGGCACAACCTTATTTAGATAATCTGTAAGAAACAAATGATCAAGCTGGCTAGAGGAAATCTTTTATGAAGTATGTTGTTGAGAAAGAATTCCTTTAAGGTTAGTTATACATTAACACCTATAGCATTCATCTCCAAATTAAATTAATAAACTGAATGGGCCATAAAAAAATATCCCCAAGGCTTTGTAACAAATTCCACTCTCGGATATTTTTAAAATATTTTGGAGTCATTCAAAATAATCTCAGACAGTAACAGAGGACAGAAGGATATTCAGCAACTATTGAAACGATTTCTATATTTAATGAAACATTTCTCTGTGCTGCTGTATGTGTCCCAGTCATAAATTCTTTTAAAAACCACATTAACTCCATAATATTAAAATCCTGAGCGATAAATGATATGTGGCTTTCTCCCCATTTACTTCCTGTTTGGGTTGTAGAAAGATTTCTATGAATACCAGTTAGTGTAATTATTGTCTAGGAAAGGTAGGCAATGTTATGTCATGCTCAAACAGTTGCACAGGCATTGAGTAACAGTTCTTCACAACAGCATTGCAACGTTTATCCTAGTGGCCGTAGCTGCAAGGGCACCTCAGTGGTGAAGGAGCAATTATTGTAGGAGAGAACTGGGGGGAAAGGAGGAGGTAAGGCCTCTTGGTTGGTGTATAACACTGTCATAGTTACCTATTTATCATGAATGAGAAGAAGTATTAATTCCACTTTTTGTACTCTGCCTAAATGTGATGAATCGGTGTGCAGTACAAATTAATAGGACTTGCAGTTTATTGACTATGCCAGATGTTGTACTCATTTATCTTTTTAATGCTTCTAACTGAGAGATAATATTAAGCTGTTATGAGTCATAGTGCAAAATGTGCAAGAGGTGGAAAGACTGTGCCTGCAAAGGTACAGCATTCTTCTCTGCCCTGAAGAAGTGTTGCATCTAGATGCTTTGTGTGAGAAAGAAGTATGACAAATATGATGGAAATCTGTTGAATTGAGTGTTGCAGAAGGAAGCTATACCCATATAATGATTTCTAGTGTGAAACAGGCCTGGAGGACTTAATTAACAGTGAAGGAGGAAGAAGCATTGTTCCAGTGGGAGACAACAAGGTGATTTGGAAAAGTTCTTGCAACAGCTAAGAGGAATAGAAAGAGTAAAAATCTGGCATTTGTATCATTTCAGCTTCAACTAGTAGAACAATTTTAAATAGATAGAAGTACTTTGTTGCACAGGGATAGGTATCTTTTCAAATCTGTTGCAAGGTCAAAACAAGGATTAGATAAATTCCTAAAGAGATACTAAAGAGAATGGATTGGGGTATACACTCTAGCAACCCTACTCTTGTACTTGTGGATGTTGGAGGAATAGTGGGGGAGTGGACCACATAGAGGCCTAGCTTGCAAGCTGTCCCCAAATAGCACCTCTTCTCGCACTGAAGACACAGAGAAAATGTGGGTTAGATGGACATTAATCTGCTTCAGTGTTCGTGTGTTTTGAAAAGTAGTTTGCACTAAAGCACACATAACTCTTGTTCTCTTGACTGCACATTCAAAACCACAGCAAGTGTTTTTCCAGTAAGGAAGGCTCTCGGGAACTCTTGATTAAGAACTGTCAATTTTTATATTGTGTTGACAGCCCCATTGTTTCCTATGGCTTCCATGCCTCCTGGGAATAAGATACTTGGACCAATACTAGAGGTGGGGATTTCTTCAAAGTAGTGCAGGATGGAGCAAGCTCCTTGCAGTGGATCAAGCTCCTGTCAGCTTTTAGGGAATAGAATATTGGAACTGCCCTTAGGTCTTGTGTAGAAATTAGAGGCTATGGCACTAACAGTTCCTTCTGCTGCCTCTGCTTTGCTCTGATTTCACAGAACTCAAAGAAACAGCTACATTCCATTCATGGAGAAGAAGAAACTGTCAGGCCCTCATCTTTTCACCAGGAGGCTTGTGCAGTGCCTGAGCAAACTAGCTTAATTCTTAATCCTAAATGCCTAATTCCTCCTCTGAGCCCAGACAGGTGCATTGTTCAGATGAAAGCTTAACTGCTATTTTATGTTAAGTTCTGCAGCGTTGAATCAAAAGGATTAGAAAGCAAGAGGTTTTCTTTAAAGCTTAGGTCCAGCAGAACCTGTGACCAGCAGAGAATTAATACAGTTTATGTAGTTGTCACTGTTCTTGATCAGTCTTGGGGTGCCAAGGAAACCCAGAAAAAAAAACCTCAGTCCGTTCCAAGGAGATCTCTCTTAGATTTGCCATGTGCGTTACCACCTCCATCAAGACTGAAGACGTAAGCCATTGCGATGCTCTAAAATGACTACGCAAACCTAGAAGCAAATCTGCTTCCTTTCTAATAAAAACAAATGCACTGATGGAAGAGAATTTCGAATCAATGCCTGACCCATTTAGCAGCACTAGTGCCCTGTGGCTCTTAAGGTGTCGTCATTGAGAATGCTTGAACTTTGAGGGAATCCTTTATTTGCATATGGAAACCACTGCAGCAGTACTGGCTGCGTGAAATACTTCGTGTTTGCCACAGTTTACATGCAGGATGGGCACACTGCAGTGCCCTTTGTGACAGAAATCTCTCAAGCACAGACCTGTACAAGTGTCTGTTGTCCCAGTAAATACGGGAGCACTATCACTATCTGTCCTGTAGCACTGAGCATCATTTCTCTGAAGCCTGTACTAAAGTGTTCCCACTTCAAATTGAGTTCAGAAAAAGTGAGAAATCACAGCACTGGCTTGGTCTGGTGAGAAGAAACAGGCTGTAAACACTGCCAGTTAAGCCAGGCATACTGTGTTTCACATTCAAGGCTTTCCAGCTGAAATGGTTTGTGTTTACAGTATTGTGTAGAAGAAGCCTTGAGATGCTGGGCAAAAGCTAATTCTTCTATTGAGATGTACAATGAAGAGAGCAAGGGAGATCCTGAATGTATATATATAGGGAAGAAAACAAGATCCCAGTAGTCATTCAGCACAGGAACAGATGCCCAAAGCAGCTGAGGAATCTCCATGTGTGGAGATGTTCAAACTCGCCTTGAAAATTTTCCTGAAGAATTCTGCTGCCCTGCTGGTTGTTCAGCTAAGAAACCAGGGGGTTTGGAAATACTGGTGATGATTGTATTCATTGCTCTTACTGGGATCTTGAACATAGTTACATTTTGGTAATCCAGATACCACAGTGATGGTGCCAAAGTAAAAAAACATGATAGCATTGGTGAATAATGTAAGATAACTTGGAGACTTCCATCTCTCATCTCATGGAGCTTGATACTAAAGCAAAGGCAATATATAAATGGTCTTTTCTGACGGGTTGGGATCTTCACTGTTTTATAGCGTTGAATCATTAAAAACATTTGGATCCTCAGGAACTGTCGTGCTTTTCAAATACTGTATGGTTTTCTGGACTTGCAGGCAGTTGGAGATCATTCTACTGGCAGTATATACCCAAGGCAGTATATACCCAAAAAATGGTTTCATGGAAGGGTTAGCATAAGAAGGATTGACAGCTGGATAGCAAGTTCTATGTAGCTGGAAGAGAGCGAGCTTGAGAAAGGGCATTTAAGGAAGTTTGTTGAAGGATCCTGTGCATGGAAGGTGTATTACTTTGCAGTAGGATTTGAAGGAGAATGGGGGATGGTGTATTCTGTAGCAAGGAGAAATCTGTCTGAAACCGGTTTTGGAAGAAGTAACAAGCAGAGAAGGCCATGGAAGGGTGCTTGTGTGGACAAGAGAAGAGGGTGGTTTAAAAGTTGTGATGGTTTGAGGTTTCTGTTTAAGTAGTTGGGTGTAGGGAAGAAATAGTAGGAGAACTAAAGAATGAAAGATGAGTGTCTTTGGGTGTAGTCAGATTCTGCATACATCAAGTGCTGGGGGGAAGGGCAGGGCAATTTAGGGTTTGGTACTCTTTAATTCAGAGAGGCTGGTACTTCCCTCCTACTCTCCCTTAAATGCTTCCATAATGTTCTCCTCTACCCTTCATGATGGAGTAAGCGTTTTTCACTGAGGTGTGGAAGAGGCACAACCAAAAGGAAAGAAAAGTTTTACCTTTTTTAACTGCTAAATCAAACCCAGCTTTTTGGTTTCACCACAGTTCCTTTCAGTGAAAAACAGTTTTCCAGTGTCATTCAGAGAAAGGCTGTATGATGCCTCATGAAGAGTGGTGCAAAATTACTGGGATACACTGTCTGCCAGGGTAAGCCGAACAGATGTTGTGAGAGAAAAGTGCAGGTAGGATGGAAGGAGAACAACTGGTTTTCTTGGTGCCAGAAATAATTTTGTGTCTGCTTCTTGGTAGTAGGGGTTTTTAGTTCCATCTGTTTTGTGGTAGCAAACTGATTTCTACCTTACTTATTATCCAGTAATTTCAAGATGTTAGCTGAAGATCCAGCAGCCAGAGCATATTTGGGTTCTGTTTCCCCTCTGCTATTCTCCCATTTAATCTTCATTTTTCCTCATTTATGCTTAATTGATTTTATTTTTTGCTTTCCTCACAAATAATGAATCAAAGCTTTTGCTTCTTCATGAGGTCCTTTAGTTTCCTTATGTTTTAGTGATGCCCAGGGTGCCTTTGATTCATCTGTGTTTGGTGCTGTAGCTTCTGATTATGGGCAGTGTAAGAGAGAACTATTCCATCCTGTCCAGTAATTTCTTCCCCTTTTTAGTAAAGCAAATAAAATTGCATTCCATTGCTTATTTGCCTACTCTTCAGGCTGCTTTTTTCTCTGCTATGCCGATCTTGCTCAAATTCCCCATTGCTAGGTTTTCAGATAATTGCAGCGAGGCTGCCCCTTTTAATTACAACTCTTTTCTCCCCTATTTCAGCCCAGTTATTGAGCCATTTCTCCATATTGCCTGAGATATTTTTCTTTCTCCTTAGCTACGCTTCATTGTCTCACTGAAGACATTGAAGTGTTTTCAATGCTCTGCACTAACGGGACCTAAAGAAACAATACACACTGGCTTTTTGCATGTAACCTACATATTACCATGATATTTGTCTGCTGGGCTGAGAATTGGGCATATGGAGCCAGAAATACCTTGCTTGATCTAATGCAGTGCTGGATTAGGCTACACACTGCTCCCTGACTGTGAGATAAGCCTTTATATCAGTTTGTCACCCATGACATATTAATGGGAAAAAACCTGTCCAGCTTCAATAGTGTTTGTACAGTCATATGCTGAAAGGGATAAATGCCTGTGTCTGAAATGCAATTACAAGTGTGTTGGCAGTGCAGATTTGTATTGTCATAAATAGCAAAAACTCCTGTCATGGCTGCTGCCCTGCAGAGTCCTGAAAAGGCAAAGTGTAAATTATAAGAGACAGAACTTGGAAAGCATACAGGGGAAATAGAATGCAGACCTTCCAAGAGACATTGCCAAAGATGCAAAGGGTCGGAGCTTAATGAAGAATACAGCCTATACTGTGGAACAAATTAACATTGATCTGGGAACTCCACTCTCACTGATGCCTTCAATATATCAAAATCTGTGTGTACTGACAGTGTACAAAACAACTGGGACTGAAGTCTTGAGGGGTGGGAGGGCGTGGGTATATGATAAACACTGGGTCTGGGCTACTCTTTTTCACCTGTATCTTGGAAGTAGTAAATGATGGAGTGGGTGTAAGAAACCTGCCAGTTTATTATTGTGACCTGATTTCTCTTTCCACCCTCTGTTTTTTGTTAACCAGTATTTCTGTGCGAAGGACTCTGTGCTTTGATTTGGGAAGATATTAAAACGCTCCAAGAAATCTCTGGCCACTTCAAGTCAGTGGTGTTTGTTTTTTGGAGATGGTGGTATCTACACAGAGTCTTCATGGATTCTAATGCTGGCATCAGTTCAAGGAGAGTGGTGGGAATGGGTTCGCTCTGGATGGTCTGCTGCTTTCATCTAGTAACCTCACTAGAAGGTAAGAACAAATTTGGTATAATGCAACAACTCCACAGCATTTTCTCTAGAGACAAAAGTGTGCTTACCAACATGCTTATCCTATTCCAGATGAGCATTGGGCACATGACTTTGTTTGATGGTTGATCGCTATCTCATGAGATGTAAAAAGATACTAGTATTTTTTCTAGTGGGACAGGCAAACAGTCTTATGAAGGACCATTAATGAACATTTTTACTAGCTATCTTAGAAGTTACAGTAGCAAAGAATAATTTTTTTTGCCCTGGGAATAAGCTCCTTGTTTATGCTTTGCATGTATTTGATTCCTGTTCTTGCACCATGTTTGTTCTTTGCAACAATCTCTCTATGTTTATGCTGTTCTGCAGGGCAGCATCCAGTGGGCTGAAATCAGGATTTTTTGTCTCTAGCATCTGAACAACTGACCTATATATATATATATGGAGAGAATGCTTTGCGTTAACGAGAAGAGGCAGTTTGTGTTCAACCAGCAGAGGAGAGGAGGGAGAGAGCAGTGAAGACAGGGTAGAAAAAAGGTGGACAGGGGAAAAGAGAGGCCAAGAAAATGGGAGGAGAAAGAAGACATTATAGGAGGGAGCATGATGAGAGCAAGATGTAAAATGAGAACTGTAGGAGAGGGTTAGAGAAGGGCGGAGGTATTGTAAACAATCCTCTTGTTTGTTCCAAGAAATACCCTTGCAGCTACATGTGCTCAGTGAACTGCACTGTTCTGTGGTAAATGTTCATCTCTTGCGTATGTGAAAGCCTCTGAAAAAAGAGAGGGAGAGGAAATCAAAGAGAGACAAGGAAGGAAAAACCTTCCCTAGAGGAAGGGAAAGGAGCATAGTGTGAGATCTAAGAAAAAGGTGGAGATTTGGAAGATGGTGATGAAGAGGAAAGCTTGTTAAAGCATCCTTTCTCTTAGTAGGAGGGGAATGAAGGGGAAGGTTCAGAAAGGAAATAATTGATGTAAGATTATAATACAAATTCTTAAATCTCTGCAACGCTGTTAATCGTGATTTAAAAGTGATTTTATAAAGCACTGTGTTATTCCTTAGTGTGACTGGTAGAGGAATTTAGATAGAAAAGGGAGGGGAAAATGTCCATTCTGTGCAAATATGAAGTAACTCAGTGATGCCTATAGGAACTGACATTTTTGGAATTCAGTGATCACTCCCATAAGTATGTGGAGTTTAGAAAACACAGTGTGATACAGCTTCATAGATCACATGGTTGAATTGTCTGGGTTAAAATAGGACAGTAAAATTCTGCCTATGGAGATGAAGCAGTAAAGGCATGCAGTGAGCTGAATTTTAACTCTCAGTTCAGAGTCAGGGGAATCAGCAGCTTGCATTATGACTGTTCTACATGGTCCTAGGATTGAACTCTAAGGACTGTGTAATTACCTCTAATTTGCATCTCAGAGGTAAGTGTTTTTGTTGTGGTCAAGAAACAAAGAAGAATTATGCATTGGGGATGGAAAGTCTGATGATAACTATGTAGAAGGTTTTGCTTTACTACACAGTTATCCATAAGGAATCAAAAAGGCCCATGGCCATTTTTTTGACTCATTATCATATATAGTAGAAACTTGAACTAGGTGTTTCAGATAGAAGTTGAAAAATATATGTTATATCCACTATGGTCTTTAGTTTTTGTAAGGTTTCTTGTAAGTTTTAGGTGGTGTCTAAAATACATCTTGCCTCTAACTGTAGAGGATTGAAAATCAATCAAGATATTTTTTCTTTGAAGTGTTTCTCAGCCATTTGAGTTAGATTTAAACAGCCTGAAAGTAAATCATTTTTTGTCTCAAACTAAGCTTTGTTTGAAATTTTCTAACAGGAAAAATAGTGTTGTTAAAACATTAATGTAAATTGTTAAGAATAGCAGGGGAAGAAAAGTACTGAAAGTATTCAAATCATCATGAATAGAGTAAATACTTTTTATGCAGAATGCTTTTCAGATATAAGGAAGGCAGTACCCTTTTGCAGGACTTAATGGGACTTTAAACCCCTTCATGATTCAAAAGTAAAGAAGTTCTTGTGAACAACTGAAAATGTTTTTCTGGTTGCTGTTGTTGTTGATGATGCATAAAAAGGAATTAGGCTGAACTAATTTGGTACAGATCTACTATTTGGACACACTGATTTCACTAGGCATGAGCATGTCTATCCAGAGTTTTCCAATGATGATTTTTAGACTAGGAAAAAACCTTCATGGAAAGCATGAGGAAAAACTGTTTTGCAAACGGAAGACATTTGTAAACATATTATTTTGGCTATAATTATAGAATCATAGAATTGTTAGGGTTGGAAAGGACCGTAAGATCATCTAGTTCCAGACCCCCTGCTGTGAGCAGGGGCATCTTGCACTGAACCATGTCACCCAAAACCCCATCCAACCTGGCCTTGATCACTGCCAGGGGCGGAGCATTCACAACTAATAAAAGGAAACAAGACTGCACAGAAGTTTTTCGTAAGATTACATTTCCCAGTGTTTATGGCTCTGCAAGAGTTTTTGAGGTTTTAGTTTTGGAAACGTTTGTGAGCTACACGCTGGGTGAAAAAATACCTTCCCCCCCCCTCAAAAATATGTATAGAAATACACAGAAATTTTATTTCTGTGAGTATCTATATCTGTACTGTAATTACTGTCTACAGTTTTATCATTTTTGTAGGTTAACCTTCCCAACTTTGAAAGTTAGTTAGTGATGAATAGAATTTAAGAATGCCTGATGGGCTACAGTCACGGTAACTGAAAGCAAGTGATAACTTGCTAATGAAATAGTTCTTACTAGGGCACAGAGTTGAATATTGGTTTTGCTTTGACTGTGTTATAAATGTTTACAGCCGTAAACACAAGCGGAGTTCATTTTGCAGAACTCATTAATTACGTTCCAGAGGAATTATGTGTTCTGCATGTGAGAGACTGCATTTATTTTACAGGAAACTCTCCAGCCTGCAGGGTGGCTGGGCAGCCTTTCTAAACATCTTCCACAAGTTCAAGATGGAGGATAATTCTTCTGCTTTGGGAGAAACTTTTTGCATTAGAAGTGTCTCCTTGGCAGAAGGGAATATACAAGAAAAACATTGTGAGATCAGGCAGTCTTATTTCATTGTTTTCCCTATGTTTTCTGTGAACTGGTTGTTGTCTTGGGTTCATGAAAATAATGTATTAATTGCTCAAATTGGCTTGACTTTGAAGTGGAGGAAAATCATATCATTACATATCCTCAAAGGTAATCTTCAGAGTGAAAAATGCGATTGCCTTTTGTTTTGTTATATACAAAGAAACATTTAAATAGATGGTTTTTTACTTCAAGGGGGGAAAAGTAGAATTCGCTTTTTACTTCAGTTGCTTGTGATTCATATGAGTTATAAAATCCTAACAAAGATGCCAAAATCTTTGCCACGTGCTTGAAAAGCCCAGGAAAGAGGAATCTCCTGTTGTGGACATTCAGAAGGTGAATGGGACTGGGCTGGATGTGCAGTTTGTTTGTAAGAGGAGGGGTATCTCGGTTATTTCATCGGTCAGTCTCAATGGCTCTACTTGATTAGTTTTCTTCCATAACAGATTACACTGTAGTCCCTGTGCTAGGACATCCTCATTCCCTGGTATGTACCATAACCCTGTGTTGAAGCTGTTCACAAGCTGCAGGCTAGCTGTTGCTGCTTGGATGCCAGTAAGTCAGTAGAGGCTGTTCATGCTGCAACTAACACTTTTTATATTCAAAGCTAATTAAAAGTTCAAAGAAAAGGAACAGCCTTCTTGTAATATATGTAATCAGGGACTTTCAGTACATGCTTCAGTAAAGCCTTGGAAGACCCAAATTCACATCACACTGTACTGTCATCAGAGGTAGCCAGTTGATGGCAGTGGCAGCTGGATAAGTTCTAGACTCAATCGTGGGTGTTTGCAGAACAAATCTCTTAAGCTGTGGAAGAGTACATATTGTATTGTATGACTAGGAAATTTGTAGGTGAAAATTGAATTTGATTGCATCTGCAAAGTTGGAACTAAGCATTTAATGGTTTGGGGGTTTTTTTATTTATTTCCTGGTGTTTGCATTTCCGGACATCAGCAGAGGAATTAGTGCAACAAGCTAATTCTGGCGGTTTCCCTAGGGCTTTAACAAAAGAGTAGGGGAGGTAAAGAGAAAAATACAGTCATTCATAAAGCTTAAAAGCTGTGCCACCTGGCAAATAGCTGTGTATTTCCATATCATAGACCATTTGGCTGTCATTTCTCTCTTTCACAGATGGCATGTAACTCCTGATTGTGGTGTGAGAATTCCTTCATGTGGATGACAACTTTGATGTTCTGACAATGTCAACATTTTGATCTGACATAGAGAGTAGTTAAAAAATATATACTTCATGAAACTCACTGAATACATATCCCACTGGCCCCAAATAGCTTTTTTTATGAATTGCTTATGAGTACAGAAGTAATACAGGAATATTCATTGCAGGAATATTTTCACAATGTAGGTTTATCCAAGAAAAAAAAAAATCAAACTCATTTGTCTTATATAGGATGGTTTTATATATATTCTCTTCTATTAGGAGGCATATTTTATAACTCTATAGCTTGTGTTTCATGTTAAGTCATAGCTGACTTTTAGAAAATAACAGCAATTGTTGAGTAGATATGAACAAGTAAGATCTTTGGGCTATTTTTGTTTGGTTTTTTACTTGTTTCATCAACTAATTCTTGAAAAATAAAATACTTGTTACAGATGCATATGTCATTAGCCACTTCATCGCAACAGCTAGTTTGTTTAGTTTTGGCAGAAGTTCTAGTGTATTCAAGGCTTCCCAAAGGTTTCACTGTATTCTCCAAGTGATAGCCCCCATATATATAAATGTATTTGCTCATCTGTTTGATAAAAGGCTCCTCTCCCCACACTCAAAGGAGCACAGAGGAACAATGTAAAGCATGGGAACCTGAGTAACCTAGTAGAGAAATAAGCACCCTGACCTAGCTTCTCCCGGGACTGCCACAGGAGTGTGATCTGCCCATTGAGTGGGAATGGAACCCATTAAGATAAGTCAGTGGAAGCGCTCTCTAGAACACCTTGCAGAATGAGGGTGATTACTGCCCACAGGGACATGGGACTTATGTGATGTAGGGAAGATCATTTGGGGCTTCTGCAAAACTTCCCTCCCCTTTAGGGGAGGAACCATAGGTGGGGAAAGGGAGGGATTGAGGTGGTTTGGGGGAGGATCAAGAGTGAGAAAATAGAGAAATAAGAGGCTGGTCATGTGTAAACAGGCTGCTGGTCAGTATGCCTGTCAGGCTGTGACCTGCACCTGATCACCACAGTCTGTCCTATCTTCTTATTAAATTCAGTTTTTCACTAGTTACCTGGGTGAGGGGGCTTTATTTTGTGTGTATATGTCTATATGGCGTTTAAATGACAGCAACTGGAGAGGCTGGAGTAGATGAAAATCAAGTGCCAGGAACTCAAGTTGAACCACAGGTCATAGGATCAGTGCATCTGTGATGCCAGCATCTGGAGTGAGCAAGCTTATATGAGTGAATCTGTTATCTCTAGCAAATATCAAGCCAGACTAGCTGTTTAGTAGAGTAAATGGGTTGGGAAGCCAGGGGTGGACTAGAGAGACCTGTTTGTATGTGTGTGTGTCTAAGCAAGTTAGCTCGAGGAGTTATCTACCAAAGGGATCAGGAGGTCCAGGCCAACTACTGGAGATACCTGAAGTTCTGGGGTTCCCTGAGAGTCTTGTCTGTGTATTGCATGTCTCTGTGCAGATGGAGAAAAGACAATCCAAGGGCCAGATCCTGGGTAGGCTGAGTGTCCAAGACCAGTAACTGGAGGGATCTATAGCGTGTGTGCTTGAGCATGTGTTTGTATGTGTAAGTATGTATTCTATGGAGTGGGGCAGCACTACAGCAACTGGCTGCATGCCTTGGAGGCTCACATGTCCAAGTGCCAGCAACCTAGTAGAAGGAAGAATCCAGGGCCACCTACTGGGTAGACTGCATGCCTAAAGCCAGTTGGTAAAGGATCCATAGTGTGCCTGTGTGTGAATGGATGTATCAGTGGGTGAGGGTGTCTGAAACTAGGAACAGGAGTGGGGCTGCAAGCTTCGGGTGCTTATATGTGTAGGTGCCAGCAAATGGAGAGACCGCAGATCCAGAGGTCAGCTGCTGGGGACTGAATGTTTAAGGACAGTTGTTGCAGGGATCCATATTATATATAAATGCATATATATTTCCCACTAACAGACCTTCACCCTGACCAGTCAGAAAGGGGAGCAGGATGAGACCGTTGGTGGTGCTGTTTCTGTTTGCATGACTGGTGAGTGTTTCTGTCTGTGTTGATCTTCGTAGCTGGCTGTATATATGCAGTGCCTGCATGTGTTTGTGTGTGTGCCTATTGGGAATACCCACTCAACCTTGCTATTGGTTGGACCTGTGGACGTGGAGCTGCAGCAGCCTTGCTTACACGAGGTTACTGGATTTAGCAGCCCCTAAAAATATATTTGTACAAGCTCAGAGAATGCTTTCTCTTTACAACCCTTTTAGAGAGCATTTGCAATCTTCCTACTTCTTCATGTTCGAGGTATGATCATATAAGGCAGAACAAACCCACTAATATTTCAATTCTTTTCAAGAAGTCTGTTAAGCCAGAGAGCTTTGCTGCTTGAGGCATTCAGCTGCATAGCAAAGCAAAGTCTCTGAGTGTTACCTTTTACCCTAGTGCCCTTTGCCTTATCTACCAATGTACATGAACATCTGGATATATTCAGAATTCAGCTGGACAAGGCCTTGAGCAAAATACTGTAATTTAGCCTGGCCTTGAGAGGGGTGTTGATCAAGATGACCTCTATACCTCCCTTCCAGCTTGTTTCATTCTGTGATTCTATGGTGTGGTCATTCTTAGCCCCAGCCTCCTTATCCCAGAGGTAAGGGGATTCTTTCGCTGTCTTCTCAGTATCAACTTTTTTTTCAGTGGTTATGGTTTGCCTAGACTTGGATTGTATAATTCCCTCTTGCACCATTCCACTGTTAAGACACTGAGGGCAAGTGTTCTTCAATCCAGAAAGCTGGCCATCTCTGCAATCCAAAAAGCTGTTAGAACATGTCTGCCTTCATGAAGGTTGTACCGGGGTCAATCATCTTTGGATGAATTGTCATCCACTTGCATCAGGGAACATTTTACCTGTAAGACAAGCACTGAACTGTCTTGCTTGAAAGTATAGGCTAACCAAAATCTGAAAATCATTGACATGCCTATTCTGAACAGCCTGGTCTGTAAAAGCAACTTCCAACCTCTGCCCAGTTGATCTTCATGTTGACATTATAGTATAGTGTAGTGTTGACATTATACTGTCATGTTGACAGTATAGTATAGTGTAGCCCAAGAGATTGGTTTGTGGTGTTAAGTATAGACTGGTATTAGCATAAATCTTTGGGATTTATATTTCACCCTGGACTGCAAGAGCTGAGGACACTGAAATGAGAGTGTAGTTAATTCTGAATTTTGTTTGAAGAGTGTAATGAATCCATTTGACTCTTCTATAAAAAATGTGGTTTTTTTAATTCAGGGAAGAGAAATAGAGGAGAATATTTCATCAGCTACTTTTCTTTGAACTAAAATAAGTCTAATAAGAAATTGGAATCTCATTCTTCAAAAAATGTGAGATTAAAGCAGGAATCAAAGAATTGTCGTCATTTCATGTTTAAAAACTCCAGATTACTCAGATGCCTTAATTGTTCTTCATTTTTAATCTGGAGTGGAATATTGTTCAGTTGATACTCTGAGGTCACCTCAAGTCATTTGTATCCAGCAGCATCATAGACTGGCGTGGGTCTGATCTGAAATTGCAAAACCCTTTATTTTGAGCAGCATAGAAAAGGTGTAAACCATTTTTCTTCCAGGTTGGTAAATTCAGCTGAACAGATCATTGCTATCTGTACTTTAGAACAGCAGAATACTGGTCTTGCCCAGCACAGTGAGGATGTGGAATGCTACATCAGTACTAATAAAGTGTCATAATGAAGGCTTATACCTGTGCACTTCTATGTAGTCATTCATACAGTTAAATTATTAGCACAGTCACAGGTTTGGCCCATGCCAACTAACCTTACCCTAAACAGTGCTTAGGCATAGATCAGAGGTTAGGGTGGACTTAGGTCCATTTCTGAGAGATGGTTTGGATGCAGCCATGCACTTCTGCGGGGTTGGAGTTTTTAGCCATGTGGACATAAACCATAGTGTGCCTGTTGTCCTCAGCATTAGAAAGCAGTCTGACAGCTTGTTAGGTGTATGAGTGTACATGCAGCTAGTGTGACTGGGGATCTGATTCAAGGCATACAGCTAGTACAAGAGAGAGAAAAAGAATGAAAATAGCGAGGGACTTTTGACAGTCGGTCATCAAATAAGATTTACGCCCACAACATTCTTGTGTACTTTTCTTGGGTTTCTAATGCTTCCTGACTTAATTTATTCACTGTGAGATGGACAGTTCTGTCTGTTTCAGGCTGCCTGTATCTGTTCATCTGTGAAATACTCAGGTGCTTGATAAAGATTACCCTGCCCACTGGTGAGAAGCCATCTCAAAAATGTACTTCCTGCTGATTATGGCAGAGCTCAGGCTGTTGAGAAGTCTTTTCTATTTTCTCTCTTCCTTCCTTTCAAACTTTTTATCTGGCTTTCCATGCCCTGGTTAACTTTATTTTATTTTGTCTTTGAGCTTCCATGGGATAGTTGCATTATACTTTGTTAAATGGGAGAGCCAGACCTGATTGGAAAAAAAGGTTCTTTCTTTAATGAAAAATGACCTTGTACATTATTCCAGTATATCAAAGCCAGGTTTGGGAACTCAGTGGCACAGTACTGACATACCAGAGTGCTCCTCCTGTGCCAAACTCTGCAATTGAGACAGTAATGTGCACGGGGGAATGCCAAGTCCCTCTGCTGCCAGGACAGCTTAGGGGAAGACTATGCCTTAAGGAGCATAGGCCTTTCGCAGATGTTTTGCTGCTCAAAGGAGCCACCTGAGCTGAGCTATCAATGGGTACCATGCTGCTCAGCATTTCGTGAGGCCTGTTAGGTTGTGCTTTAGCTTTAACCAATAGCTCTTTCCAGTTCTGGCAAAGTATCCAGCCCAGATATTTTGCACTTTTAAAGCAAGGAACGGCATCGGCTCTTCACGAAGGTCTAAGAAATAAATGATCTCCTGTAGGAATATAGAGAACCTCAGTTTGGGGACGTCAGTGAAGCCTAAGGTCTAGATAAACTTGCTCACTTGATCGTGTCTGTTTTAGGATGAGTCTAGCCTTTCCTTTACACTGATTAATGTGGAATGAATCCCCAGGAGCACTGACAGGGATAGTGAAGTCAGCAATCCATAATTTGGAAATAGAAAGTATTGAGGATCTCTCCTGTGTAAGACATTGACAATCATATCATTAAACCTCTGCAAGGGGAATAATGAATCTTGTTTGTAAATAAGCTGGATATTCCTGTTGGGTTTTGGTTTTTTTCTGTTTGTTTTGGGGGACTTTTTTTTTAAACAAAGCAACAAGATAGAAAAAATAAAATAAGCAAACAAAAGGGACTTTTCAGAGTTTTAAGGAAAAACAGGTGATTTGTCCAGTATCTATCAACACAAGTAAATACCTATTGGATGGAGTCTTTCTTCCCCTGTGTCCTTACTATAAATGTACACAGAAAAGCACACATACTTGCGTATCAGTAACTTCCAGGGTAGTGTCAGACATTGACATTCAATTCTGGAGAATACTGTGTGTATAGCATGCACTGTCTTTGTCCCTGGACAGAGAATAGCATCTCTAAGAGCAGTCAAGGCTAGTATCTGCCTGTCATGGTTTAACCCCAGCGTAAGCAGCCACTGGTTCACTCTTTCCCCTCCCCCCTGGTGGGATGGGGAGGAGAATTGGGAAAAAAAGTAAAGCCCATGGGTTGAAATAAGAACAGTTTAATAGTTAAAGTACAACATAATACTAATAATGAAAAGGGAAGTAACAAGGAGAGAGAGAAAACTAAAAGTGGGAGGGAACAAAACCAAAACAAAAAACCCCAAACAAACGACAGTGATGCCCAATACAATTGCTCAGCACCCGCTGACCAATACCCAGCCTGACCCAGCCACCAATTGCTCCCTTCTGGGTAACTTCCCTTCCATGATGCGCTGTGCTATGGAATACCCCTTTGAGTAGTTTGGGTGAGGTGTCCTGTCTCTGCTTCCTCCCAGCTTCCCGTGCCCCTCCTCACTGCAGAGCATGAAACTGAAAAGTCCTTGATCAGGGTAGGCGATACTGAGCAACAACTAAAGCATCAGTGTGTTATCAGAGTTATTCTCACACTAAAGCCAAACCACAGCCCTGTACCAGCTGCTGGGAAGAAAGTTAACTCAGGAAACTGTCATCAGTGGTAGATGCAGTAACAATGGAAATGTAGACTAGTTGTGGGAATAAATTAGGCCTGTGAAGTTCTGTGTGTGCCCTACTCCTGAGCAGTACAATGCAAGAGACTATTTGATACTGATTTTCTGATAAAGCGGGACTCGTACACAGGTTTGCAGCCTAATTAATTCCCAGCTCCAGAACAAGGTGAATCCATTACAGGATCAGCTGGGTCATCATCCTAAACTCCCACAGAAATTTGGTTCCAGAGCTGGAAGCAAAAGTGTCTTGGCCTCGTGTCCATGTTTATACCTGCAAATAAAATGAGCAACCATGGTCCTGAGAAGACTTGGCATGCATTCATATAATTCATCTCTCTGTCTCACCCTTTGCTTTCCAAAAAGAGGGTGGCCCCATCTGTACTGCTTGTTATGGTAACTCCGCTCTGTGCTGTCAGTGTGCTTATGCTTTGCCTGGGAAAGTTTTCATCTGGCCAGAATATTGCCATGCAACCTGCTAACCATGAGTTAGCATGATTTTGTGCCCCATGCCTCTGCCCCTGTCTTGGGCCTGCTTGATTTACTACTATGGATGTAGCCTGTTTTATCTCAAAACATGAATGTATATTCTGTATGTCCGGAAGCCCTCTGTAAGACACAGTTTTGGGTTGGGTTTTGGGTTTTTTTTTCCAGAGATAATCTTGTGAGAGGCAAGTAAGATTTTAGCCTGACTTGGAAAATCACAGTTTGTTTGTTTGTTTGTTTATCTCTCTATTTATTTATTTTTTTAAATATAAACAGAAATACTTCTGGATACAACTAGAGAGACCTCAGAGATTGGCTGGACCACCCACCCTTCTGATGGGGTAAGCATTTCCCTTGTGCTCTTCTTGACTGCATCTGTGTGGGGAAGGCATGCAGGCATCTGATGAAGAACAGGAAACGAGCCCATGAAAATTATTTAATGGATTTTGTACACATGAACAATTGGAACACTGTGTGTGGTGCAAAGCCAGATAGGAGGATACTGGGTAGGATGCTATTGCCGCCTCATAGTTTCTCTGCTCACGGAAATTCCTGTCAAAGCCAGATCCCTTCCGCACATGCATGGGGTGCTTGGTCTGCTCCCATGGGTGGTGGTGCTCTCTGTCTCTAGCTCCTTGAAGAGCCATGGCTAAATTCTGCCTTTGAAATCTCTGAAGCAGGAAGGCAGGGGTAGGTTGATGCTGCTATGGGTTCCTGATCCTCGTGGAATGATACTGTGAAGTCTATGTGGCCTTCTCTGTAGATAGGGTTGTTTAATGCTCTTCTGGGGGACAAATCTGCTTTGCAGAGTTATACTGTGATTAGTAATCAGTAGCGTGGGTGTCAGTGATTAGCCAAATTGTGTAGTACCTGAACATCTGAAGGGTATATGAATCGTGTGTAAAACCATGTTTGGCTTGCCCCAGTTTGGCTGGGACACCTTATGCACATAAATTAGTATTTCCTTTGTAATTCTGTACTTTGCATCCTAACCTCTTTCCTCAGTTGTCACTGGCCAGTTGGGAATTTTCATTACAGGCTTAAAGGCAAAGGAACAGCTAGACTTGTGCCAGTTCAATGGAGCTACGGTCTAAATGTGTTTATCTATCCATTTTCTAGAATTCTGCCTATACATTCTAAGCATTTTGACACTCTCATCATGCAGATTGAGTGCTACCGTTCATAAACCAGTTCATAAACAAGTTGTTTATGCTGTGGGCCAGGATGTGGAGAACATTTAAAAGGAGAAGTAGCTGCCTGGGATCCCACGACTGGTGCACTGTGGGGTATACTTAGTCAATTCTGTGTAAACCTGCAGTCCAGCTGGCTAAGTTCAATACTAACTGTTGGCTTTTTACCTTAATGCCCAGAGCTAGGAAATGAATTTGAAGCTTGCTGAGACATGAGACACTACAGGCTTTCTGAAGCTGTCAAAGGGTGTAGGGCAAATAAAATTCATGAGCCCTGCAGCCATTGCTCAGGACCAGAAATGTGCAGCCGTGAGAGACATGTGTATTTATCTTGCACATGTTGTTCCTGACTGTGAACTCTCTAGAAGGTATGAATGTATAGGTATATTGCAGTCTTCTCTGTATTCTATCAAGCATCTGAGTTTAGCCTTTTCTGTCTGCTGATCCATGTTCCAAGCTTTACTTGCTTCCTTGGGAGGTATTTTGTAGCCCCGGTTCTTGACCAAGCATGAGATTTCTCTTTTCTGCTGGATTTGTGAAGAACAGGAACTGCAAACTCTTGCTGGAATAGCACAGACAAAGTAGCACTGTACTTTGTTCAGTATTATCTGTATGACTTGGAAGGAAGAGGGGCTCAAATAAGCTGCAATTATCCCATTGTTTTGTTGCTTCAGTAAGAGTGTTTGTAAGTATTCCATACTTAGTACAGATTAAGGTGACCCCAGAAAGCTGTATAAGATTTCAGAAAGTTCCTGTTTTCTGTTGTATGCTTTATGGTCAAGCAGAAAAAATGGAGCAACAGTTACGTAGATGGACAGATATTAGAACGTGATGGACATCAGAGAAGCTATCACCAAAGGGAGTGGATCCTGTTTCCTGCCACCTCCAGTCACAGGTTCCCACCCTTCCCTTGCCTCATACCTAAAGACTAGGGCACCACAGGGTGATCCAGATCTTCTTAATCCTCATGTGAGAAATTATTACTTTTGATTCATGTTATGCGTGTTAGTTTTCTATGGTCAATAAAGTGTTCTGACTTGTTCTATAGGGTTCTGTAATGCATCACAAACATCATGATGCATTCCAATGCAGGAGATGATTAGTAGTGGAAAAGCAGAAGTATGGTATTCAGCCACCGTGCAAGGTTTGACAGAAATTGCTGTAACATTAAACTGTACCTTTAGGTTCATCAGTGAATGAATAACAAGGCTTTAAAACTTCCTCCTCAGTCTGACATCGCTGTTTGAATCCCAGACTAGCAGAATATTCAAAATTTCCTAATTTGTAAATGTACATTTTAGTTTGATGTGTTTATATAGAAACTATTACGTTAATAATGAAAGACTCCTCTCCATAACCACATAGCCAGAGAGACAGTGAGAGGCAGGAGAACCACCTTAACAGAGATCAGAGCAACCTCAATTGGGTCCTCCAGGGCTACCTTAGGAGGGTGATTAGACCATTGTCCAGGGATGAAAGCCATCCAGGTGAGTGAAAGAGACAAGTTCTTTGCATCACTCTGCAGAGAGGAGTGTTACTGCCTGCATGGGTGTGAGATTCAGGGGATGCAGGAAAGATCATTTGAGTATTGTACAAAACTTGATGAGAGGATGGTTGCTTGCTTAAACAGAGGAACCAAAGGCAGGAAAAGGGACACCTTCCGCTAGACCAGGTTGCTTCAAGCCCCATCCAACCTGGCCTTGAACACTGCCAGGGATGGGGCAGCCACAGCTTCTCTGGGCAACCTGTGCCAGCGCTTCACCACCCTCACAGGGAAGAACTTCTGCCTAATGTCTAATCTAAATCTCCCCTATTTCACTTGAAGCCATTCCCCCTTGTCCTGTCACTACATGTCCTTGTAAAAAGTCCCTCTCCATATTCTTTTAATGTATCAAAAGGCCACAATAAGGTCTTCTTACAGTTTACAAATGAGTGCTTCCATTTCTCACATAAGGTAGTCACCAGTGACCATAACTCGCCATTGTTTCTTCTTGGCGGTGGTCTTAATGCAGGTCTTGTTGCGAGGAGTTGGTCGATTCACCTTCCTGAGAGTGCTTGCATGGGTTTCTTCTATCTCATTATGTTCTTTGTCTATCATACCCAGGGCCTCATACCTATTCTGTTCAGCTAGTTGAGAGGGTAAGGAGGGATTTCTCTTACAGCCTTATGCAGTAACCTGCTTCTACCCCTCCCTATCCCTCTCTTGCGCCTGGCACAAAACAGGTCCTGGATCTGCCCCAGGGCATACTGAGTTTCTTATGTGCATCAGACATGGAAGAGCACAGCTGCAAATGTGATAAAGTTGGGTAGAAGGGACTTCTGCTTTAATGTTTTTGCCAAAGAGCAATGTCTTGTTTCTCTGTCTTGTTTGTTTGTGTTGTCCATCTTGTCTCTGGAAATAAGAGATGGGAAAATAGGAGGGAAGAAGGCGTAACTCTCTGTACTTAAGAGTCTCAATGTCATGTGACAGGTTTGCATGAATTATGTTTTCTTTCACAACAGTTCTTACTTGCAAGCTTTAACAGCTCTTCTTTACAGGGTCATGCTTTGTCTTGTCTAGAGTGCTGTGCTACACATGCCATCAGCTGGTCCAAGTCTTATCGTAGACATGGCAAGGTGAAGGGAGGGGAAGAAGGCCTGTCCTGTATTTTTTGTGCAGTTGAACACCGAGTCCATATTTCTTTTACTATTTCTTCTTCCTTTTCTCTTCCATATGTTCAGTGGGATGAGGTAAGTGTCTGGGATGACAAGAAGCGCCTGATCCGAACCTTTGAAGTCTGTAACGTGGCTGAACCCGGTCAGAATAACTGGTTGCGTACTCACTTCATAGAGCGTCGTGGAGCCCACCGAGTCCACGTCCGCCTCCGTTTCTCAGTGAGAGACTGTGCCAGTATGCGAACTGTGGCCTCTTCTTGCAAAGAGACTTTCACACTCTACTACCATCAGTCAGAGGCTGACACAGCTTCTCAGGAACTGCCAGAGTGGCATGAGGGCCCCTGGACCAAAGTGGATACTATTGCAGCTGATGAAAGCTTCTCCCAGGTGGACAGCACTGGGAAGGTGGTAAAGATGAATGTTAAAGTACGTAGCTTTGGGCCACTCACCAAGCATGGCTTCTACCTGGCCTTCCAGGACTCGGGAGCCTGCATGTCCCTGGTGGCAGTCCAAGTCTTTTTCTACAAGTGCCCAGCTGTGGTGAAAGGATTTGCCTCCTTCCCTGAAACTTTTGCTGGAGGGGAGAGGACCTCATTGGTGGAGTCCCCAGGGACATGTGTACCAAATGCGGAAGAGACAAGCATGACTGGGTCTTTGGGTGTTCGGTTGCACTGCAATGGAGAAGGGGAGTGGATGGTGGCCATTGGACGATGCACCTGCAAGGCTGGCTACCAGCCTGTTGACGATGAGCGAGCCTGCCAAGGTGAGAGACCCTTTTCCCCACCTCTTAGGCAGCCACCTTGTTAGTTCTCTATGTTAGTAGTTGGCATTTGCCGGAAGTTTGCAGAGCTAGGAGATGAAGTGATTTTTCACCAAGAACACTTACTAGCACCTTCTCCTGACACTTCTAGCACCTCAGACGAGTTGGGGCGACCACTTCTTTGTGCTAAGAACATGTCTAGAAATTCCACTCAAGGCCTTAGTTCAAGCTGCCACCAGAGACAGCCTGTCAGGCTACATGTACAGAGTTAGGAGGAGTTGTTACTAACAATATTTAGATCTAACATAGTTCCACTTCTTTACCAAGAGGCAACGGTGTTAGGAAAGAGATGCCACATGAAGCAGAGCTGAGCCCAGAGCCAGTAATACACTCTACTGTCCTAACTAGTTTGGGGCCTTTTGCCAGTGCTGTTGGAACTGGTGATAAAAAACAAGCAAAAGGGAAATGGCAGCAGCCTGGTCATAGGACAGGGAACTCACAGCAGGGATCTATGAGCCTGGCTCAGTAAGAAAAAACAGACATAATGGTATTATCATTACCTCTAATATCCTTTCTGCCCTCGGGCCCATGGTATTTTCTGTGAAATGATTGTAGGAGGAAGTAGAGTAAATTACATATCACCCAGTAATGGTATTGGGCCAAAATCTCGCCAAGCCTGAACACCCAGTCTAATGTCATAACTGTGAAGCTTAAGACAGTCCATTAGACCAGACTGCTTATGTTGGCTATATAATTTTGTGTATAATGTTGTTCTGGTGCTTCCCTGGTTTTAATTTGTATCTACTCAAGCTCTCTCAGCAATGTAAAATGTTGCTGCGTCACACTTAGTACTCCAAAAAATAAATGTGATGTGGAACCCAGTTTTGGCTGCAGACACAAATTTAAAATTGGATTTTAATTTATTCAAATAGCAGTTCGACTGGGACATTGAGAGTACAAGTTATTCTGGTTAATACCAAGTGCAAATGCAATGGATGGTTGTCAATATGTTACCTTAAATTTCTATTTCATTAAGTGATTGGGGTCATGCAAAATAACTTTATTAAGATAAAGTTCATTGTGCTGGACTGGAGACCTATAAAGCAATTAAAATTGGTAAGTGCTTTTTATTTGTTTAAGCTTTGAGAAGGATAAAAATGTGTGTGCCTTTTTATACTGCTCATGGTATATTCATACAGTACTGCCCCTGAGAGTGAAGCTCAGACAGATGTAGAGCAGCTCTATATGGCACTAACTTTGCTGTCTGAATCAACAGCATGACTAGTTCACAGTCCAGGTAAACTGCAAGTCAATAATTTAAATAGCAGCCATAAGCACTCAAAAGACATGGAAATTAGGCTTGGCAAATAAAAGTAGGGACTTTTAAAAAAATATATCTTCCCTTTTCTGTAGCATTCAATGACAGGCGATACTCCCTTGCAGCCCCATTATCACAGAAGCTGGAGGTAGATGAAAATGGTAAATATACTAAGGAATAACTGAAATGATGACAGTGTAACTAACTACAAAACACTGCTCCCATCATTTACTTCCTGAGATCCCATGAGCATCTTAGAACAGAAGACAACCAAATAATGAACCTTAATGTCAGAAGGTAGACTTTTCTCCTCATGTTTCTCATAAGGTCCTCTAGCTTGATCAGTGTTCCTGATCTTATCTCCTGCTACCAATACTTTGCTGTCCAGTTTGAATGGAGCCATGCTCAGCTAGTATAGTTAGTTCCTTTGCTTGGTGTTTCTTCGCATGGAGTCCTTTCCAGGACTTCTCTGTATTTTCTCCCTTCCTAAGAGCAGAAGCACACTGTGATACAGAGTTGCTACAGTGTTCTATATGAAACACAGAACAAAAGCAATAGCCCAAGGGCAGTATTCTGCTGATGATCCTGCAGAGAGCTCTTCTTAATAAGACTGAAGAATGCACCAAGGATGGGAAAGAGAAGCAAGTTTCCTTCTTATACTTTAGTAGAAGAGTGTGTGGGCATTGCCTTCCCCCTCACCATATGGAAGCCTGTGGAATCCTCCCTTGACCAGCTGTTACCTCTTTATTTTGAGCAAAGAATCTGACAAAAACCATTCTCAGCAGATAGAAAGCCGCTTTTTTTTGTTCCCCTGCTCCCTACCATGAGTTAAGATACTTTCATTTGTTTCATAAGACCACCTGCTGCTTCTTACTGAATGGCAAATTCCTCCAGCTACACAGAAGAGTGAAACAATATTCTTTAGTAAGCCCTTGAGGTGATGTGGGGTGTGGTGTGTGGGGGATTCACTTTTGCCTTTGTCCAAGTAGACTTGTTCTCATGCTGGACAGTCAGAAAGTAGAATGGCAATTTACAGAGGAAAAAGGAAGATTGGGACCTTAGCTCCTTTTCTTTCTGTACGTGTATACACACACAGTGCCTTGCCTTGGAAGGTTTCCTGCAACTCTTCCACATAGAAGGCCCGAAATAGAACGTTTTGGGTGATTATGCTGTCCTAGGCTACGGGTTCCCAAAATTGTGGACTGATTGGCTGTTCTCCCAAGTCTTCTCTCAGATCAACAGATTCATTACTGAGAACAGTTGTTCCTGGATTCTATCCCCACAAACCATTTTACAATATAACATGTTTCTTGGGATTCACCGCCCACTGCTTTTCATTGCCTTTTAGCTAAAAGTCACATGGGATGTAAATTACCTGATGCTTTTGAAAGTAGTACTTAGAATTCATGACTGAAATGTTTGAAAAAATATTTCAAAAATGACAATGTGGAGAAAAAGAGAGAAGACTGCTTGATAAAGTGCTGAGCTGGCTTCCAAACTAAGGTGAGCTCTTAGCTTGAAACCTCACTGAAATAGAACTATTAATAATACGAAGTTAGTATTTTTATTTTTTGTCTTTCAAGTCCAAATACAAATTAATTCCAAGTCAGTTCTGCCAGTCAAGTTCCATGTCTATTTTTCTCTGTAATCCCATAGCAGTATCCACTATGGTGTTTTTCCCACATCACTGAAAATGTGCCAATACTGTATCAGCATACCCCTACATCTGCAATTACCCTCCAGCTCCAGCACACAGCTGTTTGAGGGCTCATTTATCACGCAAGAATACTGCATGATTATTTTTGTATTATTAAAAGATGCCTTTCCTCACTAGCCTGGATAAACTTTTTTCAGTGTGTGAGGCTAAGGAAATGTTAAGATTTGTGTTAAAGCATAAGCTTCAGTATGCTAAAAATATGCATATACTATTGCATATGCATATACACATGCAAAAAAAAAAAAAAACCCAAACCAAACGAAACACAATAATCTCTTCTCAAATTTTAATCACTTAAAAGATGCCTCCTTTAAAACCGTAGAATAGTTTACATTGCAGGGATCTGTGGAAGTCATCACCTTCAACCCCATGCCCAAAGCAGGACCAAATTGGGTTAGGTCACTCAAAGCCTATTCTAGTCTTGTTTTCATTATTCCTAAAGATGAAGATTCCACGATGTCCCTGGGCAACCGTTCCAGTGTTTGATGACACATTTTTCTTTATCCAATATAGAAGGAGATTGTAATAAGATGTAATAAGAGATTATTGCCACTTGAGTCTGTTGTCTCATCTTCTACCACCTTGTGCCTACACCTTCTTCATATCCTCCCATTAGGTGGCTGATGCTGGCAAACACAGGCAGTACAGGGGTTAGTGTTTAAGGGGGAGCTGAGGAAAATTGGGTCAGCGTCTCTGAGATGAACTGTGCCCAGCTGAATATTGTGGCATTCTGACACTGTGCCAAGGTATGAAATATGACTGAGACAAGCTGAGAGAAAAGCGCTTGCGCACTCCGAACTCTGCCTTCTCCTTTCATAATAACCTCGACTTGATGGGAAGTGGCAGCTTGCTTTGCCCCCTGAGGTGCCAGCTCCACAACCCTCTGTCCTTGCATTAGATACTGTGAATCAATGAGGGCTAAATCTGTGTTTCAATACTGGTGCCTGGAGGATGACCAAGTCACAGTATCCCCGGTCACAAGGCCTGTGGTTTAGCTGGTGTTTTGTGAGTTGTTCTGCAGGCACACAGTGGAGGTGTTTCTGCAGAAGCTGTTCTTGTGGCTTTCTCTGGGATGGTCCTGAAGTGATAATGTTCCCTAAAGAAAAATATGCTAGTCCTGGTGATGGTGGGCTTGTTTCAGCTTGGGTATTTGTTAGGACTGTCTCTAGTGAGCACAGTAGTCATCTGCAGAGATTGTAGGACCACAGCGAGTGGGTATGATGCCATGGGCTGCAATAAGAAGTGAATATGAAGTACATGAAAACTGAAAAATCCTAAGGTGTGAAAAAAGGATCATTCAGAAACAAATGAGGTACAGATTCCATCTCTGTGGGGAAAGACAGCCCTAGGGTCACTGTAACTGCTAGAATAAAAGTGTCTTTTGCCTGTTTAGATTGTCAGGGGACTTTTTTCTCTTTCCTCCCAACTTGACCTTTGATATACTATTTATAGAGTGACTGGACTGAGGCAATGCCAGGAAAAGCTCCATGTCATGGGAACAATTATTGTTGCCATCTGTGGCCTACGGTCCCAAGTGCCATGAGCTAGCATATTTTAGGCAATTTTGGAAAGGGGTAAAGGTGCTCGTGAATGTAAGCAGCTCCCTGAGTGGATGCAGAGACAGGGGTGAGGGTTTAGGAGGAAGCAGAAGGTATGTGTTAGCTACAGTCCCTGCCCATGGAGGCCATTCTTTATCTACATGGAGGCCAGTTAGTGCCCACTGTAGTCAGTCCAGCCTAATTGGCAAAAACTGCAAATGTAAAATATACGTAACTACTAATTTTAGGTAATTTTTCTGAGTGGTTTTTTTTTAACCATCTTCTCATTAGGAAGTTATTTCAGCATTAGCTTCTTTGCCAAACCTAGAATACTCCCATACTGTTCATAAGTGACTATTTTTTTCATCTTTTTTCCATGTAGGATGCATTTCCATCCTTGTTTCAGTTTTTGCATAGGCATTTTCGTATGCATTTGCAGATTAAATTGGACTAAATCAGGAGTCCTTCATCCATTATTGGGAAGTTTCCAGACCTACAGGAAAAGAATAGGACTGACAATCCTAGTGCCTGCTCCTAATTTTGGTACAAAAGCAGCCATGGTAGCTTGTATTACTTTAAACAATAAAACTGTTGAAGGCAGCATAAAAAAAAATCCATTTTTGTGGCTGTGTTGGGTGGGGAGAAGGAGGTGCGGATAATACCTGTAACTGTTATGACTATTTCCAGACCTCATGATGCTCTTTGGCTTCTCCAACACTAAAGTTCTTTGAGCGAGTAATGAGAAGACAATTTCAGGTGGCCAAAGCTGTCTCTGGACTGGTTTTCTTTCATCTGCCAGCAAATCAATTTAAGCACTAGTTCTGTAGAATAAACTGGTTTGAAATTGCGACTTTAACAATACATGCTTCATAAAGCAACAAAGCCTGTAGTAACTACTCTCTGTAATAACCTTTCTCTACAGCAGCAGCACAAGTTACATGTAAATAAGATTGCATTGTTTCTGGAATCTGAATTAATGAGTTTCCTGCTTTTGCCTCTTATTTGCCTGCTCTTAGCCTGTCCCCTTGGCTTCTTTAAAGTATCTGTGGGAGATGACCCCTGCCATCAATGCCCTGACCGCAGCCATGCTCCACTGCCAGGTTCCAGTGAATGTGTGTGTCAGAACCGTTACTATCGATCTGCTTCAGACAATTCTGATGCTCCCTGCACTGGTAAGTATTGGGATGGAGTGTTTGAAAGCATGAAGAGCAGTTAATGAGAGAGAATGTGCCTCACCGATTCAGAAGAGTTGCAGTTCACCTCTTCTCATGACCTCTGAAATAACCCAAAACTGCCCTTTGCTTCTCCAGTTGACTACAGGGTATAGCCACTCATTGAATAAGGACAAGAAGACAGAAGTGTTCTCAATGCTTTTTACAATGTTGATACATTGGTGAAACTGTATTTTGAGAACACTGGTGTGTTGCAATACTAGATGCTCAGAAATTTGAAAATGTCAGATTTTAGATGACTCATGCAATCCTAATTAAGTCTATTGCAAATATGCATGAGGTGCTACTTTTAATGAAAGAATAATGTATTAATTTCTCATGAAATGCAAAATAATTTCATACACAGGGTAAATGCTGTTCGTTGAAGGAGTTAACCAATATTTTCTTCCCTTTATCACTGAAAACGTGATAACCACATTTACTGCACAGAATTAAAATTCTGTTTATGGGAAATTAATTTTTTCATTGGCTTCTCTGTGGTTCTCATCAGTTACAACTTTTCACAGTCATTGATTATGAATATTAATAGGCCAAGAAAGAATAATTAGATGCAGAAAATGAAATAAGGTTAGTGATTAGCACTCAAAAATAGAATTTCAATAATATATCAAACATCACCCTTGAATTTTGTGGTAGCGACAGGAAAAAAAATTTCTTTCTAAAGCGTTTTGCAAACACTTTATGACTCTGAAGTTAAACACTCAGAAACACAGATTGCTTCTGTAATCCCTTGCTTCCTATACTGCACAGAATCCATCTGCAGCAGCATTAAGTATTCTTTACTGCACAGAGATTATTTTTCTGGAGCAGTTGTCTATCCTTTGCATTGAATGTGATAAGACTCCTTAAGGAAACTAGTATGTGATCATGCAATTAAATACTATACCACAATGCAAATGCTGAGTGGCCTAGTTAAGATCACAAAAGACATTTCTGACATTTCCCAATGTACAAATGTGTCATCTTGTCAGTAATACATTTTTTAAACAGTCTTCTGTGTGTCTGATGTACTCAAATGCTCCAGCAATGAATTAGGTTGCATCTGTAGAGATCCCCCAGAAAGACCTCATCCACCTGTACTAACACAGGGTGTCAGCATTAGACAAAGAAAAGGCTTTGCCCATAGTTTTTATCAATATTCCTTGACTATAGAGTAATTGTGAGAATGAGGATTCTTGTATTTCATGGCAGCCTTCAGAGGGAAATGTTCTGTAAATCATGTTTCCCTTGCCCCTCCCTGTTACTAAGTTCAGCTGTCTATCCCTTCCAGTCTTGCTTTGTGTCTGTGTCCAGGCTTAGCAACATAACACAGCTGCTTATTTTTACCTGTCTTGGCTTTTCACTTCCTAGCAGCAGCATCTTGTCCCATTCTCATCCCCATACCACCTTCTCACACTCTGCGTTTTCCTCCTTCTCTTCACTGTCTTTACACCAGCAGAAGTGTTGGATGCACAGAATGAGCCGGTTTTTAGCTGTTAATCTACTCCCAATGCCATTCAGGAATCTGGCTGGCAGCAGGAATAGTCATAGGGAAACTGGTGCTGAACTCCTGCAATAGATGGAACAAGCTAACTGAAGTCTGAGAGAGTTCATTACTCACTCAAAGGAGAGGAATAGAGGTCTTAGTAAGGACAATTCTTTACTAACCTTGTGCAAAATTTCAAATTTCAAAGGCTTGCAGTTTTCCTAAACACTGTCTGTTCTAGGAAAAAGTAAAAGTCAAACCCTGGAAACAAAGACGCTTCTTGTTAATTTTGTTTCTCCAAAATGTGATAGTACAGTTGTTCCTTCGTATATGGAAGTGTATGTTTGATGTAGCAAAGAATATGTTTTTCTTAGCCTTGTTCAGACAAATAACTAGAGAAGAGTAAGAATGAGAAGAAAAAGCAACTTGTTCATCTGTTCTTTCCTCCCCACTTTGTCTTGGCCTCTCCCCCACCACTCTCCCATTCTTTCATAGGATTTTGATCTTTCATTCTGTCTTCTAGGCATCCCCTCTGCTCCTCGTGACCTTAGCTATGAAATTGTTGGCTCCAGCGTGCTCCTGACCTGGCGTCTCCCTAAGGACCTGGGAGGCCGCAAGGATGTTTTCTTCAATGTCATCTGCAAAGTATGCCCAGCAGGGTCCTCAGGGCCATGCTTGCGCTGTGGGGACAACATACAATTTGAACCACGTCAAGCAGGCCTGACAGAAAGCCGCGTGCAAGTCTCCAACCTCTTGGCCCGTGTGCAGTACACCTTTGAGATCCAGGCTGTCAACTTGGTGACTGAATTGAGTTCAGAAGCACCCCACTATGCCACCATCAATGTTAGCACCAGCCAGTCAGGTGAGGAGAACCCTGCATCTGAGTCCCAAAATTTTGTCCACTTCTGTCTCTGATTTGATCTTTGGAATCCCGGAGCCTTGTCTTCTTACTTATGTGTTTTGTCCTTTTTATCTTGCCCTGCTAGTTCCATGATTTCACTTCTGCCCTTCTCAATCCTTCGTTCTCTGAGTGGGCTTTCCTTTCTTCCCTCTTGCTGGAAAAACTGAGTTTAGCAGCTGATGTTGGTGTATATGGAGAAGAGTTGTTGGGGCAGAAGCTGCCCTGGAGAAGATGGCAATGCAAGATGTAGGTCAGACAAAGCATGTTGCTTCATGGTGCAAGACAAGGCGACACTATCAGGGTTTGATGGGAATTTTATGAGCATCAGCTTGCCACAGCAGCTCTTAGAGAGCATTTCCTCATTTCTTCTTCACCTTCTCTGTCTCCTACTCTTCCCCACCTCATCTTCTTCAGTCAGTCTTTATAGCATTTTTCACCTGTGCAGTTTTTTTTCCTTTCTATGTTTTGAGATGCTTTCTTGTTCCTATTCACCACCTTCCGTTCTCCTCATTTCAGTTCATATTCTAGTGCACAATACTAGTGGTATTGAGTGTTTCATCAAAACTGTCCACCTTTGCCATGCTGAATATCATGGTAAGGAAATGGAAAACAGAGAGACAGATAGGCACTATCTTAAGGTGAAGATACAGTTAAAGATACAGATAGGCACTGTGTGACAAGAAAGAATGTATACAATGATATTTACTTGTCACCTAAATATACATGACCCTGGGATGGCATGAGTGAATACTGTGCAGTCCTGTGGGTCATAAAAGGATATGAAATTACACTTTTCATAATTCCTGGAGAGGTGTTAAATGGAATTTTGGCAAAGGATCCACAGGCAGAATCACCATTCCTATTTTACTGAAATTGGTCTGGGTTCTCCTGCATGCCACGTATTTTCTTCTACCATGTACTTGCTTTTTCAACCTTGCTGTTCTTATAAGTGGTCTTGGAATATTATTCTCCTGTCAATAGGAAATGGAGATTTTTTAAAATTTTTTTTTTTTTTGCCTTTTACTTGGTAGAAATACTAAAATATGTTGTGCAGTTGTATCAAAGGTGTTTTGATCCTTGTAACTGGGAACTAAACCACATGGATGACTAAACTAAAATACTGATGGCTTGTGTGGGCAGTCAAAGGAAGGGGAGAGAGTAAAGGGTTGAAGAATAGGTCAGACTGATGGACAGCATAAAGAAGTCTTTATATATATGGAGGAAAATGGAGAACAGCATCAATCAAATTCTGATTTTCTGTAAATATCATATGCCAGGACTGGAGCTGGTGAGAGCCACATGCATACAGGCATACAGTTCTGCTACATGTCAACAATGAGAGAATGGGCATATGTTGTTCTTTACAAGCATGTATAAACTAGTATGGAGAGGAATTGTACACAGCTTGCGTAAGAGAATATGATGAGGGGTAATGTGAAGAGGAGGAGAAACAGGGGGAACAATTTGAACTGACAGAAAATGTCTGTAAACATTTAAGAGATGTGTAAATGTTAAACTCAAAACAGATCCCTAATGAAATTCCACAGAGTAGTTGTAGAAACTCCTGCAATACCAGGCTTCAGTAAAGCTCAAGAGAAATGCTGCAAAACCAGATGTGGCATCATGATCTTGGTTAAATCACATCTTGTCTTTTCTGCTACTATGCTATGGAAAGGAAAAGAATATATGGAGACCCCATTAATTTCCTACTGTTAGCAGATACCGGGGGTTTGATATCCCTTTCTCTATCTCTGCTAACTGCTTAGCAGAGCATGTATAGGATAATCGGTCCCCTTAAGAGGCTGAGTGTGAGTAGGTGATCAGTTTTTCTTTACAGTAAAAGATATGGCTGGGTAATTTGTATGGTAATTCCAGGCTGTTCGTTTGTCTTCTGCTGGAGACCTATTAGATCCTAAAAAATTCTCTTTCTTCATGCTTCTCATCTCAGCCTCCTTCATATGTATCTGGGGTAATTCGAGTAGCTGTTTCTTTCTCCTGTCTGGAATCATCAAATCTACCACCTTCTTTTGCTTCTGTTTGACTTTTCTGACCGCTCATATTCCTCCAGGTGTCTCTTGGTGTCTCTGGGTTTAATGAGGGTCTAAGGTCTCTTGTGAACTGAAGCAGTTTCAGGGGAGGGCAACACACTTACACAGCAACGTGTGCTGAATGGCTTCTTCTTATGTTTGGGTTTTTTTGTTTTCCTTGCTCTTCCTCAAGATCATTAGGAGCGAGCTTGAGATGAGATGGCCTAAATTCATACTGACAGCTCATACTAACAAGGCCCTCTTTCCTCCATCACGTGGCCTGTCTCATCCATGTTCCCTCCGATCCCCTCAGCAGCTTTTCACTTTAGGATGGCTTATTGTTGTTGTATTATTATAATGTTATTATTACTAATATTATTATTATAATAGAAGCAGAAATGGTAATTTCAGGATCTTATGTTCTGAAACAGACTAGGAGGGGACAGGAAGGCATGGAGGGTATAAAAAAGGCAGACTAGAGAAAGATAAGCTTTCAGAATAAATAGCCATAGCAAAATTTTTCTCTCCATTGAATTAAGATGCCCAAACAAAGACCTTCCAGCCCTTGCAGTTTCTGAAAATTCTGCATACTCATACATCAGTCAGAGTTCTCTCACTTCTTCCAGTTGCTAATCCAAAAAATCCTCCTCCCACTCTCTGCTCCTTTGTTAGAGGTATCTCAGGCTGTGCTGGAACAGTTCTACTTTTTTCCATGCTACTTATTCACTCTTCATCTTTGTCCTCAAAACACCGTTCATCTATGAGTTTGCTTATCCTTAAAAAACAGTCTGCTAGCCCTGCTTCAAAGTATGATAGCATCCTTTGATTACACAATCACATTTTTCTGTGGTAGCCTGATTATGATGTTCCTACTCTTCAGTGAGTATGTGTCTGAAGACAGAATTAGAAGGGCTGGCATGAAAAACATCCTTTAGTATATTAACACTTAACTTTCAGTAGCAAAAAGCATCTGAAATCCGTTTGCATAACGGTAATAAAATCTGTTTGGATAGTAATAGTATGACATGGAAATTACCAGAAGGAAAAAACTGTCCAGAGATGAGGCAAGAGAAAAGGGCATTGCCTTCAGCTCAGGTTTGAAGTCTTGTGTGTGACACCTAAAGATGTGTCAGGATATACAGAAAGATATTGGGAGGCTGTTCCAGATAACATGAACTGTGTGAGGAAAGGCTATTGTGTAATTGTAGTGGAGTTATGCTTCTTCCCAGAGGGGAACCTGATACAAAGCAAAGAACTTAATATCCAACCACATTATTAAAGAACCCTGACAAAAATTGTAATCATTATTTTAACATGTTCAAGCGTATCTCTTGGGGTAAACAAATGTCTCCTCTCATGTCTCAGGACAGAAGTCAGGTTTTCATTTCAAAAACTGTGAAAAAACTTCCTCTGTGCAGATCTGTAACTGCCTGTCCTTTTTTTCCCCCTACGCCTTCCACTGAAGCATGTAGTAATGTCTGTTGCCAGAGGCACACTACTGAACTTATTCATTCAGACATTTGTTACATTCCTAGAAAGAAGAGGCAGAGATAAATGCAGCAGAGACTCAAATGTTGGAGCAAATCTATGCAAACTTTTAAGAGCAAGTAGATTTTTTTCTTTTTAACTGGATCCAGACATTATAAGAGCTAATGGAGACAGGTGACAATAAAGGTTTTGTGACCAGGTTGCCTTGTACCTGTGAAGAGGTATGTAGCAGCCTTCTTCATCACTTCATGATTCAGAGCAGTGAATCCCAAAATCTGCCAATACCAAAAATCTGTTGAACTGCAGAAATGAAAGCTAGACAGTCTGAAGGCATGTGTAAGACACTGAATGAGGACAAGGACAGTTATGGATAGTGCCAGGAAATTTAAGAGGACCTGACGTAAAATTTTCAGGTGAAGTAGTGTGAGAAGTGGAAAAGAATTAAATGCCAAGTACGATTATGAGATTACAAAGGGAAATGGATAAACTGCTTAAAGATGTTTGCTTTTCCAACGAGAGATAAAGGAGTCCAGTAGACTTAGTTGTCAAAAGCAGGGTCACAGGCAAAGCATTTTCATGATCAGAAAAGGCAAGGAATAAAGAGAGCTGTTAAAGGCTACGTATTACTAAGTTTTACCAAGCTAAAACCAGCAGGTAAAGCAAGTGGAGTGTGACCTCTGTGTTTGTTGTCCTCTGAATGAACTATGTTATTTTCTAAAGTGACAAGCTGTTTGCTTATTTCTGGTCTAATTGTCAACCCTGAGCACTCACCAAAGGTCCCTAAGAATTTAACTGTATTGTTTTCTTCTTACATAGGAACAACAAAAATACTCTTAAGGTTTAATTTGTCCCTTAATGACATGTGTTAACTTTACTGTCTTCAGTGGATTTGCCCAGTTATGATTGGGACTTAATAAAAATGTTTATGGCCACTCCACAAAAAGAAACTATTCCAGTTTCTGCCTTTACTATGCCCTGTCTGCACCATGAGCAGAAGATGAATGTGCTTGTTTTCACATTTCAGGTTTCAGCAACTGTTTAAATGAAGACAGAAACGTTTTGAGCAAGTAAAACTAGGAGGTGCATAGTAAAACATGGCACCTTGTGGGATAAAGGATTTTTTCCTGTTTGTTAGGCATGAGTGGAACCCATACACAAAAATAGTAATAATAGAGGTAAGGCAAGTGAAAATGATATATATATATACTAAAATATAGGTCAAGTGTTGCTAGCTGACTTTGAATATTCCTTCGAGGTAGGGAAAAAATTATGGATTGGGGAGAAATGAGAAGACTGGAAAGAGTCACTGTTGGAGATGGGAAGGAGAGGAATGAAAAGAGGTGGGAGGGCAGGAATGGAAGGGAGATTTAACTCTGACCATTCTGCAAAATCTTAATTTGAAACCACAAGGAAGTGGGCTCTTCCTTGGCAGTGTAGCTGTGTCCTATCAGAAGGAAGTTAAACTTTTCACAAGATTAAAATGTAGCAGAATCTGTCTTGATCAAATGTTAACTAAATGTTAACATCTAATGTTAATGTATCCCATATTCCCCACACATTATCTTTTGAAAGTGTTATTCATTTGTGTCTTAAATGCTACATATGATCTTGGTTAATTGTTGCTATCTTCCATTCTTATCTCAACATTGTCATTAGTAGGAGAAGTAGTCGAACAACCTTTGAAAGACAAGCAATTGTAAGAAATAAAAGAAGTAAGAATGAGAGAAGGCATTTTATTGTTTATACTCTTACATTTTTGTTTCATTTACATTTTTAATGGGATCCCACTTGCCTGAGCTGTTTGGAGAACATTTATATTCTGTCTTTCAGAATAATTTTATCGTGTTATTAAAAATAATCCTTTTATTTTGTCCACAATTAATGAGGGAAGAAAATGCTATTCTGTAGGTTTTGATCATTTGCCATTCCTCACATAAAGGAAGTTTATGTCTATTGTGTAAAACCAGTGGAGTTAGGGGGCAGTATTTCATTGCATGTTTTTTCTGGAAAATTGAAATGTTGCTGAAAACGTTACTTCCATTAGGAAATGACGATTCCCTGGCTGCCTACCTGGATGTTTCTTGGCAACATGACATTTTGCTTGCAGAAAGAAATCAAAACTTGAGAAGACTTTTGTGGACAGACAGTGGCAGGCTGAAAGATCCTCTTCTAATTATGCTGACTTTTTTTTCTTGGAAACCTCTTGCTAAGAAGAAACTAATATTCTTTGAGCTTTTGCATGAACCTGGGGAGTGTGTGTGTGTGAGTGGACATACAAAATGCATGGATGTTTTTTGTAGTAGATTGTCATTCTCTAGAAAGCTTCACATGCAAGTGGCTTTAACAACCAGTCATCTCCCTTCGTGCTCTCAGGACATTTTTAAGAAGAAATAAGTACTTCAGGAAAGGGCCTGCTATTGAACATGTACTTTTGTTGTCTTCAGAACATGTGAATGGTGCCTTTAGGAGGATGAAAAAAATGAAAAGCAAAACTACCCCAAATAGAGTTTCAGGTTAGTGAGAAGTAATGTCAATTACACAACTCAAAGTCTTGAGCTGAACAACTTCAGACTTTTAGAATGGCCAATCAAAAAATTTCTAAAATCAGTAGACACAAGTTCTTGCTTGCTTTCTGGTTTAGATGGATGCTTCCAAAGCCCTCTTTTATGTTTGATGTCCAGATCCTTGCTTTCTACATAAAGGAAAGTGGGCATTTTCACACAGTAATTAGTATCTGACTCAAGACTATAAGCGCTTAGTATCGTAATGGAATCAAGTCAAGAGAGCTAACAGCTCCATCTGGGTAGTGTACTGTCTGGGTAGTCTTGTTCACCAAAAGACAGAAACTTAGCAAGCTATTTAAGAACAGACATAAAAGCTATACGTGAAGCTTCCACACATGCACACTTAACAGTGACCTTTAGGTGGTGGTTCCAGGCAGAAGTGCAGGTTAGAAGCCCATTCAGATTGGACTTCTGTGGTTCAGTGGCCCGCAGAGGGACTGAGAGTCTCAAACACAGCAGTAGTTTTGATATCTAGGCAACAGTCCTGACAGGGATTGGCCTGAGACTACCAGGAGGTAGTCTGAACACAAGGCTGTATGTCAGGCTGTGAAAATGAGATAATTTCATTCTCTATGATCTGCAACTGAACTGAGACCACTAAACTGAGGAATGCTTCAAAGCCTGTTCCTTAACACATTATTGTTCTCATCTGCGTCCGTCTTCTGGTTTGCAGCCATGATCTGGTAATGAAAGGCCTCCATTACTCTGATAGCCCAGACTTTTTTCCTGAGGCAAAGAATTATAATCTGGGGGAGAAGCAGAAGAGAGGGAGTGTGCTCTGCTTTTGCTCTGACCACTGTCACATTGTTTGTCCAAGCATGATCCTAGAACAAGGCAGTGGCACTGAACACCTTGTCATCTTGCATTTAAAAATTACAAATTTGAAGATCAGAATAATGTTCCAGCTACAGTCGAGGTAACTTTATCATTCCTGTGCATGACCAGTTGGATGTGGATTTTTTTCATTTCTTTCTGTCCAACTTGTCAGTGACTCTATCTCCCAGTAGAGTAGAATTGTGCCTGTATTTCTTCTGATTATTTCGCAAAGCACTTCATAATGCAAATTAAAGGAAATGGAAGGAAGAACTGACCTAACTTATTAACTCATCATAATGAATATGCAATTATAGTTAACAGGTAAGTGTTTTTGCAATATCTCCTTCCTTTCTTTTATTCCAGTCCCCTCTGCTGTCCCTATGATGCATCAGGTGAGTCGTACTACCAATAGCATCACACTATCATGGCCTCAGCCAGACCAGCCCAATGGGATCATCCTGGATTACCAGCTACGCTACTTTGACAAGGTGAGCAGAAAGTGATGCAGTGCTGATTATTGTATAGCTGTTATGCAAAAGAGAACAGGGAAATCTTTCAGGATGAATAAGGTGGAGAAAAATGCTTCAATTATGAGGGAACAAGCTATAGCAAAAGCAGAAGTTCATAACTTATGCTTCATCTAATATCAGTCCATCTGCATTTCCCAACTCGGAACCGTACAGGGACAATGCAAATGAAAAAAAGAGAAGACATTTGTATCTAAGCTTAAAAGCTGTGGCTAACAGCCTGGAAAGTTTAGCACCAGCTCACACAGGTAACAGTGGAAGGAGCTGAAGTTTCCAAATGTGTATATTGGAATTGGACTCACTCCAACATTCTGTCGTGTTTGTAGAGGGAAGTCCTTTGTTCCCATTTATACCTGGACAGACATCTCTGAGAAATTTTGGAAGGAGGAATGCACTCTGTCATTTACTAAGTGGCGGATATCAGTTACCTGTTTATGTGCTGGAATTATAGGGTGGGAAACACAAAGTTGTTCTCCATTCACATCTTTCATGACTGCTAATCCAACTATTTTGAGGGGAAGAGGTACATAGGGCTGCTCAGACAAGCTTGCGTTCCATATTCTTGGTCTTTCTCATAAATATTCTGGTAGGATTGTGTAGGGCTACTATTTTTCTAGCAGTAAAAGGGCCTGCTATTTGTAGTAAGATGTTTAGCGGCTTCCTGGGTACATTACATGTTGTTTTGCTCTGGGTTCCTCTAGGAGAATAGTTGAGTTTGGAGCTTGCAGGAAGCAAAATATTTTATTGATATTCTTAGCGAGGAACCACAGGACAAGGTAGTTTTGTCTCTTACTCTTGTTTAGGTCAGGACCCAGGATCTTTGGCAGAGCTTTGTCAGAAGCCCAGGCTTAAGGGAATTGAAAGCATCAGTGAGGAACAAGAAGTGTGAGGAAGTCAGGTCTAGAAGAGAAGTTGTGGTTGGGAGGCTCTGTAACAGATTCAAATACTGGAACGACATGGAAACTAGCATTCCTTGATGAGATGAGCGAGCAGGGTGGGCAGAAGTCTCACATTTCGTTTTGATCACTGACATTCACAGGCAGAAGATGAGGATAATTCATTCACCTTGACTAGTGAAACCAACATGGCCACCATATCAAATCTGAGCCCAGGAAAGATATATGCCTTCCAAGTACGAGCTAGAACAGCAGTGGGCTATGGGCCATACAGTGGAAAGATGTATTTCCAGACTTTAATGGGAGGTGAGCGCTACCATCTTGTACTCAGATCTGCTTGTGACTCTTTTGCTTGTGTCGCTGAGTATATTGGCTTATCCTCTGGAGGACTGCTACCTACTCAGCTTGTATTTCTGTATATCGTAATTTGCGTATGCAAATTTGTTCAAAGAAGCTGCATGCTGTCAGAGCATATTGTTTATACTACTACCATATTCCTCGGTCCTAGTCCTTGTTGCCTCTGCGCCTCAGACCAGCAGGACCAGAGTGTGTCAGTAGAACTTTCTTTAGGAGAGTGTTACAGTACATAGCACTATACACTGCTATAGCTTGGTCTTCAGCTGTCACAGGACGTCTTACAGCTGAATGCTCTGTGAAAGTCTTAAAGACAAGTGGGACACAGGACATACACCCAGAAGCTTGCCTTCCAGCAGTATCACCATCCATTCATGCAGAGAGCAACATAATACCTTGTGACACAATTTGGTCTGGATCAAAGGTACTCATGGATGTCATCTACAAGCTGAATTAATAGGGGACAACGGGATCAAAGCCCAGGTGTAGAGCTAGCCTATATGAAGTGACTGGTCAGGTGTCAGTGGACCAGGGGAAGGAAAATTGGATTCAAAGGGAGCACTGGCTTTTTGGAAGGAGGAAGGCAGTCACTGGTGTGACTGAAGGTGTAAAGGGATAACCAAGTAAAGGATTTGTTGAACTGCCAGGACTAGCCTGGGAAGCAAAGGGATGGTGGGGATGGGTGAGACCTAGTTGAGTAGAAGGGAAACTCTAACAGTTCCTGTCCTCTGCATTTGTCTTTGTGTATGCATGTGTCTTCCTTGCTAGGAGAGCGCTCGGAGATGGTCCAAGACCGACTGCCGCTTATCGTGGGCTCAGCACTTGGTGGTCTAGCCTTCTTGGTAATTGCTGCCATTGCCATCCTTGCCATCATCTTCAAGAGGTGAATTCCTTGACCTGCTCATGTGCACTGCAGACAGTGGAACATAACCCCTGCTACATTACCCAGTCCCAAGGGAAACAGCCTCATCTACATTTATCCAGATGTCCTTGAGACGCCATTTTCTAATTAAGGAAAGATGCTGCCCTATTAGTCCTATTTGAGGAGCCTCTCCTTTGGTAAACTGCTCATGTACTTAGCTAATATTTGACTAGTTAGCAATTTGAACATAAGGGAAGCATTTTAAATTTAGTATTCAGAGGGTATTTAAATGCATCGCTTTCAAGAAGGGACTGTAAATTGCATTTTAGGCAAGCAAGCGGAGAAAGAAACATTGTAGTGAAAGAAATACTGGTGGAATAAGTATTTAGATCCACTTTTTAGAAGGTGCGAAATACCCTTTAACCAAGGACCTTTAACCAAGCTTATGTGATGAAATAAAAAATCTGCACAACCCCAATGGTTCCATGGAACACTAAGTCACAAAATACAGGTTGCAGACAGCAAATACCACTTCCCATTTTGGAAAGAAAGAAGGGCAGATAAGTCAACGTAGAGATGATCAGTTATGGAAAAAAAAAAGGATGCCAGAAATTTTAAAGAGAAAAAAAAGTAGGAGGTCACTACTTGTGTAGAGGTACAAAAGCAACCAATGGGGGTTTTGTTGTTTGAAGAAAAGAAAGTCATTACCCACTCCTTGAATTTATTAAGGTTTGAGCTTAATCCCCTAGATTGCCAGTAATGGATTTCTGTATTTTGCTGTACTCTGCCTCTGCACAAGAGGGTCTAACTTTTCTAGCTGACCTAAAAAATGTATGAACTACTTAGCTTGAGAAAGTGACATCTAGTTTTAGTTATTTCTTTTTTGTTCTCTTCCCTTTTCTACATTTGTTTTCTCCTTCTGTGTATATTCTTTTTAAATATTTTTCTTTCAGGAAAGAAAAGAATTCTCCAATGTCGTTATATTTGCACTGCTGCCTCCTTTTGTAGTTTTCAACTGTTAAAAGTACAATTTCTTATTACGGCTGGAAATGTGACATGTGCGCAACTCAATAAAGCATATATTTTTCTAAAGAAAATACCCCACAAACCCAGAATAAATTAATATTACCAAAACTGTACTGGGGAAAGACCTTGATGAGTTTCTGTAAATGTATCTACATAAAAGGAAATACCATAAAAAATAGATTAATTTATACTTGAAGGATCATGTGCAATAATAAACAGTTGTTCAGAAAAAGTGGAGATACCAAATTTCTGTTTTAAATTTGTCGATGAGAAAAGTAGGTTTGGAGATGTAGGAAATGAGGAACACCACATGATATGAGTAGTTCATTAAAAGGTTGCATATATGTAGAGTCAAATGCTATAATTTTACCTTGTTTTTGTCACTTGTTGGCACACAGTTTCCAGGCAATATACAATGTAAAACCACCTATTTTAGCCAATTTCTTTCCAGAACAGAACAGATTTTGAAACAGAACTATTGTTTTTGCAATCTTAGCAGAATTTCAAGAGATAAGCCTGACAAGAATAACACACAGTTACCTGTTAGAATGACAGAATTAGTTATGTTAGAAGAGTAACGGTGTTTCATGATACTCTGTCTTCAAATCCAAACTGAATCAGCAGCTAGAAGGTCTTGTGCTGAAACAACAAAGCGTATGAGTTGACACATAGAAATCCATGCATAGAGCAGGGATACTACAAGATACCACAGGGTTTGATTTACAGTCTGGTCTAATTAAAAATGATTGTAAACTAGCATTTTGGGAAAAAAAAACGAATACTATTGGGAACAAAGGAAGTGATTTGAAAATGAGAATATGTTTAGAGCAAACCAAAAATAGGATGAAACTTATAAAACAACTGGATAATGTGAGAAAAAATGCTTGAATCACACACATACAAGAGGAGACTGAAATCTGAGAAATGCCTCTGCTGAAAAGGACTTACGCTTACTAGAAATTAAATGCATATATGCAATAAATATTGCAGTAATAAAGGCCATATTTGTTTTGATCTGCACATGCAAAATTCACATCATGGAACAGATTTCTGTCCATCTGACTTTGTGTGATTGGTTTTTGGTACCACACTTGCAAAAAGAATAGTCAAAGTAAATGCTGTTAAGAGACCAGGAGGAAAAAATAAAGAATCAGTCTCAGGGGTAAATGTATGCAAATTAAGTACTAAAGTAAATGGCTCTTAGAATGTTTTTGAAGCATCGCAGGAGATGGCTTAGATTAGTATTGAAAAAAATAATTTGGGAGGTTGGACCTAGATGATCTTACGGTCCTTTCCAACCCAAACCATTCTATGATTCTGTAAAATTAAAATGCAAATTTAGTCTGAATAGCAAGAAAACTTCCAGGACAGTAATGTTAAACTGGATTTTTTTTTTTTTTCAGGATAGTGCTGGAAGCCCTACCATTTGTCATATCTAAAGTGGGGATGCAAATAGTGGTGTAATAACTACTACATAGAAAACAAGCATGCTGTGGTTACAAGGAGATGGGCAGGATCTTAACACCCATCTTCTATCCCTAAATTCAAGGATTCTCTGAGTCCTGCATTGAGAAGTCTACCTCAACATTCTGTGAGAGACTCGTGTGTGTGTTTTGACTTTCCTTTCCTTTATGTCCTGCAGTAAAAGGCGAGAGACTCCATACACAGACCGCCTGCAGCAGTATATCAGTGCACGAGGTAAGTGTTCTTGAGCAACATATAACAAGGGACTGTTTCTTTTCAGGACTTGTTAACACCCGTGTCTGTCAGGGTTTGATTCTGGTGATGTTTTGGGCTGTTTCCTCCACTGCAGGACTTGGAGTGAAGTATTACATTGATCCTTCAACCTATGAAGATCCCAATGAAGCTATTCGAGAATTTGCGAAGGAGATTGATGTGTCCTTCATCAAGATTGAGGAGGTCATTGGATCAGGTAGTGTGACAATCTGCAGATTTTGAAGTGCCTTCTTGTTCACCTTGAGACCTGGCATACTACTGGCCTGAAGTGGACCCATGAATCCATGGTACATCAAGTGTCTCACGATAGCTTACTTTCACTTTTACCAAAATGCATTTTAATTACTTACTATTAGATGCTTTCTCCAAACCAAGTTTAAAACATGCTTTGAAGACTCAGAGCTTCTCATTTGAACTCTGAAGGTATAGTCTCCAATCTGAGCCTTTGCCTTAAGAACCTTACCTTAATCCAAACAGTCCTAGTAACCCTATTTCCAAGAAGTGCCTGGAGTATTCCACAGTAGAATGCTTTAGTGCACCTGACTAAAATTCTTTGCTGTATTTCCTTTATTTGAGGTGTGTTTCTTCCCTCCCTGGCAGGAGAGTTTGGAGAAGTGTGCTTTGGGCGCCTAAAGCACCCAGGAAAGCGTGAATACACAGTAGCTATAAAGACCCTAAAGTCAGGTTACACGGATGAACAGCGGCGGGAGTTCCTGAGTGAGGCGAGCATCATGGGGCAGTTTGAGCACCCCAATGTCATCCATCTGGAGGGGGTGGTCACCAAAAGCCGACCAGTCATGATTGTCACAGAGTTCATGGAGAACGGATCACTGGATTCCTTCCTAAGGGTACCACAACCAGAGTCTCCCATGACCGTTACCTCTTCATCTTGCTGTATGCCAGTCTCAGATCTGATAATTTTGCCTGTCCTTCCTCTTCACTTTAACCTCAGTAACCCTCTTCAGGTGCAATAGAAATAATAGCAAATTACCAGAGTAAGTGCTTTTGTGCCAACATGGTGAAAATATCCCAAAAGATCAGCTGTCATATAAAAGTTCCTCATTATTTCAGACTTCTCCAGCTCAAATGATGAATGGTAAACAGTACTAAAGTGTTTCTCTTTGTACACAGTCTTCTGGTTCCTTACGTGCATGCTCCAAAGTTTACCTTTCTAATAATGTTTTTCAAACTTCATTCTACTGAATGTTTTAAAGTTTCAACATTGTAATGAAGTAATGAAACTTCTGATTATTTTTGGACTCAGAGTTTCTGGTACTTTTTCAGTAATGTAAAGTAAATACAGACATTTTTGTAGTATAGAAGCTTCACTTCTTTTTTTCACTGACTCATATGGTAATTCAACCACAAATGCTTTAGTAGGTACATTTTGAAGAGCGCATGAAGCCATTGTAAGGATCTTAAAGCAGTAAGAGCAGATTTGTCTGCTCCCATTCATTTAGCCATCTTAGTAGTTAGTTAATGAGACCAGGTGTAGAATGGTAAAGGAGGATATGGCCATAAGATGAGATTTGTCTTCAGAAAAAAGATCACCAGTGCCTGACTTCATTTGAGGTTCCTTGCTTTGAGCCCACCCTCCATTCTTACTTGCTGTCCCTGAACCTTCACATTTTGGCTAAACTTAAGATGCATGTTCACTGAGTTCATAAATCTACCCTGTTACCTTGCTGTTTGTAAGTCTTCCCTGTTAGCTTTATGCTCTGTGGTCATAAAAGCCTGTGTTTGCTTCCTCACTTGCAGCAGAAGGAGGGACAGTTCAGTGTGTTACAGCTGGTGGGAATGCTACGGGGGATTGCAGCTGGCATGCGCTACCTTTCAGACATGAACTATGTGCATCGTGACCTGGCAGCACGTAACATCTTAGTCAACAGTAACCTTGTGTGCAAGGTGTCAGACTTTGGTTTGTCCCGCTTCCTGGAGGATGATGCTTCAAATCCCACCTATACTGGAGCTCTGGTGAGTTACCACTATGCAGTGAGTTACTGCAGTGCTTCTGGGTATATTTTTTGTCCTATATTCCTCCTTGATTTGGGTATCCTTTTTTAGCCCATCTTGAGACCATAAAGACCAGTGGGGTAGAGCCCAGTAAAAAACAAAAATAACTGAATATCTGATCCACTCTGCCATGTGAAATAGTCTCGGTGCATTTCTTTGTGGAATGATGGTGAATAGGACAAACCTCATAACCAGATGTAGGTGTTATCTTTCCTCTTCCAAAGCTTCTTAAAGAAAGTATAAAGGACTGAAGGAGAGATTGAAGTCCTGTACTACCACCCTTTGAGGAAAGAGTTATTTTTTTTCCTTCAGAAAAGATATCTGGCATAAGTACATTTATGGGCTTACAATCAACCATCAGGTGAACTTATTGCCTATGGAGTTCTAACACCTGCTATACATACTACAAAAGCAGTAAGAGTATAACAGGCATGTTAAAACTACCATTTGATATGCAGAGGATGAACAATAATTCAGTCACTGAAAAGTGAAACAAGTTTTAGATGTATGCGTTTTGAAGAACCAACACCTGAATGATACTTTGTCTGGCAGGCCATACCTGCAGTCAGAGAGGTCAAGATGGAAAAAGGAAGGAGTTAATGTTAGCCACTGAGTGTATCTGTCCTCAGTGTTGCAGGTTGGGATTGGTTAAATGGCTTTAGATTTCCAAATGATTGTGACTTTCATGAGGATTTTATTATCTGCCACCTCTCAAATGCTGCAAAGAAGAGCTATAAAAGTTTAAAACTACTACACCATGGGATTTGTAGCAGCAAGGAGGCATGACTCTTTTTTCATCTATTTGTCCATAGGACAAGGTGGAAACCTTGAACATCGTTTGAATTTAAACCAACAATGTCTGCAAGACAGCACCAACTGGACTGGCACCCCATACTCAGACTTGTACTACTGGCATCTGATCAGTTCAGTGATGTCATTGTAACAAATAGTCCTTATCTCACTAACATTCTGGTTGCTCTCTGACTGCTTTCTAGGGCTGCAAAATCCCCATCCGTTGGACTGCTCCTGAAGCTGTCCAGTATCGAAAGTTCACCTCCTCCAGTGATGTCTGGAGCTATGGCATTGTCATGTGGGAGGTGATGTCGTATGGTGAGAGGCCTTACTGGGACATGTCCAATCAGGATGTAAGTTTGAGAAGTGGTGAGAATATGCATCTGCCTCTCTGTCCTGTACCAATTCAAGTAGAAGAATATCATACACCACCAAGTGATTGAAGCTTCTTTATCTTTTGTTTTCCCAGCTCTGTTCTTTTCTGTTTGTTTTTTTCTTGTTTTCCCAGCTTTGTTCTTCTTTTCCTGCAGGTAATTAATGCCATTGACCAGGACTATCGCCTGCCACCACCCCCAGACTGCCCAACGATTTTACACCTGCTGATGCTTGACTGCTGGCAGAAGGAGCGGGTCCAGAGACCCAAATTTGAGCAACTAGTCAGTGCCCTAGATAAAATGATCCGCAAACCATCTGTCCTCAAAGCTACCGGCACTGGAAGCAGCAGGTGAGATGAGAATTTAATGCAAAAATAAAAGGGCTTGTCTCTCAACAGGCCTGGCTCGGGGTGGGTGATGAGGAGTTGTGAGTGCCGAATGTGAGGAGAGATGAATCTCTTGGTGAGGTGCACTGAGGATGAATGATTGAGGGATTTCAGGGAATAGGGGGACATACCTGAGTACAGCTACACAAGATATTCTGTGATCACACAACACTGTGTGATCACAAGAGGTGATGAAGGAAGATAAGACCTTAGCTTATAGAGGGAATTCTGTAGATAGGACTAATTAGAACTACAGATTCCATCCCATATTTTCCCAACTGCATTTTGCAGACCGATGGAACCAGAGGCAAGAGGTCAGCAAAGGAGAAGTCTCTGGGGAGGTAAATTGTGCCAAGATTAGATGGCTGTTGGGCTGATGATGGAATTACATCCTGCTGGCCTGGAGGGTTTTTCCCCATTATTATAAATGTTTTCTCAGTAGAGACAAGCTGGGGGAGGAGAAAAGTGCCTAGTGATGCCCAATTTGCCAAAAACAGCACATAAAGAGACTTATAGCCTTGGGGCAATTCAGGTGATGGGGAAAAAAGCAAATGCTGCATATAAACAGTCCTTTCTTTGGCCTTTTACTGCTATGCTTTTATCAGATAGGTGTTGGAGCTGAAACAACACACTTATTGTCTCATAGGTTACTTCCTGATCCAAGGAGTACATCTAGGAGAGGGGGAGTTAGTCACAAAGGTTAAAAGGTAAAAGGTCTCATCTCTGCCTCAGAAACATCTTCACTGTGACTCTTTGTCCAGCTAACAGGTCTAGACCCAGAAAGTGTGGAAAGATCTGGGGCAACAAGAAGAGGATGTGCCTGAGAGAGTATAAAATGGGAAGAAAGGATCAGTTTCTTGGGTTGGCCAAAAAGGGTCATCAGGATGGGACTTTAGAATCAGGTCACGAAAAACAAATACTAGCATTCTCCATTCTGTGCTCTTCAGAAGTTGCATTCTCTCCCTCTCGTAACTCTTACCTTACTGGTGTTGTCAGCTGGTGTTGACAGCTTGGGTTTTTAGAACCTGCCTCTTTTGCAGACCATCTCAGCCTCTCCTGAGCAACAGTCCTCCAGATTTCCCTTCACTCAGCAACACCCATGAGTGGTTGGATGCTATCAAGATGGGCCGTTACAAGGAGAATTTTGACCAGGCTGGTCTGATTACATTTGATGTTATATCACGCATGACTCTGGAGTAAGTATTGAAGCAGAGAGCAGACAGTGAGTTTTCCATACAGAAAATGAAAGCAGTCTGAGAAATATTTCGTAAGGGCTATATGGGGAATACATACAAGTGAAAAAGAAGAGAGAAACCAGAGTAAAGTAGCTGCTGTTTTTTACATCTATCTTATTAGAGCCTCTGGACAACCTCCATGCCACTGTACATCTGCAGTCTGTTTCTGTAAGCACTAATACTGATCCCATGCACACTACAAAACTTATTGTCAGTGTTGCAGAGAGACTGTTACACCAGAATGTTCATGACAACTGCCAGAGGTAATAATAACCCCTTTTAAGGAGATGTGTAGAACCAGCTATAACATATACTAGGTTAAAGTGTTCTGTAGAAGACAGGAGCCAGGAAAGGGAACATTCTTAGAACCATAGAATGGTCTGGGTTGAAAGGGACCTTTAAAGATCATCTAGTCCAACTCCTGTGCCATGAGCAGGGTCATCTTTCAGTAGATCAGGTTGTTCAAAGGCCCATCCAAGCTGACTTTGAATGCTTCCAGTGATGGGGCATCCACAGTTTCGCCTGGCAACCTGTTCCAGAGTCTCACCACCCTTCCTTATATCCAATCTAAACCTATTCTCTTTCAGTTTAAAACTGTTTCCACTTGTCCTGTCACTACAGGCCCTGGTAAAAAGTCTCCATCTTACCTGTAAACCCCCTTTACATATTGAAAGGCCACAAGAAGGTCTCCCTGGAGGCTTCTCTTCTCCAGGCTGAATGACCCCAGCTCTCAGCCTCTCTCCATAGGAGAGGTATTCCAGCTCTCTGATCATTTTCATGGCCTACTTCCCCTGCTGCTTTTTGTATCATAACCTACCAAGTGCTGCCAACACCCTGTGCACCCACACAAGTTTGCCAGAAAAAAGCAGAGGCCTTGTCAGCTGTTTCTCAAAGATATACACGCACATATATCTATACACACTGATTGGGATCTACAGGGAAATGGACTGGGACTGTTCGGAACAAGAAGCCCGTTTTAACACCTTCCACATCCTCTATTCTCTTGCAGAGATATCCAGCGTATTGGCATCACCCTCATTGGTCACCAGAAGAAGATTCTAAACAGCATCCAGCTCATGCGAGTCCATTTGAACCAGCTTGAACCAGTTGAAGTGTGAGGTTTACACCATCCTTACTCCACTAGTGTCAAGCTCTGAAAAGGTTCTGGGGGAATTCAGAGGGGATTTTCACTGTAAGAAAAAGAGTTGTCAGTATGCTACTTGAAGACTTAATGCACCCAGAGTGCAGGCTACATGTCCTGTTCCATGAACAAAAACAAAGCCTTACCATGATTTGAAAGCAGAGCTAAATAACTGTGGCCTTCAAATGTGGCTGGGAATGGGTTGGGGGGAAAAGGGGGGGAAGTTACAATAACCATGCCTCTTTTCTGCCAACAAAAGCTATCAGACAACTTTACAAAGCCATCAGCAGGCTTTATCTCTGGCTGGGAGCCCAGCAAGGCTACAAAGACATAATAAAGGCAACAAAATGTTACCATTTTTTTTCAAAATTCTATGGTATCTCATGTGCAATTCTTGAGTCTGCTCCATGATCCAGGAGGGAAACTTGCTAATCCTTTGGGCTGATGCAAGAAACAGCAAGTCCTTGGTGGTACACAACTCTATTTATGAGACTGCAACAGAATGGAACAGTAAGGATTCCTGGAATCCATCCTGCTGGATCTGCAAGTGGAGAGGGAAACAAGTAGGTTGTAGTCCTCACAAGCCCATTCTTGAGAAGAAAAGCATAAGTTGTGATATTCTGAAATCCTGAGCACCCAGAGTTTGGGTTTTCTTTCTCCTCTGACCTCCTCACAAACATTGAAGAGCATGACAAAAAAAAAAATCTGAAGCGCTTTGCTGTTGAAAAATGCTTGCTCTTTTTCTCACCCTAACCAGCTACATCAGTGAGCACAGCGGGTCAAGTATTGTTTCTGAAGAAACTTCCGACCTGCAGTAAACTTGAAATAGCAAGAGAGGTGAAACTCTTTCACAAGTTCTTGTGAAGAGTGATCAGGGAAAGGTTCCAGTCTTACAAGTCACTTCAGCCCTTAAAAAATGATTAACAATGTCCTTGAGATCAGCTGTGTTGTCTGGTAAAAGTGCATGAGAATGATCTGAAGAACAGAGCTTCTCTCTCCCTTCAGACAGACTAGTATCTGCTTCAGGAAAGGTCTGCTTTTAGGAGGAGCAGAGAACTGTATCTCTCTAACTATCCCTATGCAGGTGTATAAAAACGTGAAGCTGAGTTTGAGAGGAAAACTCGTACACTACACACTTGTCCACTTCACCAACACATAGGAAATGGAAATGTCCACTTCCACCTCTTGTTCACCTCACTGACATGTAGATAGGGAAATGGAAATGGCTTTGCTAAGCAAGACCCCAGTGAAGGCTATATAAAAAGTTGCTTTCTTTGTATCTAGAGAGAAATAACCCTGGTTGTTCTATGTCCATCTGTTGGCTCACTGGGAATTAGTTGTGAACTTACTGTAGTTTTTCAGCTGTCAAGGATAGAATAGCGCAAGTTCTGCAGATACTACTCCTATATGGATTTAAGGATTCCCCCATCTTACCCAGCAATTGAAGACTGAGAAGAGTCCTGTAATATGATAGGAGCTGCTCCAGAATAGTTGCAATAGTATAGCCAACACAGTTCAGACTCTTTGTTACACCATTAGAGCAATGTTGTTAATTTTTTGTTTAGGGAGACTGCTCAGTCCAGAGTGAGTTCACCCTAGAAAATTTGAGTCTGTTGCCTTTTGAAGGGTTTCTACAAACTTGAAATCCTCACAAATCCAGTTACATGTATCCGGACTGGCTGTCAGTTCCACCTACAGTATCTGAGACTGAACAAATGTTGCTCTCTTCAGAAAAGCATATTGAGCACAAGATGCTGAGGGGAATCTGTGGTCTCTAGTGCCTTCCGTATGTATTCGCTAGAAGACAACAAGGCATGTATGTGTATTCATATATGAGCATATCCTAGAAGTTCTGTGTGCCATCTGCGGAAACATGGCAAGCTATGTTTTCTATGCCCTGGGTGGTTAAGATTCCTGGAGAAATTAGGTATCTAGCTAAAATCCTATGGCCTCTTTTCAGCCTAATGGAAACTTGTATGCAGAAAATACATTCTCTCTCTTCATGCAGTGGCAGACAAAATGGCAGCCTTGTCTGAATCTCATACCAATGACAATGAGGTTTGATAGCCCCCTATGTGGAGCTGCAGTGAAGTGGTGGTAGTCCAGGGAGTAGGGCATTTACTTTAGCCTGTGATGAAGTCTATGGCAAAGTTGTTTTCACAGTCAGAGGAAAGGAATTTACTTGCTATACCAGGGCATGCGTTTAGTGATCGGGCATCATAGATCTCTTCCTCCTCCTGTTGTAAGGCACTATGATAGTTCCAAGGGGTCAAGGGTCAAGATATCCTGGCTGTGGCCAGAACTGCACAGGGACAAGCTTGGGGTCATAGATGGAGTGGAAAAGAGTAACTGTTTTCTGTAAGAAGTCTCTCCATTCATTTTGTTCTCAAGCACTTCCCTGTTCTCAGAATAGTTATTTCATAATTTGGGATGCAAAGGTTCTCAAGTCATGATGCATCTTGTGGTTTTTGTCATTATGTCAGTCCTCAACTCTGCAAGCATGGAGGAAGGGCAGTCATGGCAAAAGCATTAGAAATACTCTGATCTCACTTTCCTCAGTCATGTGAAAGCAGAAATCCTATATTCTGTTTCCACAGACATCATCTGGGATGTCCTGGAGTATATGAGCATCCTCAACATGTAGGGATGAGAATCAGGAGGGAAAGGAATGAGGCTCATCTAGGCACCTGATATCTGTCTTTCACCAGAAAAGTGAGAAATAAAGCAAAGAAGTCTTAAAAACCCAAATTCTTTTGCCAGAGAAGCAATAGGAGATTAATGAGTTATTGCCCATGTTTACACTGTATGCTATCTATAATATGAAGTGCATAAGAAGACTGAGTAAATTAAATGCAGAGGTATCAGTGTGCATTCATGATTTTTAGTTAACGTCTATGCAATTTTCATTACATTTTGGTAACTTTTATACATACCTACTACTGTCCATGCATTTGGACAGCTGTAATGTATATTGATCATTTATAAACAATTCTGTTGCTGAGAAGAGACTTTAGTCCTCTTTGAACCATATTGACTCTGCAAGTGAACAGGAGATTGAAAATAAAAAAATCAAATTTGTTTAGAGAAATCAGCTAGTTTGACAGATAGAAGGCACTATGTGAAATGAGCTATTTAAAATAGATCTGTTAGTGTTGCTCTGATAAAAAGGACAGTAATCATAATGTATCCTAATGTTGGAGTTGCGAAACTGTTGCTATTATCTCTGCACACTCATAACAAGAACAAACTAATGACAATAATAACAATGATAATGATAAACAAATGTGGTTTTCCCCATTGAAGAGAACTACAGTAAAAATAGCAGCAGTCCAGTAGCTGGGTTGCTTGTGATTTGTACTAAGCAATGAAGGTGAAATACTGTTGCAAACTGAAAGAGCAGTCTATCAAACCTACCGATTAGGAAACTAAATCTCAGCTATAGGACATACTTAGAATCATGTGAACAGCTGCTTAACTGCATGCACACAGAACTTATTGAGGATGTAGTATTTATTGTTAGGACTGCTAGACTGTTTTATTCAAATTTAGGACACTTTTTTAGACCACTGCAGGAAATAGTACTAAGTTATTAAGCTAACACTGAAGATCTTAGATTGAGTAGCTTCATGCAAATATACATCATAAAATCAATGAACTGTTCTTGAGACTTCTCTTATCTAGTCAGTCAGAATGCAGCACAATTGGCAATCTGAACTGGAAGTTCAGCTTTCAGTACCACAGACCTGGTTGTGGTCCCTTTTTTTATGGCTGTGAGATGGTGTCTTCCCTTCAGAAAGGAATTTGCTATGCTTTTTGTGTGAGAGCAACAATATCTGTCAAACAATGTGAGGTAAAATTTTTGTGCCATGATACCTCGGTATCATCCCGAGACACTTAGGTAGGCTTAGGTAGGACATAGGAATTGTTTAAAGGAGTGCAATTCAGGAGCGGGAGTGAATGGAAAAGAATACTCAAGATTCAGTGTGAAGACACATTTTCTAGCAGTGACAGTTTGTGGGGCTGTGACTATGCTGATATATTTAATTAGGACCCCTATAAGCTGCAGTCCTCACTTCATGCTGTATGTTTCTGTCTTTTATACGTCATGTAGATAATAATTCTCTTCTTGGGGTATGGAAGTGGGACCTAATGTAAGGTTTTTAAAGCTCTGATTCTATCTTTTCTCCTGGTTCTTGACCAGCATCAGATTCCAGAACTTCAGATACCAACAATCCCATCCTGCATTATGTAGTTTGTTTTACTGGCTCTGACTTCTTGGAACAGGGTAGTCCTGATAAGTTTACACCTGTGAATTTACTGCGCTTAATCATGTATTTTAACAGAATTTACCTGAGGTACCATCCGTTTCCTAGACCATATTTCTAGCCACAGATGTCAGAGCGAAGACAGAGGCTGCATGGAAGCTTCCTCTCCAGTATTTCAACTAGAGAGGAGGGAAAAGAAGAGGAAAAATAATCAAGACTCTTATCATGGCCTTGGCCAGCATAATCTGATTATCCCTGTAAAGTACAACATCAGATTTTAGCCCAAACAATAGGACAAGACAGCCCCATCTCCTATGTATGTCTATGTCTACGTTTATTTACTTGTGATGACTTCAGCTAGCTCTTCTTATGGTCTTCAAGGCTCCCAAGTTCAGCATCCTATTACATACTGATGGGCCAATATTCTGTTCTCACCTCCTGAGTTTTCGGAGCAGGTTAGAATGAAAAGTATGATGGCTACATCATGCAGACATTGTCTCTCATTCACTACCTGTCCATTTCCTCCTTACACTTTAGTTTGAGCAGGAGGTTATTACTAAGCCACGCTGGCCTCCTGCCCTTCTTTCCTGATTTCTTACACATGGGAATCCAGAACTCTTGTGCTTTAAGAAAAATGTGCTTAAATATCTTCCAGCTCCATTCAGCTCCTTTATCCCTGAGGGCAGTTTCCCAGGGGGTCGCATCCATTAATTCCTTAAACAACTGCAAGTTTACTGTCCTAAAATTCAGGGTTCTGACTCTGCTCTTCACTTGGCCTATATCCCTCAAGACTCTGAATTCCGGCAGGAATGCTTCCTGCTAGTCTCCTTTGCCTTGTTTATGTGACGTCCTGTGGACTGAACATATTTATCTATTCTTGCATTGTTAGTGGACTGGATGTGACTTCTTTCACATTACCCAAGGAGCAATATAAACACTTCCTATCATCTAGTTTTTCCCCTTAGAATGAATTCCTAATTAAAGGAAAAATATTCCTTAAGTGGTTTCCGGGTAGCAACCTTTGACTCTGTGGCCACTCTGTTGAAAGGCCTGAGTTGCAGTCGTAGCCTATGTTTATGTATGGAATAATTCTAGAACTGCTAGGCTGTGTAGCTCTCCCTGACACATTTATTAGTTTTTCTCTCACAGCCAAAGGAATTCCTTAACTTACCTTCTGGATCATGATGGATCATGAGCATCTGGAAGCCTCATGCAAACTACATGACACTGTACCATCCTAGCACCAGGGCAAAGGACATGGGCGCCACCTCACCAGTTGTACTGGTGATATGCATCACCATGGTTACCAGAATCATGCAAGCATATGTGATGCTGCAAAGGAAGAAAAAGAAAAAATACGGAGTTAGAATCATACCTTCTCCTGCATCACATAGGAGATACTAACCCTAGCCCATCAGGTACTTTCTATTAATGGTCCTTGACACCATTCGCTCTCCATCTATAAAGTGGAAATGTTGTTACATACGTTCCAGAAACAAAATCTCTCTGAAATCTGGAAAAGTAGGACCTTACCTGATGATGTGGAAAGGCCCTCCCAAAATGGTTTGTCCAAACTTTTTAGTTGCTCCAGCTCTGAAGACATCTGGAATTTAAGAGGTATGCACTGTTTAGATTTGTATTCAATCTAATTATTGAGTAGATTCGCATTTGTCAGCTTGCAAAGCGAGGAAATACTATAAACTGTTCTCACTTACCTCAAGATCAATATTATTATAGCCCCTGACACAGGGACCAGTTTCCCCACCAGCCAGAGGTTATCCTTGGGAGCCACAGAAGCTTCCTGAAAGAGATCTCACTATGTTAGAAACTGACAAAGGTATGACCATGAGGTTCCGTGTAAGCAGGTCCAGTGGTAACCAGAACAAACAAATCCTCCTCATGGTATAGCTTCTGTCATAATTCTCTGTGTTATTATGAAACTGTGTAGCCTAGAGAACTGAGCATAACTTAGTGTAAGGAAAACTGATTTAGGTCTCAACTGCAAACAGAAGGTGGCTCCACCTCACATCAGGCTCACAATTGTAGACAGCTGAGTGGAGGATGATTTTCAGAGGTTCGGGGCATTTGAATTGCCAAAGAGTTCACCTGGAATCACACCTCAGCAAGTTTGCCGATAACACCAAGGTGTTTGGTGCGGTTGACATGGTGGAGGGATGAGATCCAAGCCTCACTTTGACATGCTTGAGAGGTGGGCCAGTGCCAACCTCATGAAGTTCAACAAGTGCGAAGTCCTGCACCTGAGTTGAGGCAATCACAAGCACAAATACAGGCTGGGGGAGACTGGATTGAGAGCAGCTCTGAGAAGAAAGACTTGAGGGTGTTGGTTGAAAAGAGGCTCAGCATGAGCCAGCTTCAGTGTGCACTTGTAGCTCAGAAAGCCAAATGTATGCTGTGTTGCATCAAAAGGAGCATGACCAGCAGGTCAAAGGAGGTGATCCTGCCCTTCTACGCTGGTGAAGCCCCACCTGGAGTACCGTGCTCAGCTCTGGGGCCCCGAACACAAGAGGATGTGGCCCTGTTGGAGTGAACCCAGAGAAGGCCGCGGAAGTGACCAGGGGGCTGGAGCACTTCTCCTATGGAGACAGGCTGAGAGAGCTGGGGTTGTTCAGCCTGGAGAAGAAAAGGCTCCGGGGAGACCTTATTGCAGCCTTTCAATACCTAAAGGGGCCTTTAAGAAATCTAGGCAGGAGCTTTTTAGAAGGGCATGCAGGAATAGGACAAGGGGGAGATTTATATTAGACATTAGGAATAAATTCTTTACTATGAGGGTCATGAGACACAGGAACAGAGAAGTTATGGATGCCCCATCTCTGGAATATTTAAGGCCAGCTTGGATGAGGTTTTGAGCAACCTGGTCTAGTGGAAGGTGTCCCTGCCCACAGCAGGAAATAGATGATCTATAACATCCCTTCCAACCCAAACCATTCTATGATTCTATTGTGGATATTCCACAGAATATGGCTGTGGATATTTCATATTGTCCTTTGAACTGGGGCACTGAAAATCACAAGCAATTTTCACAGTGCTAGCTTCTTCAGATAGCAGCCACTTGCTTAGGTACTCAAGATACCCTGTCCCCTATCTTGACTACGTCATGCAGCCTAAATGTCCCCAGAACTGCAAGTAGCCAGCTTTAGAATGCCTGAAAGTTTTGAAGTGTTGTAGGGCTTAAAGTGTGCTGCTTAGGAAGAAGTGCTATTTCTTCCTTTGTAGTGACACTCTATGACTATGAGAAATATTGCATAGGCAGGCACAGGTATGCCTGTAACTGTGGCTCCCTAAATAATGGGCAAGCTATTGCAGTGTCATGCTGAGTTTCAGTGTGGATCATAAAAGCTTATTCAGGAACTCCAAATATGCTTTTAGGGCATACCAAAGCCTACACTACCTTGTTACTTTGACCTGGGAAAGCTAGAGTGAACTCTTGAGTCACTCCATTATGTCTGCAAGGTGGCAGCCTTCTGCAGTCATTCCACATCCTGACTGTAGGCTTAATTACTTCGAACAAGATGGAGAAATGAAGAATCAGATACCTGCAATAGTTCCTGCACATATATAGTATTGTCTCTTTTATCTGTTTTGGTGGTGTCTTGAAGTTTCAAAGGTCATTAAATGCAGCATATGGTGAAGCAGATCATCTAGAGGACATAGAAACAGATCATGTAAAGCACCAGGATACAGAAACAGCTATGTCCATATTTATTCCGCTTCATACTCAACCAGCCCAATAACAGGAGTAAGATCAAGGATCATCTGGGCCTCAGAAAACAAACCAGACTAAATTTACATTGTCAATCGGGAGAAGAGTAACCTATGAACCCCATAGCAAGACTGTCGTTGCCAAAGTTATGCAAACCAAGATGAAATAGAACCTCCCAGCCTTGGTCGTACTTCCCTCTTCCTGTCAAATACAAACGATTGAAATGCCCCAGGCAGACAAACACTAGTAGGAAAAGCAACAGGTTTTTTCAATGACCTCCTATTCACTCCTGCCACTGCACCTATTTAAAGACAAAGACCCAGTGTACTCACTAGATAAACTGGCACAATGACAACAGAGAAAGAATGCAGGCTAAGAGGGCACTTAGGAGGAAAAAAGGACACTGGGACCAGACCATTCTTAGACATTCAGCCAAATGCCTCTGAGATTATGCCGGTCGTGATGTTCCACTGTAACAGCTGCTTTTAACATGTGGACAATTCTAATATCCAGGTGTATTTAGAAAGCATGCAAAACTTTCTCAGTGAAAGGAGTTAGCGATCAAGTAATATACTTCTTTCTTCCTTGTGTTGGTAAGGTCCAAGAGAGAATAGTCATTTTCCCATGAGTCAATCTCAGTGAAGTCATACAAGGTGGAGGTCAAAAGGCCAAAATTCCACTGGTCGTATTTTCTTTTCTGCGTGAGGTGCTGAAACATCTAATCAATGAGATGGGAACAGCTGAAACAATAAAACACTTAAGTCAATCTCCTTTATAGTTTCCCCAGATTTCCCAAGTGCCCTTATCTCCTTCAAGGGGAGAATGGACTTGTCAGTCCCTGGTGTTACCAGATTCTCAAGCTATGTAAGCTGAGTTGGGTCAAAAGCAGGGTTGAAAGACTTCCAAAAAACCCCATGTGTTGCCAGTATTACCAGTTTAACAGAGGTCCTCTTTTCCCTTAGCCAGGACTGACCCAAGTCCTTGCTGTAATGTTAGGTGATGAGTCAGTGACGGTACTGACATCACCTAAGTCACTACTGACCAGAATAGTGCTCTGATACACTGCAGGATAACTTGATGACAATGCAGGAGTTGAGAAGGTCTCTGTATCAGCTCAGGTCCAGTCTTACGACATTTCCCTTGGGCAGCTGCATTTCTGCATCTAAATAGTTCCATACACAGGTAGGGACTCCTTCACTATCAACTCCTTTGGTTCAGGAGGTGATACAGTGACAACAGTTTTAGGTAATCTGAATCCTATTCACATACTCTCTATCACTATCATGTTTCCTTCTATGCCTGCTACCTTGAACCCCTTGCTGTTTGGAATCTGGTCCAGGGCTTCCTGCCCCATGTTATTCCTTTCGTGAGGGAGGATTAGACTGTACATCTGGCAGGCAAAGGTCTGGTTGGGTTGAAGAACCAGAATATGGAGGACAGTGCTACCTGTAAAGGTCTGGCAGAAAATCCTAGAATCATAAACTCAGAATGGTTAGGGTAGGAAAGGACCTTAAGATCATCTAGTTCCAACCCCCTGCCATGGGCAGGGACGCTTTACACTAGACCATGTCACCCAAGGCTCTGTCCAGCCTGATCTTGAACACTGCCAGGGATGGAGCATTCACAACTTCTCTGGGCAACCTGTTCCAGTGCCTCAGCACCCTCACAGTAAAGAACTTCTTCCTTATATCCAACCTAAACTTCCCCTGTTTAAGTTTAAGCCTATTCCCCCTTGTCCTATTGCTACAGTCCCTGACGAAGGGTCCCTCTCCAGCATCCGTTTCTGTGAAACAGTAAGATAAAAAGCCTCATTTCCTTGCTACAACAGATTCTTAGATAGTCCCTACTCAGCTTCAGCAAGAGAAAGCAGTTTGTTAGCTCCCTGCACCCCCTCAGTGCACTACAGACACATCTTCTTTTTATACTGTCCTTTCTATTCTTTTTCCTTACACTACTTACAAGTGTAAGGAAATAAGTTTACACTTATTTCCTTACACTTGTAGATCATGGCATTGATAATAAATACACTGGCCAGATCATTGTCTAACATAAATCAACTAATGTCATTTATTGCACTGTTCAACTTTTTATCAAATAACTGTTCAGCCCAGAAGCACCTTAAGGGAAAAACACAACTTTATAGAGAGAAGAAATACAAGCAAGTTACAGAATTTTGAGAAATGAAAACAGAAGTTAAATACAGAAATGAAAACAGTTCTGGGTTTGCATTCTTTTCCGTCTGTTCTGCAGAGATTTCCTGCTCTTCAGGGGTAACTCAGATTAACAGCACAACGAAAAGATGATTCTACCCTACAGCAAGGCACCATGCTGATCTCACATCTTCTCTATTTTTCCAAATGCTGGCAGCAAAACTGTTGCAACACTTCAGTGAGGCTTTTTTCTGACACACAGATTTCTGTTTGATGTCAAGTGAGAGCTATACTGACTGTTAGCAAACATGCAATTCTTCTTTGCTTTTTCTACTCTAGTTTTAAGTGACCAGAGCTTTGAAATGTCTGCTAATTGCTTAATACTTTGTATCCCAAGTTGCGTACTATCACAGATATTTCCCGATACGCAGCCTACATTTTTGCTTTCAGTCAGTTTCAATCCTTTACTTTTGTTACATTTTCTGACACCTTCTTGAAAAATTGCTCTTCATTGGCTATCTCTGATGAGATGAGTTGAGATGAAATGACAGGACATGACACGTAGCCTATAGGAGGGAACAAGAGAAAGAAATGTATTCACATGAGAAAGAAATAGGGACGACGGATGACTAAACCGCAAGTCTCTGTGCACTCTAAAGCAATGATGTTTAATTTCAAAATGGTAGATAAGAAATTCTGTGAATATTTCATAAATATATATATATACACACACTTTCAGATAGTTACATTTTAAATGAACAATATCACTGACACAAAGCCATCTGTATTTACTTGAAACCATGAAGCCATGGCTGATCTCAAATATTTTCTTACAACATGTGTGCACTGACAGAACAAAAGTTCCATTTTAGAACATTATTCATCAATATGGATACATTTGCACAATCTGCCCTTTTGTTTTTAGATCATTTTTATGACGACTCTGGTTTAGTATTACTTTCCACACACATCAGAATTTCATATTGCATAATTCCATTCATAGTTGAGGTTGCTGAAACTTTTCATAGTCAAATATGGAAGAGCTGATGCTCTTGGGCAGAAGAGAAAACATGGTATAAAGTTTCAGATTAGTTGTATTAGTGCTGTAATTGATGCCAATGAAGTCATTAACAGCTCTTGTCAGTATCATTGTATTACAGAGTTAACACCCAGGATTAAAGTTTGGTGGTTATTTTAACTGTATCAGGCTGCCTGAAGGCTTTGGTACATGGATAAAGACTACTTTCTTTTTTTAATAAAGACCAAACTCCTGGACCAAAGTTATCTTACAAGATTTGTCTTCCTTGGCGGTTTTGAAGTTAGGATTTATGGAAGACACATGGACATGCTAGTGATCAGACAGATTGATGGAGGAAGAAAAGAGGACAGATGTAAAGATACCCAGGTAGCATGTCAGAAATAAAATATCACAGCAGCTCAGCCCACAGGTAAATGCCAGAGTAGATGAGACAGTAACTGAAGTCTAAAAACTTATTCAGTGGCCCAGAGATTCTTGACATCAGATACCTTTTCCATTATTGCCTGCACCAGACTGATGGTTTCTTTCACCACCACAATGTGGAGAGAGGTCTCCCCTGCAACATGCAATTTCCTTGTTATCTATCATGCCACACCAAATGGGTGAAGAACTTCAACAATTAGAAATCCACAGCACAGCCACAGATATTTCATTAGAGAAAAAGCAAGATATGCTTGGGAAAATACAGGATTTTCAAAGATTTGCATGGGAACGAGTAATGAATATCCATGGAACTAGGGAGATTAAATGTACAATTTCTTTAGAGTCTCTTGAGATTCTCAATTCAGACTCATCTCATTTGCATGGTAGGAGCGATTTTGTAAGAAAACATTCTGGATTTTGTCCTTTGAGAAGAACCACAAGATCTGGCCTAGTTTCTCATCCATGCAGTCTTTAATTTGTTTACCCAAAGGCAGATACTACAACTGTGAAATCAATTGCCACTCAACAATATTCACAGTCAGTATTTCTCATTGAAGCGTTTTAGTGCCTTGTTTATTCCACTGACATTCCCATTTATATTTTAACATGTCTGTGTGAGTATCTCAAGCTCTTGGAAATGTTACTGCGCTAAATTTTGCATCAGGATTTGTTTATGGCTCAGAAATAATTCATTATATTTTACAGACTGAGAAACAGGGACATAGAGAAATTAAGAACTTTGTTCAGAGAAAGGTAAATGACCACAGCTAAGTTTCCTGCATAGATCGCTATATTCCCTACTAATTTTTCCAGTCTTTTTCTGAAATAGGGAGATGCAATTCTACACAATGCACAGAATTGCTATGAAATCATTCTGAAAAGGTGACAACCTCCTTGAAATAAACACAGAGTTAAATTCAATGTTCACCCTGAAATTTGGCAAAATAATAGAATAAATACTGCTGCTCCTGAAGGCTACATGAATGTAGCAGAGCATTCTCCTCTCATCAAGGGTGTTTGGTCAGGAATGAGGCTCCTCCCCAAGACTGCTTACATTGCTTCCTCTGTCCTGCCTTTGTGTAGCAACATCTGTGAGAAGGAGCTTCATACAGGAAAAGCATCATCTTTTGAGTCCATACTGCTTCTTGCAGCACCAAAGCATACCCGCAGGGGTTACCATAAAGTGATCATGCTCAATTATCAATCCAGCCAAATCAAATGGGAGTGAGAAATGGAGAAAAGAGTTGAGAACAGGATATATTCCAATGACGAAATGTAGCTTCTGCTTTTTTAGGTCAGCATATATACACAGTTCAAGTACATAGGCTTTTTATATCAGTGTAGGTATACGGTTTACTTCTTGGAGTGAAAGCAGAGTATCCAGATGTGTCAAGCAACTGAATCATGGGACAACAAAATAGAATATCCTTGAGTAGGTCATTTTTACTGGCTGTTTGGGATCTAAGTGAATCTCTAACATGGATCTGGACCATTACTAGACCATTTTGGGTATCCTGACACTGTCCTTTCAGCTCAGAATTTTTACCTGCTTACAGCTCAGATACTATTTCATTGACAAGCTGTGAGGCTGCCTCCATCACAGCCTGAGCAGCATCCACATTGTCATACAAGGCGGTCACATGAAGGGCTGGCTGTTTCCCCCACTGCACCTAGATAGGCAACAGTAAATTAACCATCTCACTGCTGAATCCACACCATTCAGCTGTTTCCACTCCACCCTGGCAAGTTTGTTCTCTGCTACAGCTACAGTCCTGTGCCTGTTTATCCAAACACGCAGACCCGACAGGTTTTCTTTTCAACAGTATTTCAGCCAAGGCTCGCGCAAGAAGGGGCACTACTTCTGTGAGGAGTACCACAGGCTTTACAAAACAAAAATTTCTGAATGGCTTGCACATCATTATTCTTTGAGGCAGAGAGCAATAAAAATTGTCCATTCATAGTCTTAAAATAACTGATGTGGTTATGGGAAACAAGCTTTGTTGCATCATCAAGACAGATTTGGTTAGATCTTTTTGCTATCAGCGTAACAGACATTTTTGAGAACTGTCAAGACACGTCCATGAGTGATTCACCTTCTAAAGATCAGACATTTTGCATAACCAGAAGATTCATCATTCAGCTTTTCATCAGAAACCTGATGAAAATGTCACAAAGGAAATATAATTCTGGCTCAGGTGCTAATGTAGCATTCCAGGGTAATTGCACATTTACTGGGCTTGACTAGACCTCGTACAAGGTGTCAGATTATCTTCAAATCTTACCCTTATGCCAGACCTCAGTATTTTCTAGCAGGACCATCTGAAATCCATGCAGCAACTGCACATATTTCCTGGATTTCAGTTCCCATTTCAAGTTCATCAACCAGTCTCAAATAAGCTGCATAATTGATTTTTGTCATAGTACAAAGTTCAGTAACTGAATCCTTTCTTTCTGACAGATGGAAATACACTGGCAGAACACAAAACTGTCTCTCGACTCCCATCCCTCTACTCCAACAAGGAAACTCAGGTAGAAAAAGAATCTTAATTGAATATGCAAGCCTTTCATCCCAGCATGGGAACACAGCCAGATACAACACAGGATGATCCCTCTGGGAAGCTTGAAAATAAAGACGTTCTTAACAGAAATAAATATTTTTAAAGAAAAATAAAGGTTGGCCTCATGTCCATTGTTATCTCTGGTGGTGAGAGCCACAGGGGCTCTCTCTATGTACTCAGCCAGCTTCATCTGACAAAATGGTACCTTTAGGGGATACCCTAAGAAAATATACTAACAACATGCAGCATCATGCTTTTCATATGGAGAGAATGAAAACCAGTCTGCCTGCTTTTAATGGTGCAGGCTGTGCTTAAAAAAACCCAAAAAGTCAAGCTTGAAGTTACTGACAAATCTACTAACAGGGCACGACTGGGGTAAGAGAGAATCATGCCAACAGGTATTACACCACAGCTACACAAGGTTGAGTAACTAAATTAGGAAAAGGGCTATGTCTCTCTGCTGACCTGCATTTGCAAAATGACTTGCAGAAACTGAAGAGGAAAGAGTGGAAGGGGCACAAATCATGCTGACTGTGTGGTCAACACTTACTCAGTGTTTGCTGGCACTGTATAACACTAGGTAGCACTGTCAGCTACTAGTCTTTACCAGCAATGCAAAACCTGATTTATTAAAAAGATAGATAAAATGGTTGTAATAGTTCCTTAGTTGTTCAGTGGGTAATACAAACATCTGCAGCTACAATCCAGGACTTCTCTTTTCCTGCCTCTCAATGCACAAAGAAACAAAGGTATTTGTATGTGTATTTGGATGCTAGTCTCAATGAAACATTGGAAGAAGACATAGGGCTCATCATTTAACCCAAATCAATTGTGGAACTGCAAAAACTTTACTTGAGAATTTCACAGAAGTACACTTACTTTGCCCAAAAATTTCTTTTTTTTTCTTCCCACTGTCCTGGGAACACATGTGGTTAGATTCAGGCTTGTTGGCCTGAACGGGAAACCTCTTTACCCAAACTTCTACAAATACAAAGACAGGTGCAAAAAAATAAGAGGATTAAAAACTATCCCAATACCTAATGCCTAACAATTATCCTAATAATTATCCTCATAATCCAAATAAATCTACCTAAAATTGCTATCCATCCAGAAAGGAATCCTGCATATCGGTTTCCATGCAACGGCTCAAGATTTAGGTTTTGGGTGATTTATTTTTTGGAAGTAAATGTAATTAATTTGGTCTGATACAAGAACAATAATCTGCTCTATTTTATTTTTTAACACTAAAATCTGCAAAGACTTTGCTGAGCTGAGAACTCTCTAGCGTGATTGAGCACAAAAAGACCTACCTCAGATGACTACTTCAAGTGCTTCTCTAAACTTGAAACTCTATGTACCTTGATTGTTACTCCAAGATCCTAGGCAATTTGGTGGTGAGGGTGCAGTAGCCATTCTACTGCAGTGAAACTAAATGGCCACAAGGCGGCAGCAGAGATCTGAGTAGAAAACAGGAAGGACTTGAGGCAACTGATCTATGCCCGAACTCGAGATGTGAAGACTTGCTCATTATATATTTGTTTATCGAAAAAAAGCATGTGGCAACCTCTGTTAAATACAACCCATTTGAACTAGGTTTTACTTCAGACTTCTACAAACATCACTAACCCCGTTTAGATGGGGTTAGTCTCACTAATAACTAAGACATTGACATCTGGGTGTAAATCAGACTCTAGGCATAAAATGTGCACAGGCATTGTGGGCCCATAATGCATTATTCTCAGGCTTGACTCCACACTGGCTCAGACAATGAGTCTCGCTTATTTCATTTGAAGATGCTACTTTATCAGCTAACAGAACTCTGGAATAGAAAAACAAAGAATGCAGCCTTCTTCCTCTGCCTGATTTTATTACATTTTCCTTACCTGTGCCATACCCACAGTACAAACTCCTTCCCCGAGAATTACAAACATCAGATCCAGGTAGTTACGTATTGTGCCCTCCAGAACCTATGTTTAGTCAAATAAGAGCCAAGTCAATGTGTTACTTCTTGCAGTCCATTCAGGTTTTCATTTTCAGTCTTATTTTATGTTCATAAATAACTTTTCAACAAGAGGCAGCTGCTGATATGTTAGATTCTTTGACAGAACGATGACTGTGTGGCTTGCAAGGACAATCACAAAGACTATGCTGTTGTTCATAGGCTGTTATTTGTGTGTTTTGTTAAGACAAATTTTCTCTGTTCCAGTTTGTGTGGAGGAAGCGCATGCTGCTCAGAGTTAAGCCATTTGCATGAAAAGAGGACTAGTAGCTAAAAAGCAAGTTTTGCCCAAGATGATGTGGAACATAGTGATTCACCTTGGAAGAACAGAATATCTTGCTCTACATAATGATTTACATTGAGGCACTCAAGAACCTTTTAAACAATTTTTCAGTAATGATCCTCCCTCACTGCAAAACTCCTGCCACCTCTGGATAAAACATGTCACAGTCTCAGGTACATAAATGAGCAGATGTTTTGGGCTTCTCCCATCTTCCCAGCAGACTGACTAAACAGTGGGAGCAATCCCCTGGTCTTAAAGGTTCTTCCACAGATACTATCTGCTGCCTTCTTACCTTACCTCCTGCTACAAGCAAGCAGTGGCTTAGAATTTTCTATTTTCCTACATTACCCATTATCACTTCCTATTGTATGAAGCCAGACTAGAAATGGTTCTTTGTCCCTCTGGAATAAAAGAATTTATTCTAAAGAACAGCAGTTAGAGTCTGCTCTCAATTAGAGACTCCGAACTCTCAATTGGGAGTCTGTGTGTATATGTGATCAGTTATTGTATTACTACATAGGATTAATTCCTTTCTCTTTAGGTAGGACACTATATAGACTAAGCTGAATTTTAAGCCTTTTTCTTCTCCATTTATAGAGGTTTTGAAACAGAGTCTGGAAAGGTTTAAGCAAAACCAGTGGCATTGCTTGAGCCTCAATAATTTCAGATATTTAATTACAACCAAGGCAAACAAGGCAACCAATGGAACTGATGTGTCTGAAGTTCTGTTTTTTGATGCCCCTTTGTTTAGATGAGTGAAAAAACAAACTTTCTACCACTGGTATTATTTGCAACAGCAGCTGTTCTCTGGAAAGTGGTCCTGCAAAGTCCATCCAGTTTCTAATCAGGAACAATTTTAACATATATATGCTGACTGCTGATACATCTTATGCAAAATGTCAACACTAACAATCTTTCTAAGTCATTTCAGCATGTCTGTTTCTGATCAAAACATATAATCTCTTGACGTATTAATACTTTGTTAGCTTTCTGTTCAGCACTCTGATTAATCTAAGGTGTCTCAGTTGGCATGAAATGAAGTAAACAAACTACAGTCTTTCCTCTCTTGCTCCTTTCCTTGTCTTTTCCTTCTTGCTCCTTCCCTTGTCTTTCCCCTCCAGACATACTTACATGTAGTTTAGAAATTATCCGTATGAAGTCCTTGACTAGAATGACTGCCTCAATAAACTCTTACATAACAGCCTTTCTATTCCAGAACACCACAGATGTTTTTTCCAGAAAAAATAAATATTATGCTTCGGAAGTGCACACAGTTTTGTAAGAAAAGGCAACGTTCCATCACCAGAAGCCTTTCAAGAATAAATGCTGAGCAGATTATCCATTAGTGGCTATTGTAGCTATATTCGCTGCATGGACAAGCTGTTACTTCATCCTTTCAGCTGCCAAAGGAAAAACTAACAAGATGGATCATACCTGCTTGGCTTCTTTACCATCCTCATCTCCACCTCAGCAGTAGCCAGAACTGATAGCACATTATAGTCAGCGTATTATTGGAAACAATACATCTGGGGCAATTCCTTAGTGACATTTAACAAACCTTGAAACACAGCCGTTGTTTCAATATAATAGCAAAGGTGAAGATCATTTTTCAAGGTATTAACTGTGGGTGCTCTTTTACCTTCTTCAGAACTATATAGCAGAAGCTATTAATGGAGATGGAAAACTGGATTAGAAAAGCCTCTGGTCGGTCCAAATTTAAAAACCACTAAAATAATAGTTTATGATTTTAGATCTGTTCTGTGAAAATAATTTTAAGGAACAATACCAAATAGCCTTCTACTATGGTCATCAAAATTAAAAACTTGGAAAGTTCCAATTAAAACTCATGATCTTTCCTTATTAGATCAGAGTTCTCTTCCAAAATACAGCTAGTATAGCTAAGCTGGAAACATAATATCTACTACTCTGTTTGTTCCAGGTATAGGTAACTCAGGAGATAAGGATTTTCTCTCCCCTGGAAGATCATCTCACCTCCAATATATCTTGGATTTAAAAGTCTTAGGGATTACATTCTTTGAGAAATGTGTTAAAGAGGAAAGACCTTCATTAGAAGGAATGTAGATTGCATGACATTATAAGGTACTGGTGTCTGTAACTCCTTAATGTATTTTGCCCCAGAAGATGGAGGTTTGAGAAGCACTTTCATACTGAAGTTCTGATGCATAGATACAAGAATAACACAGCAAATATAATTATATGCAGATTGTAACCAATTATTGTAACTGGGATATACTACCTTGTAACTTTTGTGTATAAATCTAATGAGAAAGCCAGCATTGGTGTGCTTGATTTGTGGAAAAGTCTGCCAGGCACCCAGGCCTGAAGAAACACGATATCCCTCTTGAGCGTGTGGAATTGGCACTCGGGGCATGAATCTGCATTTTGGACAACACTATCACACACAAAACTTAAAAGAAAAGGAAAACAATACCTTATAATGTCTTTCAATTTAGTCACCTACTCTGTACCATCACTGAATTTAGAACTATGTATTATACGATTCAGAGCAGGATTTGAATCAAAGTCTCAGGAAATGGCTCTGACCAGACTTCTACCCAGGTATTCCATATTAAATTGCTCTCGGTATCTCCAGGTGAAAGATAGTTTCTCTCTTGCTGTATGAATCATAAGGAAATGGTAAAAAGATAGAGAACTGCTAATTCTGGAAAAATCCTATGGTTCCGTAATGTGAGCAGTCTCCTGCAAGGAAAGACTCATCTCTACTTTGGATCTAGGATAATGAATATTAGAACCTGAGCTTTTCACATTGCTGTGGCAGGCCACCTCCATGGTGCTCCTAAAGCTATCCCTCAGCTTTTGTTAAAATTATACCTGCTAAACACACCGGTTTTGTAGAGTAGAGCACAAAACTATGTTTAAGGAGATTTTAACCCACTCCTCTTCTCTCCCAATTTATTTCGACTCATTTAATTTACTATGCATGTTTGTTTACCTGATGGAATCATCTTGGGAGTCTGGGGAGGTCATCACTGGAATCAGCGATGAAGCTAGAAGTTAGAAGCTAATCAAGTTTATTCCAATTTACAAGAGAGCATGAGGAAAGATCCAGGAAACTACAGATCTGCTAGTCTAGCCTCCATACCCAAACAATTATGGAGAAAATAATACTGGATGCTATTGAAAAGTGCTTAAAGAATAATGCAATCATTAGGCACAGTTGAAGTATTCACAAAGGGAAAGTCCTGTCTAAATAATTTGATAATCTTCTACTATAGCATCAACCACCTAGTGAATGAAGGGAAGGCAGTAGATGTAATTTTTCTGTACTTTAGTAAGGATTTCAACATTATTCCTCACAGTATCTTCTGGTCAAGTTATCCAGCTATGAGGTGAGCAGATACACAGTGACAGCAAGGCTCAAATGATTGTAATGACCAGTCACCAGTGGTGTTCCTCAGGGCTCACCTCTAGGGCCAGTCCTGTTCAGTGTATTCATCAATGATGTCAAGGCAGGAGTTGAATTCACCATCAGCAAGTTGGCTTCCTAGAGAGGTGGTTGATGCTGCATGCCTATCAGCATCGAAAAGGCACCTGGACAATGCCCTTATGTCATGCTTTACCTTTTGGTCAGCCCTGAAGTGATCAGGCAGTTGGACTAGATAATCGTTGTAGGTCCCTTCCAACCAGAACAATATTATTCTATTCTATTTTAAAAGGAAAAGGAAACTGGGTTTCAAACATGAAACTAATTTGTGTAGCCTCATAAGACAATAGAGGAGGAGATGAATACTGGTCAAAAGGTCATCTGTTCTTGGACTCACTTGGACAGGCTCACTGAGGTCAATGGGGTTGGACACTGTCACTGAGAGTAGGATTTTGCTTGTAAAAATGCAATGGCTGTGGGCTGTTTGTGTTACATAATAAACCTTTAGGTAAACCTGTTAGAAAAAGTCCCTCTTAAAAATACAGTCATTTATAGTAATGACTACTTTCCTAATACTCTATTAGCAGCACTGCATTCCTCAGCATGTTATCTATGTAATCATCTAGAAGAATGTCCCAGACAGTTCTACATGAAATTCCTGTTCCTGCTAGGTAGTGAGGTGCTTTTTAGATATCTAAATAAACAGCGTTGGCATAACATGAGACATGAACCCACCACTGACAGCACTTGGCCTTACCTACATCAGGAATGCATGTATTGTAGAAAAATGTTAAGCTTTTTCTAACTATATATGCATAATCTAATGATATATAATTTTAAAATGCATAATCAAAATATAGATAATAAATAAATAAAAAGCTCTGGAAGATTAACTCAGTCTTATTTTTAATACCACCAAGAATTACATTATCCGTTAAGATACGGTAAAAGTTTTTAATCAACATTGTCCTACTGGGAGACATGAGTTAACCAAAAGGGAAGCTCTACCCTCCAGATTATAAGGTTGAAAATGGGGAGAGGTAATACAAGTTATCTAAGGCCACGCACCACAGTTAAAATTCAGATTACAAGATGCTTGTAATGATTTTCCTTTTCATTGTGTGGAACTAGGCTAACGTAGCCTTGGTCATACTGTGACACAATGGCAGCTCACTAACTTGGTGTCCTGTCAGAAAACATGGCCAGTGGCATGTATAGTGCCAGAGATTTTTTAATGCTAATATCAGGATCAGATCCATGCATAAAGTATATAAGGCAGTTATGTGTGCCTGTTGGGAGGCGAGGAAGGTCGGTGTCATTGTGGGAAAATAAGGGAAATTAGATACCAGCTCCCCCCAGTCTCCCCAGATTTATATTATAACAGTAAGGAAAGCTTAGGGTAAAATGCAGCTGCTACTCCCAGGGTGGGATGTGGTTGGTATGTACAGAGTCTACTTGGTGATAGTTCCGTAGACAACCCTGCAACCTTGGCATATGCCAAGAGAAACTGACTGGAGAGTGAAGTGGAGCCAAGGCCCTGCGGCCAGGCTCTGTTACAGTCCCTGCAGGAGCAGGAACTTGAAGGCACCATGTCCTGATAAACCACACAGCAGGTGCCAAACAAGGAAACTAGATTTGTATTTGTAAAAGCAAAGCAAGAGGATCTTACACCCATTAGCAACAAAGTGTGTGTGACTGTAGCCACTCCAGCTCCGTAAGAGCTAAAACATTGAAACCTGTGTTAATACGGAAAAGTCTGGACAAATCCAAGGGCCCCCTACAAGGTCAGGATGAGCAACACTGACTAACAAAGAACTGAGGGGAAAGGAGGTTTTGCCCTTGTGTAGGCAAATGAAGAATCAGGGCTAACAAATCTCTAATCAGGAAAGGCTGTCCTTGAAGCCTGGTACATCTTGGAAGCACATGGATATTGTCAACATATGGCTTCACGCATCAGCAAAACATGACTAGGGTGTCCTTTCATTGGAAAGGATGTAACCTTATGCAAAATAACTGCCCATTCCGTACATGGTGGCAGGGTTATGGGGAATTACTAACCTGAATCAAATTGTAGAAATATGTAAAATTAGGAAAGGGAAAGCAGGGAAGACTCCATAACTTCTAGGATCAGGCAACAGGCTGAACTTGTCTTCTTCCCCATAGGGATGCCCATTGGGTAAGAACTTTACCTTACGAGCACTAAATGACTAACTCACGCTAGCTGTTGTTAGTGATTATAGTCTGGCTGTGTATCACTTCAAGCTTGTTTCTGCAGACAGTCCCTATCACTGGAATCTCTGAACCTCATCCTGTCACAAACTTATATGTTGTATAATGAAAATCTTCTGTTCACTGGCCTAAAGCAACAACCTGCTGCGTGACGGTCATGTAAACTAGCGTAACAGCATTGATGATGGGAGAGTCTGCAGTACATGTAACTGTCCTTTTCCTAGTAGAGCTTCACCTTGAGAATGCTGCTGAAGGAGTCTCTTGCATCTCTGACAGCATACAGTACGTAGATTTATGCTACTAACCATGATGTGAATGCAATCTACCTTAAAAAGAATGTAAAGCCCCAAACCCCTTTAGATTATCTAAACTTGATTGTGTTGTGCTTTTACTCACTATATCCTGCTCCAGAAGTAAATTACACCCTTTGTAAAAAGCTTTTTTTTTAGTTGGCAATATCTCTTCTTTCTTCTGTTTTGAAGTACAGGATCATCCTTCTCTTTCTCCTTCACTGTTTTAGGAAATCTTTCCTCTATGCACACACCCTCCCACTTACCAATCTTTCTAAACAAAACAATTTCAACTCTGTCTCACATCATATTTTCTTCATGCTTTGAATATTACTTTTTTTTGTATCCATTCTTACATTCCCCTCATTTTCTTGAGACAGGATAACCAAGGCTGAACACGTGATTCCAGCAGAAAGCTGTCTCATTTACAGGATTGGACAGGAGCAAGTTTTCTGAAGGATGTTGGCTGTATTACTGTTCACTCCTCTCATTCA